>NC_089235.1:555833-876666 GCF_963924675.1 Phocoena phocoena
TTTTTCCAGAAGAGCTGTCTGCAAGGAATAGAGGAGAACAGCAGCCCCTAACAGACATGATTTGACTTCTGTGGGTGAGCTTTACCCTAAACTGCATTGGCAAAGTTTCAAATTTATAACTAATGATAATCTGAATATACTATGTAAGGCTTTAAATAGATGTGAGACCACAAGTAGTTTCTTCAGTATTTTCTCAAGTTCTTAAGACACTTAATTCTCCCTCTTGACTTCCTCTTCATCTTAGAAACTGCAGTTTCCTTTGTAGGAACAACTTCTTGCTGGGCACCACTGTCTTTGGCCACTTCTGTCTTGGATGCCCTGTGTTTTCACCCAAAGTCATAACTGCATTGCAACACCAGGCCATTTCATCATCCTGTGAGTTGAGAAAGTCTAGCAGGAAATCACCAGTTGACTGTCCCCAGCACAAGCTTTGTGTTTCTTGGTTGCTGTGTCATGATAGGCAGTTATGAAGGGGATGCTTTGTAGAAAGAACTTCTTTTCTAGGGTATATTTAAGAGTCTCATCATCTGGGGAACAAAATACATGTGGAAAGAAAATATTTTCACCATAGTCTGAAAAAGATCCTGTTCAGGGTTGTTTTCCTGTGGTCATATTAAATTCACTCATATTTAACAGTGACTCTTTTGGTTTGTCTGTCTGTTTTTATGTTTTAAGGTATGTTATGTATACCCCCTGCCCCCTGGAAGGTAATCTCTATTTGTTTTATCTCCCATTCTCTTCTGTTTTCTACACTTCAAGTCTGCTGCGTTGTGTTAATCTCATCTACTTTGCACAGGAGCTGATTTCACGATTATCTCCTGAAAAGGTGGTTTCCTAGATGTAACAATGGGTCAGAACAGAAGTGGTTAGCCTATCCTATGAGTAGTATCTAAAAATTTGGTTGCGGTCTCCTGGAGGGTCTTTTTGTGTGTGTGACATCTAATTTAGAAAGAAATCTGCTCTCCTCCCAAAGCAGAAGGAACCTCTTTAGTTTCCTTCTCTATTAACTGCAGAAGTGGTGCAAATTTTATTTCCCCTTTGTTGCTGTTCAGATGGAACAGTTGCACCTAGGGCTCCCAACACTTCAGGGAAAGGTATATAGTGAAAAAAAAATTGATTTCTGCTGTTGTTATTTAGAGGTCAAATAAAGAGAAGTTTTCAGTGAGTGAAGTGGTCAGAACTTAGTTATTTCATATTCTCTCACAGGAAGTTTCTTTATGCCAGTCTGTACTCTTGGAGCCATGCATACAAAAACCAGGTTAGGCTTTCAAGCTCACAGTCTCAAAGAAGGACAGACACGTATACAAATAGTACCTAGAAATAGAACTGGGTACAATATGTAGTGGTGGCAAAATGAAAAGCCCTTTGTGGGTTAGGAAGAGCTCCATTGTAGGTACAAGCTAAAGCAGTATGGGAACTGTGACGGGTGGACTCGCCGGGTGGGTGTGTGGGTGCTCACTCATGATGAGTGGGGAGAAGGGTTTCACGGATGATGGATGCTGTAACAGAGTCCTCAGCATTGAATGAGAGTTTGCCAGGTAGAAAAGAAGGAGCAGGGACATTCCAGGTAAAATAAATAGTATATTAAAGGAAGAAAGAAAAGAAAAGAATTCAGTAATTTGGTGTAGCTGAGTTAGGCTTTTTTATGAAAGAGCAATAGGAAATGAGCTTAGAGAATTAGGATCATGAGGGTATTGAATGCCAAATTATCTATTTGCCTTTTACTTATGTTTGCGAAAGACAGAGTTCTTCATCAAAACAAAACAAAACTCTCACCTTTCTTGACTGTACTTCCCCTGCAGCCTCTGCCTCAACTCCTGTGTAAAGCAGAACTCCTTGAGACATGTCTTTATGTTTCTGTCTCTAATGCCTCTTCTGTGCCTCTGGTCCAGCTTCTGCCCCTGGGCGTGGTGCTGTTCCCCGGGGCCACAAAGGTTCAGTCCAAAGGCAGACTCTTCTCTCTCAGCCCACATGACTTAGCAGCGGCACTGGCACTGCTGACCACTTGCTCCTCCTTAAAAGCTACAACCAGAGATTTTCTTAAAAGGGAAGAGAAAGGAAACCATTACAGAGTATATATGTTGCTTCGTAAAATAGTTGTTTCAGTTGTAGACATATGTGTCTTGCCAATTGAAATTTGTGTTGTAGTCAAAAGTTTGAAATCATTTGCAAAATTAGACAGAGCATGAGAGTTAAGAACGTGGACAGCATGGTTTCAGATGGGCCAGGCTGGGGTCCCAGTTGTCATTGTTCTACCTAGAAGCAACTTAACCTCTTTGGGCCTTCTCTGGAAAAGAATAGGAATAACTATCTCATAGGCATATAGCAAGGATCAAAAGAGATCATGAAGATAAAGCCTCTGGGTTTTCTTCCAAAAAAGCCAAAAGAGATTGGGAGAGCTGCTAAATAGATGGCAGTTAGAAATGCTCTGCCTAGAGCTTTCTGGGATGTGGTGGTCATCTTTTTATCCCCGCTGCTTATATCGTTTGCCCTCTGGCTCTGCCTTGCTGACCACGGGACAACTCCCCACAGATGGAGGGCTCCTTATTCCATCATATTTCCGCCTCCTGCTGTTGTCTTTGCTTAGAATTCACTCTTCTTTCCCACCTCCATCCCTGCCTGTGAAGTATCTACTCAATTTCAAGTCACCTCTTCTGGGAAGACTTTCCCATCAACCTTCCTTGCCCATAAACTTGAGCCGTCGCTCCCTGTGAATCCTCCCATGACCCACATCTACTTTAACGCCTGTCACTCTTTATGTTACTAATGTTTGCCTTTCTGTTCCTTCTTCTATATTGCAGGTTTCTTGAGGCCAAGAAAAATGTTCTATTTATCCTTTGTCCCCAGCTCAGAACAATGGTACATGTTATTAATGTTTGTTGAGTGAGTAGGGATAGGAAGGCTTATAATTTGCTAAGGCAGTGCTGGCCATTGGGATAAGTAAGATAATATACTATTTCTGTTCCTAAGAATCTTTTTTTTTTTTTTAAGGAGTTCTCATTAGCTGCACTCTTTATTTTTTATTTTTATTTTTGGCTGTGTTGGGTCTTCGTTGCTGTGCACGGGCTTTATCTAGTTGCAGCAAGCGGGGGCTACTCTTCGTTGAGGTGCACGGGCTTCTCACTGCGGTGGCTTCTCTTTGTTGGGGAGCACAGGCTCTAGGCATGAGGGCTTCAGTAGTCGTAGCACACGGGCTCAGTAGTTGTGGCTCACGGGCTGTAGAGCGCAGACTCAGTAGTTGTGGCTCGCGGGCTGTAGAGCGCAGACTCAGTAGTTGTGGTGCATGGGCCTAGTTGCTCTGCGGCATGTGAGATCTTCCCAGACCAGGGCTCGAACCCTGGTTCGAGGCTGTCCCCTGCATTGGCAGGCGGATTCTTAACCACTGCGCCACCAGGGAAGCCCTATTCCTAAGAATCTTATAGTGCTTTTTATATTTCTTCATTTAATTCTCAAGGTAACATTGTGAAGTAGGTATTATTATTCCTCTTTTATAGTTTGAGATATTGAGGCTCAGAATGGTTACAAAACTTGTCCAGGTTATACCACTAGTAGATACCGAAGCTAGAATTTACAACCGGGTCTCTCTGATTCAAGTGCCAATTTTTTGTCTGCTGCATCAATATAAAGATGTCTTGTTCACATTTGTATTTCCCATATTGCCTAGAGCATTTCTTTGTATGTATGTGACAGTGAATTAAAATTTTTAAACTGAGTTAGTGTCAAAAGTGAGCCATTTTGTGCCAGGAACAATAATTTTCCAAATCGTATGTGATTTGAAAGAATTAACACAATGTCTAAAATTCTGGTGCTAGGTACTATGCTATGCACAAAGGAGATGAAAAGGAAGAGGTACAATGGCTAGAATTGGAATAAGGGTCTTCGAGAACTTATTCATTAATTATCAAGCTCTAGTGACCTAACTATGGAAAATGGAGGTAAACATGAGTATTCAGATCACTGCTATGGAATGTATTCCTGAAATGGTATCATAAAACTTGATTAAAAATCTGCAGCTCATCAGAAAAAGAGTATTTCAGGTAGTGTTTCAGATAGTACTGCTTGTTTCAAAGTTAAATGAAGAAGATCACAACCTTCTCATAATCAGAAGGCTTAATTAAACAAATCACATTTGTTAAAAATTCCGTAGACTGAAGGGCTTGGCCAAGGTGGCGGAGTAGGAAGATCCTGAGCTCACCTCCTCCCACAGGCACTGCAACATTACGACTGTTTACGGAGCAGCTGTCGATGAGGACCATCTAAAGACTAGTGGAAAAGATTTTTCACAGCTAAAGGTAATAGAGAGAACCACACAAGGCTGGTAGGAGGGGTGGAGTCACGGTATAGTCCAGGCCCACAGCCCTGGGAGGGCAGCCACAGTCAGGAGGATAATCACAGTTGCAGCGGTTCTCCTCAAGGAGCTCCCCAGCTGGGGGTCCTGCACCAAGAAGGCAAGTCCCCAGAGTGCCTGTCTTTGAGGGACAGTAGGGCTTACTTTTGGGAGAGCCAGAGGGCTGTAGGAAACAGAGACTCTGCTCTTTAAGGGCACACACAAAATCTCATGTGCTCTGAGACCCAGTGCAGGGGCGGTAATTTGAAAGGAGCCTGGGTCAGACCCACTTGCTGATACTGGAGAGCCTCCTGTAGAGGCAGGAGGCAACTGGGATTCCTCCTGGGAACATAGATGCTGGTGGCAGCCATTTTTGGGAGTGCATTCTCCCATGAGGACACTTGGTGCTGGCAGGGGCCATTTTGGAATCTTCCCTTTAGCCCATCAGTGCCAGAGGCTTACCTACCCATGAACCTGTCAGCACAAGCCCTGGGACCAAGCAGCAAGCTGCATGAGGACCCAGTCCTGTCCACCAGCAAGCCCAGGACTTGGCCTCACCCACTAGTGGGCTAGCACCAGCCCCAGGGCTCCTGGGGCCTGCAGTCAGCCACCTGGGACCCAACCCCACCCACCAGGGAGCTGGCAGCAGCCCCAGCACCCCCCAGGCCATGCAGCCAGTCATTCCAGCACCCAGCCCCAGCTACCAGGATGCTGGCAGCTACTGCCAGTGCAGGACCTAGCAGCCAGCTGGGCCAGGGACCAGCTCCACCTACCAGTGTGCCCACAGTATTCACCTGCCATAACAGAAGGGCCCACACAGCTCACATAGGGGCCACCTCTAGAGCATATAGCTCTGGTGACCAGAGGAGGTGTGCTTTAGGGCCCCCCCACAGGACATGTTCAACCTAAGGCCACTCATCCAAGATTAGGAAGCCTAACCAGCCTTTCTACTTAATACAAAGAAATAAAGAAAGAGAATTAGGCAAAACGAGAAGACAAAGGAAAATGTTCCAAACGAAGGAACCTCGGAAGAACTTAATGAAGTGGAGATAAGCAGTCTACCCACTTAAGAGTTCAAGGTAATGATTATAAAGATGCTTACAGAACTGAGGAGAAGAATGGATGGACACAGGGAGTTTAACAAAGAGTTAGAAAATTTAAGGGAGAACCAAGCAGAGTTGAAGAATGTAATAGCTGAAATAGCTGAAAATAGGCTAGAAGGAATCAACAGTAGATTATAGGATGCAGAGGAATGGATCAGTGAACTGGAAGACAGAGTAGTAGAAATCACTCAAGCTGAACAGAAAAAAACAAAATTTAAATGAGGATAGTTTAAGAGACCTCTGGAACAACATCACGTGTACTAACATTATACACATTTGCATTATACACATTTGCATTTTAGGGGTTCTAGAAGAAGAGAGAGAACTTATTTGAAGAAGTAGTAGCTGAAAACCCTCCTAACCTGGGAAAGGAGAGAGACATCTAGGTCCTGGAAGCACAGAGTCCCAAACAAGATGAAGCCAAAGAGGTCCACACTATAACCTGTAGCAATTAAAATGACAAAAAAATAGAGAATATTAAAATCAGCAAGTGAAAAGTAACTAGTATGTACAAAGGAACTCCCATAAGATTATAAGTTGAGTTTCAGCATAAATTTGCAGGCCAGAGGAGAATGGCACATACATTCAAAGTGATCAAAGGAAAAAACCTGACAACCAAGAGTACTCTACCCGGCAAGGTTTTCATTGAGATTTGAAGGAAAGGCAAAGAGTTTTACAGACAAGCAAAAGCTAATAGAATTCAGCACCACGAAAACAGTTTTACAAGAAATATTAAAGGTACTTCTCTAAGCAAAAAAAGGCCACAACTAAAAATATGAAAATTATGAAAGGAAAAAATAAAAAAAGATATAAATTGGCCCACTTTCAATATATTTCCGAATTGTTTAGATTTAATTATTTTGCCTTGTTTGTGCAGTTTTGAAGTCTAAGTTCTCTTTTGTTTTCCTTCTTTTTATGTCTGTCCAGCAGAAAGAGGATGTTTTCCTGTTTGTCTCCACCTTGGGCCTCTTTGTGATAGTTTACTTTTAGATGCTGTCCTCATTTTTAGCTGAGATTTAATCTTCTGATTTGTTCTGGACAACTCAGCTTTCCATTGTACCTAATTTAATCAAGGAGACAAGAAAGGCCATTTAAACAATAGACAACGGCTAATTTTAATAGATATGGTCAGGTGGATTTGTAGCTAAAACTGGTAGAAAATTCGCAAGGTGTGTAATTCTCTTTATTTTGCTTTGTCTAGTTCAGAAGTTGTATATTTATCTTTCTTTTTTGCTTTGGTAAAATAGATCAAGACTTAATAGCTGTTAAGAAAACAAAAAAGTTTTTTAGGGGCCTTTAAGAAAATAGCTGTAATTGTTTTATGTTTTCAAGCTGTTATAAATTTCTTGTTTTGCTTAGTTTCTTTTAGGATAGTTGTCATTAAATCAGTAAGTTGTGGATGATGAAGAAAGGAATTTATATAGACTTGGGGCACTTACAAGTATGGTTAAGAACTTCACACGATACAAAAGCTTTTTTGTTTGACCTCATTCGAGGTCATGTATTACCTGAATGGTTAAGGTTCATGTTAATGCTGGTCCAGTGTCTCAGAAATTTGGATTAAATGTTTTGAAGGTAGGACCCTTTCTATAAAAAAGCTCATTTCAAAACCTCTCAGTGATTTTTAGGGGCTTTAATTTTGTTAGGCATACTTTGAGATATTCGTTGAGCAATACTGAATCCAGTTATTGGCTAAATTAAATGTTCTAAACTCTGATTGTAAGAACCAGTTGCAGGAAGTTATATGAGGATTCCACAGGAAAAAGATTATCTGTTGCTGGCTCTGAAGATGGGGGAGGCCATGTGGAAAGTCATGTAGGCTGGCAGCAGCCCCCAGCTGACTGCCAGCAAAAATTCAGGGACCTCAGTCCAAAAACTGCAAGGAACTGAATCTTCCACAACCATGCAAGCTGGGAAGAGGACCTGAGCTCCATACGAGAAGCAGCCAGCCAGCATCTTGATTTACCCTTGGGGAACTCTGAGTAGAGAACTCAGCCTGCCATTCCTGGAGTCTCTAAGTTGGTAGTGATTTGTTACGACGCAGTAGAAAACCCAGTGTAGGGGTATGTCAGCCAGTCTAGGGATGCCCAGTGCCAGTGAGCCAGCTTACCCTTGGATTTTCTCTTCGTAACTTTTGGTATTATACTGAGGTCCGAGTGGGTATCAGCAAATACTAATGGAGTTTTAAAACTTATTTCTACTTCTAATTTAGGTGATTTGAGTTTTACTTTTATTATAGCATATTAAGGTACATTGATGAGGAAAGAGTTTTGGTATTCTCCTTGGTTTACTTTTTGTTTTATTATTTTTTAAATCCGTGGTTGTCTTTACCTTGAAAAGAAATTGAGGAAAACTATTTTTATTGAAGCTCAGTTGTTCTGGAATGGGATTGGCAGACTGTAGCTTGCAGGCGACGTCAAGCCCCTTACCTGTCTTTGCAAATGAAGATTGATTGGAATGCAACCACCCTCACTGGCTTATGTGTTGTCTGTGGTGGTTCTCTAAGTCTTGAATATACATTATTAAAAGAAATCTATCCAGGGGACTTCCCTGGCGGTCCAGTAGTTAAGACTCCACCCTTCCAATGCAGAGGACGCACATTTGATCCCTCGTCGGGGAACTAAGATCCCACATGCCACACAGTACAGCCAAAAAAAAAAAAAAACAAAAAAATCCAGCCACATCTGATTACCAGGATTGTGTAGACTAGTTTGTACCTCTTACTCTACTCAAATAAAAGTGTATTAAAATTAATAATATTCTATAAACTCTGTGTGTCTGGAGTCCCTAAGATCATCCCCAGATATAGTGATTTGTTGGGAGGAATCATTGGACTTGGAAGTTGTTATACTTGAGGCTAAGGTTTATTACAGCAAATGATCCCAAGCACAGTCAACAGGGGAAAGGTGTGTCAGGATCATTTGGGGGAACCAGCCATGAGCTTCCAAGAGTGCTCACCCAGAGGCTGCACAGGACACACTTAGTCCTCGAGCAATGACTGTAGCAGCGCGTGCAGAGTGTAGTAAGCTCACTGGTTCCTGGTGGGGTTTGGTCATGCTGGTAACCATGCTTGGTGACTGACTGTAATGACCAAACCCAGTCCCTCAGAAGGAAAGCTGTGCTCACCATAAATTACATGGTTTGCAGAGACCGTCTATAGACAGAATAGAACAGTGTGGCCAAGGTACTGAGTGTGCAAAATGCTTCTACCAATTTGAATATTCCAAGAGATCAGTTCTCAGGTGCCAGTGAAGGGCCAGTGAGGAAAGCAGCCCTTCTGAGTGCACGTGGTTGGTTCAGCTCGACCGCTGACTTAACCCTCCTGTGCACTCCATGGTAAGTGTTCAGAAACATCCACAAAACTTTTGCTGGTGTCAGTGTTCTGCTATACAGTGTTTTATATATATAGTTTCATGTATATATAAAATATTCTGCTAGTTCAACTATATTTCAGATATGTTCTTTTAGTGAATTGATTATTTTGTCGGCATTATCTTTATTTTTCAAGTAAGAAAACCTACATGACTTCATGAATCAAGCCCAGCATAACTTTATAGTATCATGGGTCTTTAAAACTTTACCAAGATAAGCATTGTTTTGTTTGAATTTACAGTTTAAACCAAGTATCTTCTTAAGAGTGGACTACTTTGTTGTTTCTAGCTTTTAGAGACTGAAACATCCTGGCACTTCTTTTTCATAGTTCATGTTCTTGCATGAATGTTAAAGAGTAATCATTTTCAGAGCTGACTTATCTCCATAATATTGTTTTAGCTCATTGTGGTCAATAAAATTTCCAACAGTATGTTAAACATTATCTTTTAGTTATTGAAATAATGATGAAATGAGCGTTATAAAACATTACACCTTTTAAAATCCTTGATATTAATATAAAGTGCTTGCTGTATCACCTTTATTGACCCTCATGTTATGGAAAAATACACAGGACAAATTTCTTCTTTAGAGAGAATTCATTTTGCCTTTCTTCACTTCAGTAGCTGTTGAAATTAAATACGTAGACATATATATGTATGTGTATCTGTGTGTGTGTATATATGTTTTCCTCTATTCTTTTGGCTGGCATTATTTTCTAGACAGAGCCTGGTGTAGTGTGTTTAGAATCCTGTGTGGATAGTGGGGATTCCTGAGATTATTCACTTAACTTGTTGTGTGACTCTGGACGACTACATATAAATCATTTTATCTTCCTCTGTTTCAGTTTACCTAGTTTGCCCTCTTTCATCATGTTATATAAGATGTGGTCAGATGCTACCTGCCTGAAGTCTGATTGGGACCTTTTCAGCTAACCTCTGAAATAATTACTTTTAATTAATTAATTAATTTTTGGCTGCACTGGGTCTTCATTGCTGCGCGCAGGCTTTCTCTAGTTGTGGCGAGTTGGGGCTACTCTTCGTTGCGGTGCGCGGGCCTCTCATTGTGGTGGCTTCTCTTGTTGCAGAGCACGGGCTCTAGGCGCATGGGCTTCAGTAGTTGCAGCATGTGGGCTCAGTAGTTGTGGCTTGCAGGCTCTAGAGCGCAGGCTCAGTAGTTGTGGTGCATGGGCCTAGTTGCTCTGCAGCATGTGGGATCTTCCTGGACCAGGGCTCGAACCCGTGTCCCCTGCATTGGTAGGCGGATTCTTAACCACTGCGCCACCGGGGAAGTCCCTAAAATAATTGCTTTTAGATTTTCTTTACAGTGAGTGTTTTTGGCTTCACTGAACTGTGAACAAGTAGCTAGATACAAATGTCTAAAGAGCAGAAACTATATTTTATTAACCTTTATAGTCCTCCTGTTGTCCAACACTGAGCCTTGCTGTTTCCTGGTTTCAAACCCAAAGCAAACAAGGAGTGTGTGACTTTGATAGTCAATCAGAAATGCAGCTAGGAGCAGACTTGGGCATCACAGGTTTGAGACCAGCCAGCAGCCTTGTAAGTGGTGGGAAAGGAAGCCCATCTGGCACATGCAGAACTGTAAACGTCCAAGTCCAAAATAATGGTTATCCACGAGAAGAATTGTGAGTTGTCAAGAAAATATTAAACTCTCTTCAGCATATGATATTTTCGAAGATAGAGGTAGAAGAAATTATGGAGAACTACAGCCTCCTCCTAGAGATCACAGTGTGGAAGGATGTGTTAAAGGCCCCTGAGAAATCTCAGCACTTAATTTTATTCAACATGTTTATTCAAATGCATTTGACTGTGGAGCTCCCTTTTCTCCGAATGCCTGTTAACACCTCCTGGAACCCGTTTGGAGGGTACACCTTAGGCCCTGTGAGGCTGTGTAGTTGCTTTTCAGTGTTCTTGCTTTTGTTTATTCCCTTGTTCCTTAGGGCACTTACCTGGCTTGTTTCCTTTGAAGCCTTCTTTCTACCTTCTCTAGGATCCTCCCTCCATTTCTTACAACCCATCTCCCCCCCCCACCCCCCATTCTGCATTGTGTAGGATTTTATTTTGTTTTAGTTTAGTTTAGTTTTTTTAAATTGAAGTGTGGTTGCTGTACAATATTATATAAGTTACAGGTATACGATGTAGTGATTCACAGTTTTTAAACGGTATACTCCATTTATAGTTATCATAAAATACTGGCTATATTCCCCGTGCTGTACAGTATATCCTTATAGCTTATTTTAAACCTAATAGTCTGTGTAGGATTTTAATTCTTTGCCTTGAATAAAAGCAAAGCCTGACTCATAACCAGCAACAACCTGTGTCTTGCCTCTGGTTCTGTTTGCACAAATGAACCGATTAATCTTTTTGAGTATGCTGTCCTTTTTGCTTCCCTGTTAATTTTGAAGCCCCAGTTTTGAGTGTAGGTTTGAGTTGGATGCCCCTTAGCCTCCAGCTGACCAGGGATATGTGTGCCACCCCTGCCTGGGTCTGCCAGAAGGCCGTGTTGCAGAAAGACGTGGGCTGTGTCTTTCTCTGAACATATTTGAAACAGAGAGAATGGTCAGACAGGTTGTGTCACAGACTGCATCCATATTCCAGTCATATACTGTCTTCCTTGGAGGAAGGGTGCTTTTCTTTCTTCTCCTGTACTCACCCGCTGGGCCATGTGGTCCTGGTTCTGGGCGGATCTTTGCTGTGGGGCCCTCCTGGACCTGGGCCCACAGGCAGGCGCTTCTCCACGCTCAGCTGCTACTCAGTGAACTTTGACTGACCCAGCAGGTTCCTTCTTGAGTGCTGCAGTTTCTCTTTCTTGCTCTTTGTCTTAGGATGAGCCTTTGCCCTGCTGTTTTCTCATTTCCTCCTTGGGCTCCTCAGAACAGGCACTTTGGACGTTAAGATGAGGTGGAATGGTGCTTTTGTGAACCCATGTCGGTGTTCTGTCGTTCTCATTGGGCTGGAATTGGAGGTTGGAAACATTTGGTTTGGGGAAGGCAAGCCAAGTGGTTTACAGAGGTGTAACCATGGGTGTAGCTTGTTAAACCTGTTTACCTCAGAAAATATTTTTTTTCTTGAATGTGTGAGAAAATCTGTAGCTTTTGTTTCCCTCTTACTAGCTGGCAGTGCTTTTCATGGATAAAGTTTCAGTCACAAAAAGCTCACCGAGTAAACAGTGAAAGTGTATCCCCTATCAGTACTTTAAGACTCTGTTGTCTAGAATTTTGTTGCTTTTATTGAGTTTTAATCCCAGAAGAAAATAAAATACTGTTAGCAGCTGGGATTCTGATACACTCCTTCCATTCTTGGTGGTTTTGCTGTCCTTTTTCACACAACCAGTGTAGTTCTTGATAAATAGCCAGTGAACAGCCCACTGCTAATTACGGAGTGTGAGTGTGTGTGTTACGATTCCACGGGAATTTAAAGACCACACAGATAAGGATTCTGGTGTCCCAGCCCCGCCCCCAGTACATCCACTGCACCCAGAATGATTTCTGATATTGACACACAGCAGCATTCAACTACTTTGTTAAACGAATGAATTCCATTTTATAATTATGAGTGGAAACGAGAGCATTTGCTACCTAAATTTGTTGGCTTATCAGCTACCAGTACTCTTCATTCCCCTTAATTTTTAAGAGCGCTCTTGGTTTTGGCGCTGTTACTTGTCACGGCTGCCATGGCGTACCTTCTTCAGCATATTTGCTGTTGCCCCCACCTTTTTTTTTTTTTTTGCGGTAGGTGGGCCGCTCACTGTTGTGGCCTCTCTCATTGCGGAGCACAGGCTCCAGACGCGCAGGCTCAGCAGCCATGGCTCACGGGCCCAGCCGCTCCGCGGCATGTGGGATCCTCCCAGACCGGGGTACGAACCCGTGTCCCCTGCATCGGCAGGCGGACTCTCAACCACTGTGCCACCAGGGAAGCCCCTGCCCCCACCTTTTAACCTTCTTAAAAGCATTCAGTGGTGGTTGTTAGATTTAAAAGCTTCTCAGCAGGCAGGACCTTATACTTCTCTTGTTCTTTCCTTCAAATTCCCCTGGCTGTTCTCATTTGTACTGAGTTGAAGAAAGGGAGGCCGAACCAGGATAAACATGGTGAACTGGTCATAGCCTGGCCCTCGCTGATCCTCCCAGGGCAGGTCTGGGCTGGCCAGTAATTGGGTGGGAAGCCTCGGAGAGCAGAGGCAGTGCTGTCGGGTGTGGTCCTGCCACTTTGCAGGGCTAGCAGGCACGCAAGGTGCTTCCCTGGCCCCACTGGGGATGCCTTCTTGCCTGGGCTGAGACTAGGGCTCGAGGCTTGTGTTTTTGTTTGAGCTGTTTTCTGTCCTGTAATTGGTTATCTCAAGGAATGATTTTAGTTTAGTTACCATCTTCCTTTTGTTTTACCAGCTGGGTGAGTATTTAGCTACAGAGGCGTCATCTCAAAATGAAGAGGTTATCATTTATTATTGATATTCCGCTGTTGCTCTTGGTGTGACCTTTCTATAAAGTTTAGAATTAAAAGCTTTAATTTCTGAAAGTTAGAGTGGTGTTTCATCTGGCTGATTGGTTTCATTTGCTTTACCCCAGAGGGTCGGCTTACTCTTGCAGTTAACTTCTTAACTTTGTTAGTGGATGCAATTTTTATCCAGGAGGACCCTACACGTGTAGACGTTTATACATGGATTTAGATAAAGATTTGATTTATAGGAATTAGGACGCTTCAGTTCAGGGGTAGCTCTTTACTTACAAAACCCTTTCCTGACCATTTCATGAAGAAAAGTTGTAGATGGGATTATAGGTAGTAACTTCAGCTTAAAGAGTATCAGATGACTTGCATAGAATATGATGCTAATTAATTCTTTAAATTAAAAATTTATGATACTTACTTAAAATCTATTTTTTAAAGAAAAAGACAGTGATATTGTTGAATATCCACCTATTTAGAAAATTGTAGAATTTTTTTTATTCCTGGTTTTCCAGATGATTACAGCTCACATTTTATCCTTGTGAGCTGTGTGCCTCCCATTTTATCCTTGCTCTCCCCATCGCTCAGATGTTGTATGCACTGCCAGATAACTGGCAGATTTTAAGGGAGATACAGTGGAGTCTTTTTATCATCTTGGCTGCACGGTATTATAGATTATTAAAATAAAGAATTCCTAAAAGTGATGGAAGTCGTGGAGCCATTGTGATTCCTACCATACAGTCTGTGGGAGGTTGTCTACGATGAGGTGGAAGTCATAAATGCACCTTAACTGGGTTCAAGGAGCCCAGAAATTAGACTGCTGGCGGCCAGCTTGTCTTCACGCGTGTCCTCCATGAGGGCATCTTACAAGTCAATACCTTGGATTGTTTTTTCTCCAGTGGCCTCTTTGCCAAGCAGTTGAATTTCCAGCCTCTTGCTAGGTGGCTCTCTGTGTCTGTGCTAGTCCTGTGATCGTTTAAAACTCCCTGTATTCCAAAAAATTACCTTCTTTCTGCTGTTCTTTGCTCTTGAATGTGTCCTCTATTTCAATTGGTAGCACCACTATCTTGACTATCCTGAAATTTGGCCTTTTCTAGTGCGTTACTTTAACCAACTGATTCTTAATCTGAAGTATTTTCAGTAGTGCTGTTTGGTTACCAAACAGTTTTAGAATAATAATTATTAAAGTAGTAGGCTGGGAATGAATTAACACTTGCCAGTGTGCTGAATTACTTTCAGCACATTAAAACGCTATAGTAACTTAATTTGCTAGAGCACGTCATCAGTGGGGCTGGGAATGGAAACAAGTCTGAAGGCATGGACTTCATCACTGACTCAGAGCAGTCACTGGTACCAAGAAGCCACATTGGAAGGATGTGAGTGAATTTGCCCCAGTTCATCATTATTCCAAGAAATAAATTTAGAACCTGTTTCCCATTGATGATGGGTCATTTGATTTATCTTTTTGTTAGAGAACGTGTGTGCTCTCTCTACACACACGCCCAATCTGTAGGGTTATGTTGCTATTGCCTCTTGCCTCCCAACATGAACTCTAAACTTCCATTTGTCTAGACTTGTCTCTGTATCTTGAATATCCATGGTACTTTGCTGCCTTATGTGCTTTCTTTTCTCTTTTCTCATCTTTATCTGTTAAGAATTTTTAAGAAATATCTCTTTATTTGATTTCAAGGTCTTTATGGAGCTCTGTCTCATTAACCTTTCTGTCTTGCATAACACCTTACATGTAGTGTGTAGTTAATACGTATTTGTTTAATGGAACATTTTCTGTACTTGGAGATATTTAGCAGATAGTTAATTTTCTTAGATGCAAGTAACAGAAAACAAACGTAGCTAGTTTAATAGGAAAAGTAAATTTTTTGGAATTATGCTAGTATATCCTGTGGAATCTAAGGTAAAGCTGAAGGGTGAACTGAGCCGCAGGGAGATCAGGGAACCTCAGTAGCAGGAACTCACGGATCTTTCCTTTAGAGATTTGTCAGTAGTGTGTCTCAGCTTCTACCTGTCAGACTCTGTATTTCTCAATTCAAGATCTGCAGAATCTGCTTGCCTCAGATCTGGTCAGTTGCCTACCTAAGGCCAGTCACATGACTGTTCAGACATGGGAGGCCGTCCCTGTGGCTGCTTGGAGGTGGATGGCTGTCCCCCGGTAGAAAGGCAGTTGTTCTCTGAAAGGAGGGGTCAGAAATAAATTGTAACGGATGTCTCCTACAATGGTATTTCTGACTTGTGGAAACTGAGCCAGTGTGGGTTTGGTAGATTGCAGGTGACTTCAACTGTGGTCAGGTTAGGGTGTTGTCCTTGCCTTTGCTGACTGATTTCATAGGAACTACTCGCTCATGTCTTAATTTTGTCATTTGTGATACTTAATCACTAATTCAGGAGACTTCCTAGTTCTGAAGTTCATTGGGTCAGAGGAGAGGAAAAGAGTCATAATACTAATAATTTTGTTATGTTTTAAACATTAGCAAATTATGATCATAGCTACCTAGTCCTACTCTTTGGTTCTGTGAATTTGCCCACTGCAGTATTTTTTCTACTGCAAAGGATCCTAATTTTCTCTTCTGTATTTCTGTAAATGGGCTGTAAACCTGAAGGAAGTAATTGTGTATGAAAATTTTCAGAGGGCACCAGTTGGTTAGCTTTCCAAAGAAAGCAGGAGAAAGTCAGCCTCTCCGTCTGTCTCTCTGTGTCTTTCTCTCTGTCTCTCGTATTTTGCTGTGACAGCCTGAGCAGACCAGTACACAGGGTGGTGCTGAGAAGTGTGGTGCTGCTGGAACAAATATCTTAAAATGTGGAAGTGGCTTTGGAACTGGCTGTGGGTAGATGCTGGGAGAGTTTTGAGGTGCACAGAAGCAAAAACCGGGATTGCTGTGAAGGGACTGCTAAAGATGATTCTGGTGACAACTGAGAAAGAAGAGAAATGATTATATTTTTGATACATTTGGTTAAATAATAATTAATTTCACCTGTTTCTTTTTATTTTCTTAATATGGCTACTAGAAAATTTAAAATTACATAACTTTCATTGGGCAACACTGAAATAGAGCTAACATGTATGAACATGGATAAATATAAAAAAAAGATAATATTGATAGAAAAGTAGGTCATTCAGAGCTGTGTTCACAGGATACCGTTTAAAAATTTTATATAAAGTTTTGGGCTTCCCTGGTGGCGCGGTGGTTGAGAGTCCGCCTGCCGATGCAGGGGACACGGGTTCGTGCCCCGGTCCGGGAAGATCCCACATGCTGCGGAGCGGCTGGGCCCGTGAGCCATGGCCGCTGAGCCTGCATGTCTGGAGCCTGTGCTCCGCAACGGGAGAGTCCACAACAGTGAGAGGCCCGCGTACCACAAAAAAAAAAAAAAAAAAAAAAAAAATTATATAAAGTTTAAAAGCTTGCAAAATAATACTATACAGTATTTATGTGTGTGTGTGGTAGAAAAAGGATAAAAACAGGATGTTAGTGAAATGCCAGATTCAGGAGAGAGTTTACCTCTAGGAAGGAGGAAAACTAGAACAGGAAGAGAGATACAGGAAATTACAACCGCATCATTAAAAAAACTGAAGAAAAATTTGTATTGTGTTAATACTTGATGAAGGGTGATTGGGTAATGAAAACATATATTTTTTATTATACTTTTCCATGTACTTAAATTATTTCATAATAAATAGTAAGTATCTCTAATTCTTGAAATATTTCTAGTAGAATTTTTCCATTTAACTAAGCGATGGGAGAGCCAGTGAAGTAACTTGTGCAACTGCAAAACAATAAAATAGCTGCACTGTGATTGAGAACCAAGTCTTTCTCGGTCCAAAGCTCATAGCCCTCCTTTCTCATTAACCAGATTCTACAGTATCAAGTGTAAACTGAAGCTTCTGAACGTGCAGGCTCCTCTGACCTGTCTTTGATTCTTCCCTTCTCCTCTCATCCCAGGTACATGCACCTCCGCATCCCTGCACACAGACACACCATGCACGAGCATTCATGCACACGTGTGCACATGTGCACACCATCTTTGTGAAAGAGTGTGAGTTCCTTACTGTCAGGCTGGGGCTAAGACAGCTAGTGTCTGGTGAGCTGTAGTTCCTCTCTGTGTCCACGTGAGGAAAGTTCCTCCACGTTCATCAGGATTTCAGGCTTGGGGGAGCAGTTCTAAAATAAAATGTGCTGAAGTGTTGCCTTTTGCTCTCTTTCGCTAAAGATATTTGTTATGGCCTTTTGCTTCCTGTTAGAAATTAGAAATGCCTATGTGAAGAATACGTGATTTCCTTTGCTGGCTAAGGCATTAGTTGTCTTTTTGATTGGCTGCTGAAGACATTATTTGTCGTCTTCCTCGTTGTCCTTTACATAGAGATCCTCTTAGGAATCAAGAAAAAAAACTTTCCAGAAAATAAATACGAAATTTAAAAATACAAAATTTAAAGCATTTACCAAATGCTTAATGTGTTAGATGTGATTATTTCTCCAAATTGAAGATGAGGAAACAGGCATGGGAAAGTTAAATAAATTGCTTAAGATAACCTGCTGTTGAGGGCAGGGCTGAGCTTGAGATGATGTTGGGGTCATGTCTGTGCAATCTCTTTTTTCTCAAATCCAATCCACTTTTCTGTCTCTTCCCACCTGAATACAGGTTTAATGTTGGTGAGATTCGTAAGGTTCCAACCTGAACCTTGTCTTCTTACTTTTACATAATTTCCACGGACAGTCTTTTCTAACTCTCATACCTTCATGCACTGTTTCTGTTCTTATGATTCCTGAACTTGTATCTCCGTGTCATATCCCTTTCTTAAAGCTCCAGACCCATAGAGCCGCTGCCTCTTGGTCAGTTTTACCTCAACTATTTCATAGGCATTGCAATATTAACATATCAAAGCCATATTTAGTATTAGCAACTATCCCTCTGCAGATATATTGGACATATAATATTTCCTGAATTCCCGTTCTTGATAAATGTACCTCTCTTGTTGCTCAAACCAGGTGCTTGGGGTCTCCTTTGACTCTGCTTTCACTTTCATTTCTAACATCTGGGAGTCCTTAAGTATTGTTATATCTCCTTCCTTATGTTCCTTCTAGTCCACTTGTCTCTACTCCCACTTCCCTCACATCTTCTTTGTCTCTTGCTTTAATTATGGAAGAGTCTTCTAGCTAGCCGCTTTCCCTACTTGCCCATAGCAGAGCCAGTTCTTCAGAATGTTGTTTGGATGATCATTCCATACCAACATGGGACTTGGTTAGCCCCTGTTAAAACTGCCCGTGGCTCCCCCAGTGCCTCGGAATCAAGCTGCATGCCCTGCTCTGGTCTGCAAGGTGTTCAGCAGCCCCCTGTCTTCTGCTGCTTGTAGATGTTCCTGCATGTGCTCTGTTCTCTCTGGCCTCATATTTGTGGTCTTCCTGTTCCTGGCCCCGAATGTACTTCCTTCTCTCTCTGCCTAATACAGCATTATACACTTAGCGTTCAGCTTTAGGTGGCAGATCCTGATTCAGGTGGTAGTTCTTTCCTTCTTCCCTTCTCCCTGTGCCCCACCTGGCTTTGTTTTCCTCTTGTTCCCATACAGCCTGAACAACACTTCAGTTGCAGTACTTCCACCACATTGTTTTATGACTATTTCATTTTGACCTCCCCATCCCCACAAAGCCCTGTGTCCCCTTTGCTTCTGCATGTGAGTCCCCAGAACAGGCCACGTGTAGCTGGTTATTTGTTGACATTTTTCTAGGACAGTGGTTCTCAACTGGGGATGATTTTGTCCCCCAGAGGACATTTGGCAATGCCTGGAGACATTTTTGATAGTCATGATTGGTGGGGCAGTGCTAGTACATTTAGTGGGTAGTGGCCAGGGATGCTGCTAAACACCCTACAGTGCACAGGACAGGACCCCACGTTATCCAGTGTGAAATGGCAACAGTGCTGAGGTTGAGAAGCCCTGCTCTAGCAGGAAGCGCAAAACTTGAGAGTACTAAAATAAAAGACATTCCATAACAGAAAGATGAAATTAAATTTGGAGTTCTCAAGTAATATATAAAACTTTTCAGTGTTGAGGAACTTAATTTTCAATGTAAACGACCCTGGTTCTTTTTGTGGCCTATTGTTAATATTTATTCGGAAGCTGTGTTTGGGGGGAAACGTGACCCTTGAGCTTATTAATGGGTTAGCAGTATTTAGTAATTAAACACTTCAGTAATGCAGTAATGTAGGCATGCAACTGAGATTGTGAAAAGGATAGTGGAACTAAGCTCTTCTTTTGAGACTTTTTTTCATTTACTTTTTCGTATTCTAAATGTGCCTGGTAACAGGTGACTACCCAAGCTGGTTTTTGGAGGAGATGTGGGGATGGGTGATGTCCTTTTTAAGCTCTTAAAAAGGTTTTAACTATAAAATCCTCAAAAAAGGCCAAATGTGGTAAACCTTTTGCCTTGTGTGTAGATTAGGAAATGATGAAAACCATAGTGCTAACCAACCTCCACACACGCACACACCCACGCACACACATATCCCCACAAATGATAACCCTCACCCACTTGTATCCTCTTCACTTGTTCTAGCCAAGTGCCTGCTATAATGCCAGTGACACAGTCCATGCTGACCATCTGTAGAAAGGGAGCCTCATGAGGGTCCCCATAGCTACACCATGAATTGACCGGGTAGAGAATCCATTCAACTAAATGTACAATTTACATTTAGTAAATTTAAAATTTAGTGTAGGTATTAAATTAGGAGGGGCTACTGATATACTGGAAAATTAGAATGTTGAAGGGTAAATTGTTGCTGACATTAGAGCAATACGGGACTGACTTGCAAAACCAAGTAATGGGAAAATAAAATACCTACCACACTTGAAAGCTTTAGCATGTGTCTGGGCAAAGACAGCAAACATTACAGAAGAATGTTTTCATTCTTTTCTCCAGGATTGGCTGTTGATATGACTTCTGTTTTATAATCTGGTTTTCAAAAAAAATTCTTATTTGGTAGTTCAGAAATTTGAGTAAAAGAAAGAATAGGAAATGTTAGGAAGAAGACTCAGTGATTCATTCTTTAAGTAGTTCCTGTTGATACTAGCAATTTCAAATTAGCCTCTTGAAAATATAATATTGTATTGGAATTGTGTGGGTAAAGTCCATTTTTCATCTTTATCATTGGAGACTTCTTTGTTAAATTAAGTGGTTTACACCTGAAGAGGCAATTTTCTTTATAGTTGGCTTTTAACAAATAGTGAATATTATTTACCCCACATTAAAATTCAAAATCAAAACAATACTTTTTTTCCAATAGGTGTTAGATTACAATGACTAATGGCTATTCAGGTTGGTGTTAGGAGTTCAGTTTTTGAAACTGACATATGTGCGGCACATTTCTTTTAGTTTATTGAAGGAAGATTGAGATATTTGTACTGAATTTGGTGGATTCTGTGAGATAGTGCCTGGCTTACAATTGATTTAATCTCTTGTCTTTGGGTATATGGCTTACTTAGTTTGGATTTTGTGTCAAAATAGAAGTTTAAGCTACAGATACTATATCTGCAAAGTTATTTCAATGAATATAGTCATAAGGGAATAGAATAATAGGCATGTATAAATGTGAATTTTAATAAAGAGGTCTCCAAATTTAATTGCATTTCTCTTAATTTTTTTTTTCAGACAAATCCTACAGAAATTTTAGAGTATTCATCAGATAGTGAAAAAGATGATGAGTCAGAGAATGTCTTGTTCATTGATTCAGAATCCTCTCACAAATACCACGTGGATTTCGGATCAGATGGAAGACAGGTTATGGAGAGACCGATAAACCCTAGGGTAAAATCTACAGAGGCCATTTTGCGTACACCTCAGAAAGAGACAAAGCTTCCCAAGACTCCAGAAAGTTCAGCAAAGAAGAAGAAGCTTTTAAGGTTATATTACATCTTTTTAAATACTTTTTTTTTTTTTAAAGTTTTTCTCTTTCTTAAAAAGCCCAAATACCTACAATGTTAATTTAAAAATACTTATTTACTTGGGAAGGAAGATTGACAGAATAGAATTATAATTCTGATAAGCAGTTATGGAGTCCTAATTTCTGGAGATTGTTTATGGAATTGTTCATCCAAGTTGAGCATTCACTGTTTCAGTCATAACCAGCTTATGTGACTGCTTTCCTTAATGGAGATTGGTTGTTTGGGTTTATCAGATTGTATTGAGCACCCGTGTTCCAAGTGCTATCTTAGACAATTAAGGCAAGTAAATGACTGTTCCTGTTTTTGAGTAAATTATGTCTAAAAGAGGGAAATAGAAATATAGACTATTGAGATTACTTTTGTGATTGTGGTTGGCCAGGGAAACACTTGGAGATGCAAAGACTTACGGGCAAGGATTCATGGGCAAGAAACTGGCTGGTGTGTGTGTGAAGAACCATAGGGGCCAGGTCATGGAGGGCCCAGCAAGACGTGTGAAGGGGCCTGGGGTGTGCCATGTAGGGGGACGTGTCCCAACCCTGCGCTGTACATCATCTCTTTGTGTTTTAAATTAGAACAAAACAGTGAAAACAAAACCCCAGTGCAAGTGAGAAGGAGAGTGAGAAGGAGAACTTGTGGGAAACAGTGCCACAAAAGCAGACTCAGTGGACAGTTTCAAGGAAAAAGGAATGTAGTAGAAAGTGTAAACATGGCGATGAAGAACAGGGTTTTAGATCTGTTTAGGGTATGTCTGCGTCAAGGAGGGCAAGTACGATGCACACCAAGGAGAGCCCAATGACAGTGTCGGACAGTGTTGGTGGACTGGTCGGGGAGGAGGCGAGGGGCTCGAGTTGTGGAGATGGTGCTGTGACCCCTCTGCTAGAAGCTGGGATTCAAGGCAGGAGAGGGGTGGGGAGCTTAGGTTGCAAGTTTGATCAGGCTTGATTGGGATCCATTGTCTAAAGAGATCTCAGAGAAAAGGTGAGATGGATTTAGAGAATAATAGGGAAGACCCAGTGGAGGCAGAGAGGTTAGGAATAATTACTCTCAGTGTCCAGGAAAGGAAGTGGGAGAGGGAGGCCTGTCTTGAATAAAGGAGTGGAGAGGAGAGTAAAAGGATGTGACCGAGTCTAGTGGGATGGACATAGCATGGTGAGTCAATTGATGCCTGTTCACTGTATTTTTTTTTTTTTAACATAAAACAAGACTGAAGGCCTTATGCCCGAAGTGAAGAAGTTACAGCCTCAAATGAATATGGTGATGGTTTGTAATAGTCTCTGGAGAAAACAGGAAAGGAAGCAAATTAAAGGGATTCGAATGTCTTTGTTGAAGTTGATCCTTTGCAATTAGAGAAGGTCATGTTCCCAACTCTGTTGGGGGCCTGCTGTGTGCCAAGCACTGTTTCATGTCCTGGAGGCACAGCAGTGAACAAAGGCAGTGAAAGCTCTACCTGTCCTGAGGGGAAGGCTGATGAGGAGCCAAGAAGTAAAGTAGACGTCATGTCAAAAGGAAATAAACTGTACGGAGAAAAAGCAGAAAAAGAGGGACAGATGGCCAGGAGGAAGGGGAGGACATTTCTGTTTTAAACAGGGGATCAGGGAAGCCTCTGAGAATGTGACTTATTGAGCAGCTGGAGGAACAGAGCTGACATTTCCTGAGTTGAGGTAGGAGGCGGGTGAGGGGATCATATGGTTTGGTTTGGTTTTCCTTGGTGGGAATATCGTGAGGCTTTTTTTAGGGAGATGAGGTTATTAGTCTTTTGCTTTCTCTGGACGTTGACTGTACAAGTTCTTTTCACAGTTACTTGGGCTTTGAGTTTTTCATACTTCCAAACAAAAATTGGAGTTTCCCCACCATCTTTGCTGTTTGGCATCAGATGCTTTTATACTTGTATGCATACATTTTGGGGGAGTGTATAAAAGTTTATATTTGTGTGGTCAATTCTGTAGGTCGGTCGTATTGTGTCAAGTTGCCTCCCAATTACTTTTTAAACATAGGAAGTTCTGTATCCTTAGTAATAGTAATCTCCTTTTATACATATTGTGTTATCTTCTTTGTTTTATTGAGATTTAATTGACATAGAGCACTGCGTAAGTTCAAGTTCAGGCATAAGGACTTGTATATATTGTGAACAGTCATTTACTTGTCTTAATTGTGCGGAAGCTTTTTAGTTTGATGTTGTTCCACTTGTTTATTTTTTATTATTATTTTTTTGCGGTACGCAGGCCTCTCACTGTTGTGGCCTCTCCCGTTGCAGAGCACAGGCTCTGGACGCACAGGCCCAGCGGCCATGGCTCACGGGCCTAGCTGCTCCGTGGCATGTGGGATCTTCCCGGACCGGGGCATGAACCCGTGTCCCCTGCATCGGCAGGCGGACTCTCAACCGCTGCGCCACCAGGGAAGAAGCCCCTCGCTTGTTTATTTTTGATTTTGTTGTTTGTGCTTTAGGTGTCATATCCAAAAAATCATTGCCAAGACCTATGTCATGGAGCTGTTTTCCTTGATTTTCTTCTAGGAGTTTTATGATTTCACGTCTTACATTTAAGTCTTTAATCCATTTTGAGTTAATTTTTGTGAATGGTGTAAGATAGGGTCTAGTTTCATTCTTTTGTATGTGAATATCCAGTTCTCCCAGCACCATTTATTGGAGAGACTGTCTTTTCTCAATTGGGTGTTCTTGGCTCCCTTGTCAGATATTAATCGACTGAGTATGCATCGATTTATTTCTGGGCTCTCTTTTCTGTTCCATTGGTCTATGTGTCTGTTTTTATGCTGGTACCATACTTTTTTGATTACTGTAGCTTTATCTTATAGCTTATCTTGAAATTAGGAAGTGTGATGCTTCCCACTTTGTTCTTAATCAGGATTTCTTTGGCTGTTTGGGGTCTTTTGTGGTTCCATACAAATTTTTGGATTTTCTTTCTACTTCTATTAAAAATTCCACTGGACTCTTCCTAGGAATTGCATTGAATCTATAGACGGCTTTGTATATATTATGGACATTTTAACAGTATTAATTCTTCCAGTCCATGAACATGGGATATCTTTCCACTTATTTGTTTTGTCTTCTGTTTCTTTTATCATGATTTTATATATTGAAAATCCTAAAGATTCCACCAAAAAACTGTTAGATCTAATCAACAAATTCAGTAAAGTTGCAGGATACAAAATTAACATACACAAATCAGTAGTGTATCTATAGAGACACTAACAATCCCACTTACAATAGCATCAGAAACCATAAAATACTTAGGAATAAAGTCAGCCGAGGAGGTGAAGAAGCTCTAAAGTGAAAACTACAAGACATTGATGAAAGAAATCATGAGGTTTTTGACTATGTTCAGTTAGCCATTATATATCTGAGTAGGAGTATGAGTCTGGACTTCACATGACAAGGTTGGTGCTGGATGTGAATTTGTAATCTTTAGTGTCCAGATGGTTTTTAGGGCATGAGCTGGGTCATTTCCTAGATCAAATGCACACTGAAAGGAGAATCTGTCACAGAATCTGTGTCTTAGGCACTCTGCAGTGGTTGAGTCACAGAGGAAGAGGCTACTGAGGGAGGAATTAAATCTAAGAGAGCATGATATCCTGGAAAGCAGCCAGCTATGACAGATGCTGCTGGGTTTGCACTGTGGAGGACAGGGAATATAGAGCCTTCTCAGTGGAATGGTCAGGCAAAGTCAAATTGCTGTGGATTTAGAGAGAATGTAAGGAGAGAAACTGAAGACAGCATGCATAGAAAATTGATTGTGTGTTTTGCTTTAAGGGATGTAGAGAACTGTTTGCTAATTCAAAGGAATTTGGAGATTGAGATTTCTTTTTTATGAGTGGGAATGAGAGCAGATTTTTTTATATATTGATGGGAAAGGCCCTCAGCAGGGGAAAGAGACGATAACTGTTGGAGTTGTGTCTGACTTGGTGGAAGGGGTTTACAGATGGAGGGGTGTCCTGGGTTAGGAGCACAGTTAGTCCATCCACGGACAGCTGAGAGGGCAGAGTCTCTTCAGGTGCAGGTAGATAAATGTGGCAGTGGGAACTCATGCCAAGTTCTTGCTGATCACGTCTACTTTCTCGGTGAAATGGGAAGTGTCTTCATCAGCTGAGAGTAAGGAAAAGGAGATGATATTGGAGGAATGAGGGGAGAGAGTAGATGACATGGTCATGTAGTGGGGGAGTGAATGAACTAGGGAATTGCAGTAGGATTGTTCGGCAGGAGTGGTCATCATGAATTGAGTTTGAGACTGACTAGTCAGCATGGATTGAACCGTGGGGCTGCAGATGTGGAACAGAGTGTGGGATTGTCCACTGAGTATGATGAACCCCGTCAATAAAAGTCCTGAGAGTGATTGTGATATTGGACCATGAAATCTCGACTGGGTAAGGCCAGAATGAGAACGTGCAGGGTGTAGAGTACAAAGAGATGGGGTTGTACCATCTGATCGTGGACTGGGGAGAGGTTGGTCGAACACTTCTGCAGTCATGACACTAGGGGTCATGAGCTGAACAGGTAAGAATGACTGGTGCTCAGAAGTGAATTAATGGAGGGAGGCGGTTTGTAACCTTGAGGTTTAGAGGCTGACCATGGGTGATGAGTGGCTGAGGTGAGGTGGAGAACACGCAGTCTTGGAGGAGAGGACTTCAAGGAATGAGGAGGTTGAGGTATCAGAAGCCTGGCAGGGAACTGATATCGACAAGAATGGTGGCCTGCAGCCAGAAGATAAGGCCTCCAAAGAGTTGCTGGCACAGCTGTGGAGGTGCCTTCCCCGGGGTGAAGATGGTCTCTGTCCTGTCCTCCCCACCTCCTGGAATATAAGGGGGGTGCAAGATGGCCTGGAATCCTCAGCGAGGAGCAGGCCTGCCCCTTCCAGGCCCTTCATGCCTGTCAGGTGGAGGGGAGGGAGAAAAGACAGCTGCTTTTTAAGGTCCCTGCCTCAGGGGAGGAGCAGGAAGGTAAAGAGAACATGCGGAGAGGTTGAGGACACGGGTTTTGCTGGCGACTGAAGCAGCTCCAGCAATATGCACATGATTGTTTTCTTGTGATTTCTAAGCGATAACTAAGAGATGTCTATTTTGTGGTTATTCTTTTAAAGTTACTGCGTTGAAGTACTAAAAGAGAGGTTAGTGTGATTTGGGTTGTCTGTCTCAGGCATCAAACTGGAAGACTTTCTGTTGACACAGTAGGAGGAGCTTTACTGAACTGACCAAAAGGCCCATGATTGCCACAGGATCGCTGTTTGCTGACCTGCTTCAGAAGCAGGGGAAAGGGTTACGTGTTTTGGCTCATATGTGTTTAGAGCATCATGTTTTAGAGAGTTAAGAAAATCTCTTAGCTTGTTGTCTAGTAATGATTGAAGAAAGAGTTTCGCATTAAGTGTTTGATTTGTTGACGTGAAGTCTTACGAAAATGCTGAGAATACAGACATCTTGATAATCCTCCCAGGGAAAGATCACCAACTTTTGTCATAGAGGTTCAACAGGGGGCCTGAGGAAAATAAAACTGCTACTAAGGAAAAAAGCAGGTGTAGGTTATAGATTTTCATTATGTAGCATGAATATAGCAGTGATTAAAAGATTTTTTTTTTTTTTAACCTGATAAGGACTGGCTAGCAAGGATCAAGTTAAGTAGTTGGCATTTCAAGGCTGGAGAACACTTGTCCTCTCTCCCTGTGGTTTGCCCCACAGGGAAATATTAATTCAGTCTCTTTGGGTTTTCTTCCTTGTTTATTTTTATTTTTGATTCATGGCACTGTTTGAGGCATAACTAATGAAAGTCAGTGCAACATTGTTTTGATATTTGAATTATGTTGTCAATAATAAAGCCATATTACCACAGTCGTACGATCAAGTTTTTTTTCACAGTGTCTATTATATCTGACAGAGAGCAAAACTTGAAAATATTGTATACTATATTTATTTAAATTATTTTTTCTTCACCTAGTTTCTTTACCTATTATAGCTTATTAAAAATATTATAATGATTTTTTTTTCTGGAACTTAGAATGTTTTTGAATCTTTATTCTTTTTCACTTCATAACATTGTAGAAATGTTTAGCCTTGTTGAATTGATGCCAGTAATCTTTTCAGATACAGTACCAATCTGTTTATTTTATATAAAAGATAGACTATCTTAATTTGGTTAGTGAATTTATCTTTTTTTTCCCCACTCCACTGGTGTTTTGGATTTTATCTGTGACTAACTTAGCAGACTATATTGAAAAGAGTTAATTTGGAGGTTCCAGTCCAAGATGGCGGCATAGGAAGCTCCTGAACTCACTATCTCCCATAGACATATTGAATCTACAGCTATACTCAAGGCAGTTCCCTCTAAAAGAAATCCAGAAATGGAGAGATTGTTATACATTGGGCAAACGAGAAAGTACGCCCGTTGAAATGGGTAGGAAAGGCTAAGACATGAGACACCCTCTCACCATAAACCCCACCCCAGTGACATACAATCAGTAGGGAACTTGTAACTCCTACCTTCTCCGTGAGGAGCAAAGAGTTTGGATCCAATATCTAGCACCCCAGCTTTTAAGACTTTCACTGGAGGCACTAGCCCCCATAACACCCAGCTCTGAAAGCCAAAGGGGCTTGTGTCCATGAGACCCACGAGACTATAGCAAACATAGAAACAGTTCTTAATGGGCTTGCTAAGACTCCCCGTGGCTATTCCTCCAGGGCTCAGCACACAGAGCTGACAGAAACACTCATCTCCCAGTCTTTGCCCAGAAGAGGCCTATTTGCATATGTTAAAAGCTGCTGCCTGAGGATCAGGTTCTCATTTAGCACACATCTAGGGTGCTGACTGCCAGTCTCCTCAGAGATGAGGGAGGCAGCGGGTGCCATCTTCTTGCTGTCCCTCTACATCACTGTGGGTTGATGGTGTCTCCTAGAAGAGGTTTTTTTCACATGTCTGGCATTCTGGTAGCAGCTTTTGCTGCTACCACCCAGGAGAAACACTTCTTGATTGCCTGTCTCTGATGGCTAGCAGGGCTGGCATTTGTGGATCCCACAGGAAAGTAGCAAACAAAGAAGCAGTTCTTTTCTGGCTATTCCCAAAGGGCTCAGCTTAGAGGGAGTAGGCAGAAATGCCCAGCTCCCAGTATTTTCTTTAAATAGGTTTCCCTGCCTACTTTAAAAGCTGCTGACTGAGATTCTACCCTTTGGGACACTGATAGGTTTTGGTATACTCTCAACTTCTGGGAGCCACTGAGAACAAAGAAGGCAGCTTGGATGTTCACAAAAGTTTCAGAGAACCAAGAACTCAGGCCAAGCTGAACAATGAAAGAGAGGTAAGTGATTTACCTGAAAAGAGTTCAAAATAATAGTCATAAAGATGCTCACTGAGGTTGGCAGAGTAATGCATCAACAAAGTGAGACTTGTAAGAGATAGAAGATAAAGTACCAAACAGAAATCACAAACCTGAAGAATGCAGTAACTGCACTGAAAAATTCAGTAGAGGTGTTCAACAGCAGACTAGATTAAGTGGAAGAATGGATTAGTGAACTCAAAGACAGGGCAGCAGAATTCATCCAAACAGAGGACCAAAAAGAGAAAGGAATGAAAAAGACTGAAGATACCTTCAGGGACTTAAAAGACACCATCAAGTGGAGCAATATTTGCATTATAGGGGTCTCAGAAGGAGGAGAGAGAGAGAAACAGGCAGAAAGTTTATTCAAAGAAATAATGGCTGAAAACTTCCCTATTACGGGGAAAGAAACAGACACCTAGATCCAGGAAGTCCAGAAAGTTTTTAGTATGTTGAATCCAAACAGACCCACACCAAGACACATAAGTAAATTATTAAAAGTTAAAGAAGATCATCTTAAAAGCAGCAAGAGAAAATGAACATGTTACATACCAGGGAACCCCAGTAACACCATCAGTGGATTTTTAGCACAATGTTGGCAAACAAGAAGGGTGTGGCATGATATATCCAATGTGCTAAAAGGGGGAAAAAATGCCAACCAAGAATACTTTACCCAGCAAAGTTGTCCTTCAGAGTTGAAGGAGAGCTGAAGAGTTTTACAGATATGTAAAAGCTGAAGGAGTTCATCAACACTAATCTAGCCTTATAAGAAATGCTAAGGGACTTCTTCAAGCTGAAAAGAAGAGATGCTAAAGGTAACAGGAAACATGACAGAATAAATCTCACTGGTAAATGTAAATATATAGCTACATTCAGAATATTCTAATGATGTTATGGTGGTGCGTAAATCACTTCTAAATATAGTATGAAGATTAAAAGACAAAAGTATTTAAAATAACTATAACTACAATAATTTGTTAATGGATAAATAAGATAAAAGATGTAAATTGTGACATCAAAAACAAAATGTCAGAGTGGGGGAGAGTAAATATATAGAATTCTAGTATGCATTTGAACTTAAGTTGTTTTCAGCTTTAAGTAGACTGTTATAAATATAAGGTGTATTATATAGCCTTGTGGTAACCACAGAGTAAAAACCTGTAATAGATAACAAAAAAGTTAAAGAGAAAGGAATCAAAACACACCAGTATAGAAAATCAACAAATTAAAATGGAAGAGACAAAGAGAAGAAGAAAGGAACAAAGGTGTTACAGAAAGCCAAAAAGCAATTAACAAAATGGCAACAGTAAATCCATATTTATCAGTAATTATTTTAGATATAAATGGACTAAATTCTCCAATCAAAAGACAAAGGGTAGCTGAATGGACTTTTTAAAAAAGAGGCCCAACTAAGTGCTGCTTATAAGAGACTCACTTCACCCTTAAGGCCAGAAACAGACTGAAAATGAAGGGATGGAAAAACATATTCCATGAAAATGGAAACCTTAAAGAAAGCAGGGGTAGCTATGTGTATATCAGAGTGTATAGGCTTTGAGCCAAAAACTGTAACAAGAGGCAAGAAAAGTCATTTCGTAATGATAAAGTCATCATAATGATAAAGTCATCAAGAGGATATAATAATTGTAAATACTTACGCACCAAGCATAGATATATAATGCAAATTTAACATACCTGAAGGGAGTTAGAAATACAATAATAGTAGGGGACATCAGTACCCCACTTTCAACAATGGATGGATCATCCAGAGAATCAATAAGGAAACATTGGACTTGGACATACTACATCACATGCATTTAACGTACATTTACAGGACATTCCATCCAAAAACAGCAGAATATACATACGTCTTAAAGCACATGAAACATTTCCAGGATAGATCATATGTTATGCTATAAAACAAGTTTTATTAGGTTTAAGAAGATTGAAATCATGTCAACCATGTTTTCCGACCACAGTGGTTTGAAACAGAACAATTACAGGAAGGAAGGAAACTGGAAAATTCACAAATAGATGGAGATTAAAAAAACATGCTCCTGAACAACCAGCGGATCAAAAAAGATGTCAAAAGAGAAATAAAAAATACCTTGAGACAAATAAAAATGGAAAACCACATACCAGAACTAATATGAAGCAGCAAAAGCAGTTCTAAGAGGGAAGTTCATAGTGTTAAATGCCTACATTAAGGAAAAAGAAAGAAAGATACCAAATGAACAACCTAACTTTACACCTCAAAGAATCATGTAAAGAAGAACAAATTAATCCCAAAGTTAGTAGAAGAAAGGAAGTAATAAAAATCAGTCGGGAAATGTATGATACAGATTGAAAAGACAATAGAAAAGATTAGTGGAAATGATTAATGTTTAATGGTTTTTTGAAAAGCTAAACAAAATAGACAAACCTTTACCTAGATATAACAAAAAAGATAAAAGTCTCAAATAAAATTAGAAATAAGAAGGGAGTCATTACAACTGATATCACATAAATACAAAGGATCATGATAGACTACTATGAACAATTATACACCAACAAATTGGACAACCTAGAAGAAATGGATGAGTCCTAGAAACATTCAACCTACCAAGACTGAATCAAGATGAAATAAAAAATCTGAACAGGCAAACTACTAGTAAGGAGATTGAATCAGTAATCAAAAACCTCACAGCAAAGAAAAGTCTCGGAACAGATGGTTTCACTATTTAATTCTTTTTCATTTTCAATGATGAATTAATGCCAATATTTCTCAAACTCTTTCAAAAAATAGAAGAGGAGAGAGCACCTCCAAATTCAACACCTCCAAACTCATTTTACATGTCCAGTATTACCCTGATACCAAAACCAGACGAGGACACTTCAAGAAAAGAAAATTACAGACCAATATCCTTAAAGAACATGGACGCAAAAATCCTCAATAAAGTGTTGGCAAACCAAGTTCAACAATATATTAAAAGGATTATATACCATGATCAATTGGGATTGATTCTAGGGATGCAAGGATTGTTCACCTTCCACAAATCAGTCAACATGATACGTCATATTAACAAAATGGAGAAAAAAATCATATGGTCATTTCAATAGATGCAGAAAATGCTTTGACAGATATCCGCATCCACTCATGAAAAAAATTTCAACTGGGTGTTAAGGGAATGTACCACAACATAATAAAGGCCACAGAGCGCAAGCCCACAGCTGATACCTTACTCAACAGTGAAAAGGTCAACGCTTTTCCTGTAATATCAGGAACAACAAGGATGCCACTCGTGTCACTTTTATTTAACATAGTACTGAAAATCCAAGCCAGAATAATTAGGCAAGAAAGAGAAATAAAAGGCATCCAAATATCAGAATTAAAACTTGTTCACAGATGACATGATATTATACAGGAAAACCTAAAGACTCACCAAAAAACCGTTAGAAGTAATAAATGAATTCAGCAAAGGGTACAAAAATCAGTATAGGCATACTTCATTTTATTATGCTTTGCTTCATTGTGCTTTGCAAATATTGTGCATTTTTGTTTGTTTGTTTTACAAATTGAAGGTTTGTGGCAACCCTGTGTTTCTATGCCATTTTTCTAATAGCATTATTTTAAAATTAAGGTATGTACATTTTTTAAGACATAGTTGTACACTTAGTAGAGTACAGTATACTGTAAACATAATTTTTATATATACAGGGAAACCAAAAAGTTCATATGATTTGCTTTATTGTGATATTAAATTTATTGTGGTGGTCTGGAACCGAATCCCCAATATCTCTGTATACAAAAATCAGATGCATTTCTATATGCTAACCACAAACCTATCCAAAGTAGAAATTAAGAAAACAATCCTGTTTACAGTTGCATCAAAAAGCATTAAAATACCTGGGAATAAAGGTAAAAAATATCTCTACACTTAAAATTATAAGACATTGATGAAAAAAATTGAGGAAGACAAAAGTAAATGGAAAGATATTCTGTGCTTATGGATTGAAAGAATTAATATGGTTAAAATGTCCATATTACCCAAAGCCATCTACAGATTGAATGCAATCCCTATCAAAATTCCAGTGGCATTTTTCACAGATATAGAACAAACAATCCTGACATATATGTGGATCCATAAAGACCCTGAATAGCCAAAGCAATCTTGAGAAAGAAGAACAAAGCTAGAGGCATCACACTTCCTGATTTCAAACTATATTACAAAGCAGTAGTAATCGAAAAGAGTATGGTATTGGTATAAAACACACATATTTCAATGGAACATAATAGAGAGTCCAGAAAGAAACCTGTGCATATATAGTCAATTAACTTACAACAATGGAGGCGCAAATATACTATGGGTAGATGATAGTCTCTTCGATAAATAGTGTTGGGAAAATTGTACAGCCACATGCAAAAGAATGAAACTGGACCCCTATCTTACACCACACACAAAAACAACTCAAAATATATTAGACTTTAATGGACGACCTGAAAGCATAAAAGTCTTAGATGAAAACATGGGTGGTAATCTCCTTCACCTTGGTCCTGGTGATGAAGTTTTGGGATTTAACACCAAAAGCAAAGGCAACAAAAGCAAAAATAAACAAATGGAACTACATCAAACTAAAAGGCTTCTGCACAGCAAAGGAAACCGTCACCAAAATGAAAAAGGCAGCCTATAGAATGGAAGAAACTATCTGCAAATCATATCTGATGAGGTTATTATCCAAAATACATAATGAACTCACACAACTCAATAGCAAAAATATCAAAGTCTGATTTTAAAAATGAGCAGAAGAACTGAATAGACATTTTTCCGAAGAAGACATCCAAGTGACCAACAGGTATGTGAAAAGGTGTTCAACATCAGTAATAATCACGGAAATGCAAGTCAAAACTCATTGAGATATCACCTCACGTCTGTCAGAATGGGTATCATTAAAAAGACAAGAGATGGCGAGTGTTGACCAGGATGTAGAGAAAAGGGAACCCTTGTGTGCTGTTGGTGGGAGTGTAAAATGCTGCAGCTACTATGGAAAGCAGTACAGAGGTCCTAAGAAAATTAAAAATAGATCTGCCATACTATCCAGCAATCCCACTTCTGGGAATATATTCATACAAAAGGGGTGCAAACTTGTAGTCATAGAGTGAATAAGTTAGGAGGATCTAATGTACACATGGGGTGATGTTTATTCAGAACACTACCTGTACAACTGAAATTTGCTGAGAGTAGAATTTAAATGTTTACATGAAAAATAAAAAGATAAATATGTGAGGAGGTGGATCTGTCAATTGAGTAAATGGGGGGGGGGTCCTTTAACATGCACGCATGTATCCAATCTCCACAGTGCACGCTGTAAATGCTTACAGATTTATTTGTCAAATATATCTCAATAAAATTGAAAAGAAAAAGAAAACAAAAGAAGAGTTAATTTGCATGTATTGTAGCAGAGCCTTCTTGAACCTTTTTTTTTTTTTTTTAATGTACGAGAGGTTTTTTACTAGAATTCTGATTGTTGACTAGAGGTCATGGTGTTTCCATTCCTAAGTCTGGTGCACCAGCTCAGAATTCCCTGCAGGTATTCTTGGAGCAGAGGTATCCTGTGACCCTATGACTGAAACCAAGGTGGAAATGCAGATTCTCTATTACGGTTTCAGATGCTCCCGCCTGTGGAGAACTCTTCTGCCTTCATTTTTACTCTTGCTTTCTATCTGTGAGATTCTAGGGCTTGGCATTAACTATATACTTCTTTCAGATTGTATTTTGTCTTTTTATTTTCTTCTCTCTAAAGAAATCTCATAAGATTGAAAAACAACATCTGGCAAGTAATTATCTAAACCATAGTTCAAAGAACACAGTGTTTTGCTTTTTTTCTTGTGTTTATTATAATGGGTTGGCCAAAAAGTTCGTTCAGGGTTAGGATTAGTTCTTTAAGTAGTAAGTATTCTTTTTTTTTTTGCAAACAAACTTACATTATTCTAGTTCAGTCTTTCACAAACATACAATACAGAGTCTTATATGGTATAAAACAAAGGGAAACATCTCTGTCTATTCAATTTAACACAACACCAAAATAAAGCAATTAAGACTTTGGGGAATTAAGTAGTAAGTATTCTTGAAGAGGCAGTAGGTACATCATGAGTCTAAGCTTGTGGTCTCTGGGGCCAGACTGCGTGGCATGCATCCAGCTGTGCCCTCTGCAGATGTCTCACCTGCAGTGCTGCACACTCAGTATCTCTGTTCATCATCTGTAAAATAAAGATGACAGTAGTACCTCCTTTTGTGGTGTTGTTTAGAGGGGGTGTATAAATGAGTTACTTCATGTAAACAGAATGATAAGAAGGGCTTGCATATATATAAAGTAGAGATTCTTTGGCATATATGTGATTATGATAATTTTTTAAAAATTGCTGTTATATATATTGCTTGCACACACACGTATTCAGAAATAATTACTGCCTGTAGAAAAACAGCTACCTATAGGAAAACAAAGTAGTTGGTAGTGACAATATATATAATATGTTTTAAAGTAAGATCCTTCAATCATTGTGGAAAGAGCATAGGGTGCAAGTAAAAATCTAACAGAATCAGTAACACCAGTGACTAACATTTTTTGAAGATTTACTAAATGCCATACACTGTGCTCAGTTCTTTCTGTTTTCAAGAATGTTTCCTCATTTGGCTAGTTATACAATATTGGAGAATTTTCTTAACCTCTCTCTAAGCTCTGATTTTATAATGTATGAGGTGGGTATTGATGTCTGTTCTTTCTACCTCAAAGGGATATTATTAGAATAAAACGAGATAATGTAGTGAAATGATCAGTGAACATAATTTTATGAGATAATACATTGATAAATTATATAACATGTAGTCATAATGGTGATTAACAGCTGATCTTGATTTCTCTTAAGATCACAGATGTGTTAGGAGCTGCTGACTTCTGAGTATAGGTAGTTTACGAATTTTAAAAAATGTGTGTTTATATGAATTTATAATTTATCTACCTACCTATCTATCTGTCTAGTCATTGATAGGTCAGGGCTCTTGTGAAGTGCCTGTATGTCCATTGTTATGAATTGTCTTCCTGTCATACATGGAAGTTTTCTTCTTTGTATAATGTTGGTATCCTTGCTGTATGTTTATGATTAATACTCAATTATCTCTGTGGGCCAAGTAATGAGCCCATACCCAAATCCTTATTTGAGTGTTCTACCTATCAACAGTGTACAGGTTTTATTCTTGACTACAACTCTGAACCCATTTTACAATTATCTGTTTGCCCGTCTGCTGATCAGATTGTAAGGCCCACCGTGACATGGCTTATTGCCTTCTTTGTACCCTTGGCACCTGGTGCTTGGCTAGGTAGAGTAGGAAACACGTAATCAGGACATATATATGGAATAAGTAAACTAAGAAAGGATAGTCAGGAAGTCATACTGATCTCAGAGGAGCCCGTATTTCTAAGAATCAGAAAACTGATCTTCCGAGAAATCTTTAAAAAGGAGATTACTAACCTAGAAGGATTTGGCCTCTAGGAAGAGAATGTATTGCCAAACAAGTTAAAATTTGAATGCTTTATTTGTCCCTGATTGGAGGGTATAAAATATAAATGTACCAACTATTCTGAAGCTTTTCTTTTAACTAAGCTTAATACATTATAATTTGTTGAACAGAGGCGGGCTAGCAGAAAGACTAAATGGACTGCAGAATCGAGAGAGATCTGCCGTTTCTTTGTGGAGACATCAGTATCTTTCTTACCAAAGGACACTTTCAGGTAAGGCTTGCACTGGCATCTGTGAGTAAAGAAAATGCCAGTTAAAAGTATTTTTACATTAAAATATATGAAGTTGATCATCACTATTTTTACACCTTTTTCTCTAGGTGTCCAAAGATCTGAGTGGGAGGGTTCTGTATTACACCTTTTTCTTGCTCTGTCCCAGTAGCTTTCAGACTTTTGTGGCTGTGACCCACAATAAACAGTACATCTTACAGCATCTCCCAATACACACATGACATTCACACATATCACACATACACACACACACACACACACCCGAAACAAACATTTAATAAACAACACTAAGCTCAGTGATGTACCAAAATCCTAGGCTCGTTAAATTGGTGCAGGACCCTTCTAATGAGTTGCAACATTACAGTGAATGAAGCAAATTGTCAAGCACAGAGCTGAGAGAGTGTCTTCTGGAGGCTGGACTAGAAAAATACCAAGACAAACTAGTGTGCCTGGGTGCCTGGACCGAAGGGAAAAGATGACCTTTTGTTTGGCTCATCGGCACCAAATAGCTTATTTGGAATGTTCCTTATGTTTTCTCTTCTTTAATTTGGGAATAGAGGGTATTCATGGTATTTAATTATACCATGAATAAAAGACAAAAGCAAAATAAAACAAAAAACCAGAGCCAGAAATTAATCCGTGAATTTGAAAATATGAATGTGACCATCTCTAATAGATTTTTCTGTTAGAAGTCTCTATATTTAGGAACTTGGGTTTTGTTTGTCTCTTAGATGAATTTATTTTTCAGATCTGTGAATCCTCCCCTTGATGTCTTGTAATAAGTTGTGTCTTTTTCTTTACTTTTGATATAACTCATTATAAACATATATTAGGAGGAACATTTCACTATTTGATGTTTCGTTTCCTGTGTGGCCTGGCAGGAGAAGTTTCTTCTTTTAACATAAGAAAAGTTTTTTCTCATTTCTATATGTGTATAGCAACTGAATAAATGAGAGAAAAACTCGAAAATATTAAGTAGAGGTAACTCCCTGTCTCCCCAATCCCAAGAACTAAAATTTAGTAAACAGCTGAAATTCAGCGATGGATTTGTTAAAATATCTCTGTAATTAAACTCTCTAATCCTCTTAATTCCCCTGTCAAAAATGCGTATAACTGTAGACCCTGGCCTTATGAACTGTGCTAATAATAAATCAAACTGCATGGGAAGGATGTGCAGCTCTAGGATGGCCCTGGGACTTGATAGACTGTGGAAACACAGAAGCGCTGTCATTCTGAGGTTGGTTTCACTGCTGCCAGATCTGGAAGTTCAGAAGCAGCCGAGAGCAGCAGCTTCCCCTCCCCCTTAGGGTGTGGGTGTACCTTTGGGTTTGCACAGTACCGCAGTCAGAATCCCGTCTTCTTCTGTTCAGACTCAAGAGCGTTATTGAGCTTTGGTTAATTTTGAATGACCAGGGCACTGTGTCAGGCTTGATTTTTCCTTCTTCTGATGGGTTTGAGAAACCTAGGAGTTAGTAGTAATTTATGAACCACATCTTGGTTTTTGTTCTGAATATTAAGTATAGTATATCTCACTGAGTCTACCTTTATATCCCTCAGATATGAGAAATTATGGTTTACAAAATTAATCTGTAATTGTAGTAATTTAGCCTGAGGCCTTTCTTCACAAGTTTCCTATATTTGAGGAGTATTATTTAATTATTCCACAGTTGAGAGGGACATGGAGCCTGCTTACTAACTTGAAATATTTGAGTAGATGTCTTCAACACATCTTTCTGCCTTTTTTTTTTTTTTTTTTTTTTATTGTGGTGCGTGGGCCTCCCACTGCCGCGGCCTCTCCCGTAGCGGAGCACAGGTTCCGGGACGCACAGGCTCAGCGGCCATGGCTCACGGGTCCAGCCGCTCTGAGGCATGAGAGATCTTCCCGGACCGGGGCACGAACCTGCGTCCCCTGCATCGGCAGGCGGACTCCCAATCACTGCGCCACCAGGGAAGCCCTTTCTGCCTTTTAAAAAAAAACTTTTCATTTGGAGGTAATTGTAGATTCACATTACACTAATGCCATTCTAAGAAATAACACAGTGGCTTCTTGTGCCCCTCACCTCGTTCCACCAAGGCTGACGGTTTTCCTATGTCTAGTACGCTGGCACAACCAGGAATTGATCCAGATACAATTCACCAACCTTATTCAGGTTTTACCAGCTTATACGCACTCGTGTGTGCGTGTTTTGTTCATGTAATTTTATCACCTGGGTAGATTCATGTGCCCATTACCACAGTCAAGATACAGGACACTCATCATCAGGATCCCGCGGACTCCCTTTTAGCCACCTCTTCCCACCTAAAGCCTCGCAACCACCAGTGTGTTCACCATTTCCATACTATTGTCATCTCAGAAATGTTCCATAAATGAAATAATATGGTATGTAACCTTTGGGGAATTGACTTCTTTTCACTCGACACCATTCCCTTGAGATTTATCCAAGTTTGTGTGTATATCAGCAGTTAGTTCCTCTTACTCTGTGATATGGATGTACCACACTTTGTGCACCTGTGGAGGGACATTTGGACCTTACAAATAAAGGTGCTGTGAACAGGATTTTGAGTGAACATAGGTGTTTAATTTTCTGGTATAAATGATCAAGGGTGCAGTTGCTGGGTGTTATAGTAAGTGCTTGTCTAGTTTTGTAAGATGTTGCATATTAATATCAAATATTTCAGTGAGTATCTATAACACATGTTTCTGGCTTTAAGAAAAAAATTTTTTAAACACCTTTCGTTTGTGGATTTCAACTCTTCTTTTCTTCCCTCATGGATAGCTTACTTTTCTGGGCTGTTCTATAACTCTTACTTATACCATTTAATAATCAGTTTTGTTTACCTTGTTAGTACCTTCTAGTACATTTCAATATAAAAGACATACATCTCAAGATTCTTAAAAGTTGAGTAAAGTTTTATGTGTGCCTATTTTCTTGGTTTTTGTTGTAGTTGTTTTTTGATACACTCAGGAGAGATTGAGCTTTGCTATTGAAAGAACAGAGAGAAGCATGTGCACTGCACATGAAGGCCAGTATAGATGGGTGTGTTGGATGAAACACAGAAGAGAAGGCAGAGGGTAGACCACTCAGGGCTTGGAGGCCACTCTTGGATTTTATTGCAATGTGATGCCTTGCAAATATGCAATTTAAAATATGGCTGTAGAATAGAGAATTGTGATTATAGAAACAAGAGAAAAATATTTCCTAGATTTCTTTTCAGGAACCATTTTATTTCTCTTCTTCCTATTTGAGGGGAAACAGTTTTCCAACACTAGTTTGCCATTTACCTGGATGGCAATGGTCAGTTTCTATTAAGTGATATTCAGAGTATTTCACATGTTTATCATCTCATTTAATCGTCACAGCCGACCTTCCAGTTAGGTTCTCTGATCCTATTTTAGAGGCAGAGAGAATCTGGACAGGCAGGGTCCTGTGTCCTGGCTAGCAGGTGGCAGAGTCAGATTTATATCAAACAGTCTCCCTTGCTGGCCCGTGATCGTGGCCCATCTTGTTCTGGGTAGATTGCTGGGAAGGCAGATCCAGGCCCTGAGGACATGAGCCCATATTGTGCCCGACTTCTGTAGATGTGAGTGTAATGATTCCTTTGTCTGACCTCTGTTTAGTAACAGTGCAACAAATATTTTCACAATATGTTTGATATCTGTGTTTTTAAGACTAATAATAGTTACAGATATTCTTGGATGAAAAAGAAACTGAACTTCTTATACTGTTCAGGAAGAGTGTAAAGAGAAAAAAAAGAAAGAAGAAGTGCAACAAAAAAAATGATGGGTTTGAGATAAATTATTTTTCACAAGATTTTTGTTCGTAGAAGTTCCCTTTAAACTTCAGAAAGAAGAAGGGGGTGGATAAGAAAGGAGGGAAATCAGTGAAGTGCAGTAGCAGTTACTGTCGTCCAAAGCAGAATTCTCTCTGGATTTCCTTGTTCGTCACCTTGCTGCCATTGAACGTGTTGGCAGTGCTCGCTGAGGGCGTGTGTGTGAGCACTAGCCTGTGAGGACAGATGTACTTTAGGTTTCTGTGCACGTGTATGTGTTTCAAAGCAGTAAATGTGTCACCTCGAATTTAGATTGGTGGTATCAGAGCAAAGCATGAACCTAGTTACTCACATTGACATTAGCATTTAATAGCTTTTGGATTAAAAAGATTTTAATTTTTTTTTTTTTACCATTTTGCCACTGAGTTGTGGTCAGCTGAAACTTTGTAAAGTGTAGGCCACAAAATAATGTAAATACCTCTGTCCGTGCCTTTTGCCAGCATTGCTCACCAGCATCCTGATACAACCACATGGGAAATCTTGCGTCCACGTACAGTGCTAACCAGCCCTTGGGTGTCCCATATAGTTGGCAAACAGCCCCTGTGGGCTCACCTAGATGAAATACTGAGTTTCCCTAAAATATCAGTAAATTCACACAAGGCTGCCTATCTGCCAGAGAATAATTATTTCCTTATTTTTCCCACCGTGATTTTTTCAAAATTACATTCACTACCTTACTGTTTTCCAGTGCCACATTTTATTACACACTCCACTGCCAGAGCTTTTGTTGTTGTTTTGTGGGGTGTTTGCTTTTTATTTGTTGTTGTTTCCTCCTCCAGAGAACAATCTCTAAATTCAGGGGAGGGGAGAATTTGCTGTTCATAATTTCTCCTTGGATTTCTGGATGCCAGACTTGAAAGTTTTTCAGAGATGATGCAAGTAGGTGAGACACTGGAGTTTAGACTGATGTAGATAATACAAGTGATGGCTCCCACTGAATGCGCCTCCTGCCAGGCCCTGAGTGAGGAGTGCACACAGCCCTCAGAGCAACCCTGTGGAGCTGCACTATGCCTTCCAAATCCTAAAAGTATCCAGACATTTTATTTTCTAGTCCCTAGAGTCAGAGATTATTTGTTAAGTGAAGAAAGCTGATTTGGAGGCAGGAGACAGGGCCTTACTCTTTAAATGTTAAGTTTTTCACTGCCTATTCTTGATAAACAAAGGCTTTTTTGGGGGTGGGGGTTGTTTAAGGTCACTTCAATTAGCTAATTAAAAAACACTGATTCTGCTCTAAATTGTATTGTAGAAGGTAAGCAACCAAGCAGTTTCAGTGTCTTTTTCTGTGAAATTGTCATGTACATCACTTGTGCAGAGGGACATTTTTTATGTGCCCATATTTCTGTGCTAATTTTAGTTATATGAAATAAATGTTATTCTCCCTCACTGCTAATTTTCTGGTGCTTAGAATCTGGTGGTGGAGATGGGGTGGTGGCAAGAGACAGGCACAGGCAAGGAACTGGACACTTCATCTTTCGTTTATTCCTTCCACAGGTGTTTATTGAGAGCCTGCTGTGTCCCAGACAGTATACACCATTGTCACTACACTCATGGAACTTTCATTGTGTTGAGTGAGATAGATGATAAGCAAAGGAAAAATATAGGTACAGGTTGGCACAGTGCAGGATCTGTGAGGCATTGTGGAGGGGCGCTGTGCTGGACAGGCCGCGGAGGAGAGCTTCACATTTACAGTGGATGCCTCCAGTCTCTGTCTAGTTTCCAGGCCAGAATATCAAAGAAATGTGGCTAAAGAGTTATGGAATAGTGGTTTTGTTACTTATTAATTTTTGCAAGAAAAATCATAATTTAACTGAGATTTTGAATAGCCCATATTTTTCTTGTTTCTATCTTTTTTCAGTTTTATCGAGATACAGTTTTTTTCAGTTTTATTGAGAGATATTTCTCAGTTTTATTGAGATATAATCACTATAAGTGCAAGGTATAAAGCATAATGATTTGATATACATATATGTATCATCACAAGTTTAATTAATATCCATCATCTCATATGCATACAAAAGAAAAGAGAAAGAAAAAATACACTTTTCCCCTTGTGATGAGAACTCTCAGGATCTATTAACAACTTCCCTACGTACCACACAGCAGCATTAACTTAGTCACCGTGCTGTACATCACATCCCTAGTACTTACTTATCTTAGAACTGGAAGTTTGTACCTTTTGACCACCTTCCTCCAATTGCCCCTTCCTCCAACCCTGCTTCTAGTGACCGCAAATCTGATCTCTTTTTCTATCAGTTTGGTTTGTTGGTTTTTTTGTTTTTGTATGTGTGTTTTTTTAGATTAAAGTGAGATCTCATATAAGTGAGATCATACTGTATTTGTCTTTCTCTGACTTAGCATAATGACTTCAGGGTCAATCCGTATTGTTGGAAATGGCAGAACTTTCTTCTCTTTTATGCCTGAATAATAACATTCCAGTGTGTGTGTGTGTGTGTGTGTGTGTGTGTGTGTGTGTGTGAGAGTGTGATGTATACACACTGGGATATTTTATATATATGTAGTATATAAATATATATGTATATCTCTCTCACACTTTCTTTATCCATTCATCCATTGATAGATACTTCGGTTATTTCCATATCTTGGCTATTGTCAACAATGCTGCAGTGAACATGAGGGTGCAGCTATCTCTTTGACATCGTGTTTTCATTTCTTTCTGATGTGTTCCCAGAACTAGAATTGCTGGATCATATGGTAGTTCTAATTTTTTGAGGATCCTCCATACTGTTTTCCACAGTGGCTGCACCAGTTTACATTCCCACCAACAGTGCACAAGGGTTCCTTTTTCTCCACATCCTAACCAGCATTTATCTGTCTTCTTGATGATAGCCATTCTGACAGGTATGGAGTGATAGCCCATTGTGGTTTTGATTTGCATTTCTGTAATGATTAATGATGTCGAGTATCTTTTCCGGTACTCATTGACCTGAATAGCCCATATTTTTTTTGTTTTTGTTTTTGTTTTGTTTTGTTTTGTTTCGCGGTACGCAGGCCTCTCACTGCTGTGGCCTCTCCCGCCGCGGAGCACAGGCTCCAGATGCTGAATAGCCCATATTTTAAATATTTTTCCACTTGCACAAAATCATTATAATTGAAAGGTTTTTTCTTTAAAGGTTATTATTGAAATTCAATAGGGAGCAGTTTATTTGGTATACATTTTATTCAAGCAGAGAAATACAAAAGTACAATTTAAAGCTTTGGAAAATCTGGGATGCAACAGATTTTTTATTTTGAAGAACCTTTACCTTGTGAATATTTGCTTTCCTTAAATTATTATTTTGTGTTGAAATATATCACGAAGAAGATAATATAGAAAACGTAGCTATATACCGTAACAAGTACTTGTAAAGCAAGTATCCCTATAACCATCGCTACTCAATAGAAATAGAGGTTTTCTGTTAATTTCAGGGTTTTTAGTTACTAGCGAAATACAGTGTATTGGTGCCTCATCTCTTTGTTTTTTCATGACAGGTGGCCTTAATATTTTAACTTGTGTGTATTTGTTTTACTTTGTCTCTTATTTCTTTCATTCAAACTTTTATTAAGCAGCAAATGTGGGTTCATCACTGACAGATCTGTCATAATCTTATAATTAATTTTATCTTGCTTCCTTATTTAAAATTACTATTAAATATTTATTCTTTAGAAGGAAACAAAATAGTATTTTACACTTGAAGATGTTTTAATAATGTCTATAAAATTTTACTTATTGAAGCACATTTTGGAAAATCAGACAAAAGAAACAAAGCCAAAGGGAATAAGGGTTACTCCGTCAAGCTCTAAAGGAGGGTAACTGCAGTGAGTACTCCTGAAGAATGCTGTATTTATACAGTTTCAAGAAAAATTAAAAGATATCATGTACCATTCCTTATTCTGATGATTATAATCTTCAGGATAGTGCTCCTGGGTACTTCTAATGCTTTTAGATTTTCTTCACATTATGTAATAGTTTGGAAGTCTTAGTAAATACTATAAAATAAGTTGTACAAAAATGTTAACAAAGGTTATCATTGGAAAAGGTGTTGGGACAGGGTTTTAAAAAAATGTTCCTCTTATAAAAGAAGAAATTTGTTAAAGTCAAATGTATTATTTTCACAATTAGAGAAGGGAGGAGAATGTGAAATGGTAGAGAGTTCCACCCTGACTTTTCCTCAAGAAGTAGTAAAACTTATACTTTTGTGTCAGGATGTGAAAAGTTCAATAACGAGGCTGATTTTTCCAGTGAGACAGTTTTCACAAGGCAGAGTGTTAGTTGGCCCTTGCCCTCTAGCATAGTTAGCTCTGAGCACTCAGAAGCTTGGTTTCCGTCTCCAAGGCCACAGCGGGTCCCTAGGAACTGTTCCTTCTCTCCCTGCATGAACCTTACGTGGGCATCGCTGTGCCCCTGACACACAGGAAGCTTCTAACCTCCAGTGTAGTGGCGCCCGTGCAGCGGGGCTCACTCGGACTTGCTGGGAATTCGAAGCCAGAAATCTGGCCCCTGCCTCTTCCTCACTGCTTTGCAGGGGCTCCTCTGAGGCCACGGAGCCTCATGGGGTCATGTTCCAGACTCCCCACTTGAGTGGTCAGGAGAGGAAGCAGGAACAGCAGGGCAGCCTTTCCTGTACAGCGACAGCAGTGGAGCAGGAAGAGCCAGGACTTCATGGAGACGCGTGTGTCTCCTTCCCAGTCACCTAGTTTCTTAATCGCTTTGATGCGGTACTTTTTTATAATGGAAGAGTGTCTTGGGTTAGGAAACGTTAGGCTGATTCTTTCTACCAAAGCAAGTTAGTTGGTAAACTAAGATCCCTCAATTACTTGAAAAATAATTGTTAAAAAGATATATGATTTAGTCTAAGTCTTCTAATGTTCAGTGTTTAAAGCTAGGACATGAAGCATGTGGTTAGCTGTTCGTTTAATTTGGCTGACTTTTGTCAATATTTTATGCCTTTTAAATCTTTAGTTTCTGTGGGGACATGGGATTTTTTTTTGACATCTTTATTGGAGTATAATTGCTCCACAATAGTGTGTTAGTTGCTGCTTTATAACAAAGTGAATCAGCTATACATATACATATGTTCCCATATCTCTTCCCTCTTGCGTCTCCCTCCCTCCCACCCTCCCTATCCCACCCCTCTAGGTGGTCACAAAGCACCGAACTGATCTCCCTGTGCTATGTGGCTGCTTCCCACTAGCTAGCTATTTTACGTTTGGTAGTGTATGTAAAGGACATGGGATTTTTGACATAATATGACAAGTTTAAAAACAATGCATGTTTGTTTAGATTTATGAAATGAGAATGACATGAAGCGGGTTGTATTTTTTAGTTCAGAGTCTTAGAAAACTCATTTAAAATGTTTTCTTAAACTCCTTGATCTACCTTACTTAACCACCCTTGGCTTCAAGTGAAGGGACACTGCTTGTGACCTACTCAGTGTGGGTCAGCCCCAGGTTGCTGGAGAGGTTTCACACAGTTCCTTTTCTTAACTTCCCCTTTCCTCTGGGTCAAGGGAGCTGCCTCTGGATTGTCTCCAGTTCCCCTCTGACCAATAAAACCAGAAAGCCAATTAGGGTCTAAGCTCTATTTCCCCCCCCCTTTTTTATATCCAGACCCACATTTCGGTACAGCAGTGGTATTTAATATTGTTCTTTGTAGTCATGGGCAGGAGGAATTCACATTAATACTCTTGAGTTATTTAAGTCAGGAAACAAAGTATGATACTAGTTTGCCCACTGTTAGAGATGTGATTTCATGTCCCAAATGACTATAATTTCCAGTGATCATTTTAATATAAGTTAACAGAAGAATAAAGAATTCATATGTGAATGAATTTCATAATATCAAGTTATTTCATAATTACGTTAAAAATAATGATGGGACCTGAGGAACAGAGGAAGGGATACTAATACCAAACTCAACTCTCTAGCTAACGTATCTGTCACCCCTTGGCTGCTTCTGCCACATCCATTTTTAATTCTTATGAGTTTTTCTACCTAAAAGTATATAAAATGAGGTTTGGTGATACAGCAGAATTAAATGATGCTTTCAGGTTCCCTCTAAATTTATTTAATCTGTGCTTTCTCCATTTCTTTTTACATGAAAAGAAAAATAGTAATTCTACAGATCGTTTTCTGATAGATATGAGCTTTAAAAGAATCTTCATTTCTGTTTTCTGTTGTAAATGATCCAAAAATAAGACTGCACCGTTAGCCCATTCTAAATGAATTATATAGTGGGTAAAACATGGTTCCCGTTGAATTCCACATGTGGTTCAATGAATAAAAATTCATTCATAGAGTTAAATTGGGACCTCATTAATGACAAAAATTATCTATATGTTCAAAATTCTGGTTTTAACCTTTAGAAAAGTGTTGATATTGGCAAGGCAGGCTTTTCTCTGGCTCGCTCAACCAGTTGTCGTTTTTATCCTCCAGCCTAGTTCAGTATCGCACTGGCCTTTGTCCATGCTGTGAAATCTTGTGTGTGTCATCTTAACCTTTTCACCAGTCTAGTTTTCCACACTCCTTCAGCTCATTTTTACTTTCAAAGGGGTTATAATTTCCACTTGGGACGCTGGTGCCTGAAGGATGGCTGGCATCAACAGGTGTTCCTCAGACTTCTGTCTTGGCCCTCTTCTCGTCCTGTGTCCCCTTCCTGGGTAATCTGGGGTCTCCATGCCACCTCCGCCGGGACTGCTAGGTGGTCTGGTAAGTCTGTCCTGTGGCCTTTCCTGGCCCAGCCTCAGCACCACCTGCACCTAAGCGTCCTGCAGACCCAGCAGACTCAGCGTGCCCCAGCACCTGCCTGCCCGGGCGCATGAACTGCGCAGCCTTACGTTGGGCTTTCTTGTACATTTTTTCAATCCATCCAGTCCCTAGATGCTAGTGATTCTACCTTAGAACTGTCTCTCAAGTCAGTCTCTCCATTGATCCCATCAACCACTAGTTCAGGCCCCTGTTCCCTTGGGCCTGAATTACTGTGTCAGTCTCCATCTGGTCTCCCTGCCACTGCCCTTTCCTCATTTTCAGACTATCAGAGTCATCATCCTAAGAGGCAAATCTGATGTCACTTGCCTGCTTTAAAAAATTTCCATTGACTGCCTCTTCTGTCAGAGTGGATATCCATCACCATTAAAGTCTCTGGTGAGCATTCTTGGTCAGGGTCCTCTCACAACCCAACCCCTTGCTGTGCCACCTTGCACCCGTCACAGCGCTACATACCTCCTTCCTGTATCACCTGTGTCTTTCATGACACATACTTGACCACTAGGCCTAGTATACTTTTCTTTGTTTGTAGTTATACTTCTGGTATCCTATTGTACTGTAATTACATAAAGTATAGGTAAATCCTAACTCTGCAAAGTGCTACAAGGAAGTGTAGGGCTGACCTAGCAACCTGAGCCATGCCTGGTGACTCAGGATGTGTTTATGTAGTAAATAAATGGTGTCAGTGGTAAATTTTAAAATTCCACGTGACACCAGAGTGCAGAAATGGTCCCAACTCTGCCGGAAGTGAAGGCCCATGCAGGTCACTTGATCTGTGCCTGTTTCTTTACTGAGAAAATTTGACTTTGTCAACCCTTAGGTGATTTCTACTTTGGGATTCTGTGTTGCTCTTTTACCTGTCCCTGTCCAGCGTTCCCGTGTAAAGTCATTCTCAGAGTGCTTCCCCCTCCGGGTCCCTGAGTGTTTCACTTGTGATTGCACTCTCTGGTCTCTCCCTGCACGCCCTTTGAGAGATGATAACTTTTATGATATCACCTCATTTTCATCCGTGAGTTAATCGCTCTTCTTTTCCCTCTCCTCCCTGTTAGTGTTTGTTACAGTGTCCTTGGGAGGAGATAGCACCCAAGACCAAAATACCTGCTTTTCTTTAGTAGTTGTGAATTCACTGTACTCCTCCTGGGACGTGTACTGCTCTGCCTAATTGTAGGTTTTGCCTATTTTGACCTAATTTAAATGGACTTAACTGATGAATTAGAAGTTCTTCACTGGAATACCCTTTATTAATAGTTCTTAGAGAGTGAGAGGGGGTTGAGGGTTGATAGTGGAGGAAGTATCAAGAATAACACAGCAGGACTCCCCTGGAGGTGCAGTGGTTAAGAATCCGCCTGGCAACGCAGGGGTCACGGGTTCAAGCCCCGGTCTAGGAAGATCCCACATGCCACAAAGCAACTAAGCCCGTGCGCCACAACTACTGAGCCCGCGTGCCACAGCTGCTGAAGCCTGCACGCCTAGAACCTGTGCTCCACAGCAAGAGAAGCCACCACAATGAGAAGCCCGCGCATCTCGCAACAAAGAGTAGCCCCTGTTTGCCGCAACTAGAGAAAGCCCGTGCGCAGCAACTAAGACCCAACACAGCCAAAATATAAATAAATAGATAGGTAGATAAATAAATAAATAAATAAAAAAGAATAACATGGCAGTAGGGACACCCTGGATTCTATCAGCACATCAGTAAGTGTATCTACAAGGTTTACAGTGTGTTGGCCTGGCAGTGGGTATGCTCTTCTCTACAGATGCATATGCAATTCTGCCCTTCTTCAGGATTGCTTAGAGGAGGGTGGGTATGAGTTCCAAATTCTAGAGGGCTCTACTAACAACCCCCAATTAGTAATTTGCTATTTTGTAATTGGGTTCTTAAAATTTTTCTCGTCGCATTTATTTACTTTTCAGCTGATGTTAAATTTAGAGAGAGATTTAACAGCCATATGACCTTTTTTAAGGTACTTCGGGGTTTTTTGGGGCTGCGTTGGGTCCTCGTCGCTGCGTGTGGGCTTCCTCTAGTTGCAGTGAGCGGGAGCTACTCTTCATTGTGGTGCACAGGCTTCTCATTGCGGTGGCTTCTTTCATTGCAGAGCACGGGCTCTAGCCGCGGAGGCATCTAGTTGCAGCACGTGGGCTCAGTAGTTGCAGTATGCAGGTTCTAGGGAACGTGGGCTTCAGTAGTTGCGGTTCACAAGCTCTAGAGCGCAGGTTCAGTAGTTGTGGCACACGGGCTTAGTTTCTCCGTGGCATGTGGGATCATCCCGGACCAGGGATCGAACTCATGTCCCCTGCATTGAAAGGCAGATTCTTAACCACTGTGCCACCAGGGAAGTCCCATGTGACCTTTTAGAAGTTGTTTTCAGTGTGATTTTTGGACACCATTTTAATCCTGTTTTCTGAGCCAAAAATATTACCTGCAGTACTATGAAATAAGGTTTTTAAATATGGAAGAGAAGACCTTTCTTTATACTGAGAGTGGAAGGGGTCAGTTTGCACACTAGGTGGTCCCATACACACCACACCTTGGAAAAAAATATTTTTTTCTTTCTCTGTATAGCACAGGGAACTTTATTTATTTGCATTTTTATTGGGGTATAATTGCTTTACAATGGTGTGTTAGTTTCTGCTGTATAGCAAAGTGAATCAGCTATATGTATACATATATCCCCATATCCCCTCCCTCTTGCATCTCCCTCCCACGCTCCCTATCCCACCCCGCTAGGAGGTCACAAAGCACCGAGCTGATCTCCCTGTGCTATGCGGCTGCTTCCCACTAGCTATCTATTTTACATTTACACCTTGGGAAATTTAACGTATTTATAAGCCCCTGTCTCAGCTTGGGCAGCCATAACAAAGTACCACAGACTGGGCGGCTTAAACAGCAGACATTATTGCTTACAGGTCTAGAGGCTGGAATTCTGAGATCAGGGTGCCTGCATGATCTGGTTCTGGTGAGGGCTCTCTTTCTGGCTTGTAGGCAGCTGCCATCTGGCTGTGCGCTCATGCAGAGAGAGAGAGAGAGGAAGAGAGAGAAATCCAGCTCTCTGGTTTCTCTTATAGGGACACTAATTCTATTGAATCAGTGCCCCTGTCCTTACGACCTCATTTAACTTTAGTTTCTTCCTTAGAGGCCCCTTCTTTAACTGTAGGTACACTGGGGGGTTGCGGGGGGGGGGGGGCTTCAGCATACGAATTTTGAGGGCCGAAAACATTCAGTCTATAACATTCTGCCCTTGGCCTTCCATAATTCATGTCCTCTCACATTCAAAATACATTCATTCTACCCCAGCAGCCCCAAAGTCTTACTCATTCCAGCATCAACTGTACAGTCCAAAGTTTCATCTAAATATCATCTAAATCAGATATGGGTGAGACTCGAGGTCTGATTCATCCTGAGGCAAAATTCCACAACAACTGTGAGCCTGTGAAACCCAAGTTATGTGCTTCCAAAGACAATGCTGGGTCAGGTACAGAGTAGACAATCCCGTTCCAAAAAGAAGAAATAGGAAGGAAGAAAGGGGTGATATGTCCCAAGCAAGTCCAAAAACTACCAAGGGAAGTTCTAGTAGATTTTAAGGCTCAAAGACAATGCTCTTTGGTTCCGTGCTCTGGCCTCCAGGTCCACTGGAGGGCAGTGTCGCCCCAGCTCTCTTGGGCCTCACCCAGGGCTCTCTGCAGAGGCGCCACCCCGAGGCAGGGAGGGGCGGCCTCGCCCGCCCAAACCCTAGAGGCAGCCCTACCCTTTGAAACCCAGGAGAACATATCAGCCCTGCCCTGGGCCTGTGGTGAGAGTGCCAGCCCTTATGATCTCTGGATTGCCTTTAGGGTCATCCTTCCCTTTTTTGAACCATTAGCAGAATGGTTCTTTTGCCCTGTTGGAAGTGTAACAGCCTTTCTTCATTTCCTCTGGGTTCTGTCTCCTTCAGTTCAAACTGGCAGTGTTTCTGCTCCTATAATCACATAATCTCTTTATTGAGTGATAGTTTAGCTACACCTTTGGCATCCTCTTCCAAACATGCTCCTTCATTTTTTTGCAATATGGACAGGCTGAGAATTTTACAAATCTTCCTTTTTGCAGAACAATTCCTTCTTCAGTCCATCTGTTTTCTCTTGCATTTTATTGTAAGAAGTCAGGAGGACTCAGGCCGTACCTTTAACATTTGCTTAGAAATCTCTTATAACTATCTAATCTCACGACTCACATGTTTCATCATCCATACGACACTAAAAAAAATTCAGTCAAGCTCTTTGCCATTTTATAATAAAAATTGCTATCTTAGTTTGGGCTGCTGTAATAAAAATACCATAGACTGGTGACTTAAACAACAGACATTTATTTCTAATAGCTCTGGGGGTTGGGAAGTCCAAATCCAAGGTACCAGCTGATTTGGTTCCTGGTGAGAGCCTCTTCCTAATTTGTAGATGGCTGCCTTCTGCTGTGTCCTCACATGCTAAGAGAGAGATCCTCTCTCTTGTGTCTCTTCTTATAAGGGCACTAACCCCATTCATGAGGGCACCATCTTCTTGGCCTAATGATCTCCAAACGGCCCCACCTCCAAACACAGTCAAATTAGGGATTAGGGTCTCAATATATAGATTTGGGGGGGACATAAACATTCAGTCCATAGCAATCACCTTTCCTCCAGTATCCAATAACTTGTTCCTCGTTTCCGTTTGATACCTCACCAGAATTACCTTTAACATCCATATTTCTAGCAAGCACCCCAGACTCCTCCAGCCTCTGCCCATTACCCAGTTACAAAGCTGTTTCCACATTTTCAGGTATTTATTATAGCAGCATCCCACTTCATGGTACCAAAATCTGTCTTATTCGGCTTGGGCTGCCATAACAAATTACCATAGATGCGGGGCTTAAACAACAGACATTTATTTTCTCACAGTTCTAGAGGCTGGAAGTTCAAGATTGAGGTGCCACCATGGTCAGTTTCTAGTGAGAGCCCTCTTCCTGGCTTTTAGGTAGCAGCCATCTGGATGTGTGCTCACATGGCCTTTCTTCTGTGCTCGGCAGAGAGATATAGGGCATCTCTTGGTGTCTCTTCTTCTAGGGATACTCACTAATCCTGTCAGGTCAGGGCCCCACCCTGGTGACCTCATTCAGCCTTAATTACTTTCTTGGAGGCTCCATCTCCAAATACAGCCAGACTGTGGTGATAGGGGTTCAACATACGGATTTAGGGGGGACACAAACATTCGGTCCAGAGTACTCCCTCTTCTCTGGTTTTGTATGAACTTTGCTTAGGGATCTATTGCCTTCCTGGAGCCTTTGTATGCTTTTTCCTTACTTGGGTTTCTTAAAAAATGGGGCCTTCTATTGCCCATTCACCCTCTACAGAACAATACAGGCTACCCCTGTAGAACAAGTCATGGTGACATGCCTGATGATAGCACTGTGACACTGTGATCCCAGGTGGCTGGTGTGCTCTGCTAAATTCTGTTTGTTCTCATTGCTAGGGACTCTGATGAACATTACAGTCTCCTGGTTAGTATTATCTAGTCTTTTTTTTTTTTAAGAGTTGGGTTTCGGATTTCTGTTTCATGCTTAGAATTATTGTGGCTTTTGGCAGAGAATATTTTAAACTGGGTGAAAAGGCCAAAAAAAAAAAATGTAGAATCAAGAAGTGAAAGCACAATTGTTTACAGTTCAGTAAGCAGTTGTGGTTAAGAAATGTGTCTGTTCATCATTGCCAGATGACTTAAAATTTTATGGGGAAGCATAAATTTTAAACAAAAAAGTGCTTTTACAGGGTAAAGATGTAAATTTCTTCAGAATTTAGTTTTTAGGTATTATAATCTAGACCTCCTGCTTAGAGCTTTATGAATTTTATTGTGAAATTATCTGTGAAATGAATCTCCTGGCAGCTTACAGCATTTACTCAGAAACTAAAATTTTGATGTACCAGCATTAATAATAATATAATAATGCAGTTAATTAGAGAGTCACTAACTGAATACTCACAGGCACATAATATTGCTGGGTGTTTGGGATCATTGGTAAAATTAAGCATAGTTGTAACCTTTCAAAAGAAAAGATAGTATAATTGTGTACAAATAAGTACAATTCAACTTTCAGTGCATAGTAATAAAAAAAAGCAGTGGTACAATACAGTGAATAGAAAAACCATCATTTGGATTTGATTTTGGACTGTATTGTTTATTTTTCTTTTTGGAGCATCACTTGAATTACAGTTTAATTTGCATCCTTTGGGTAAATATCAAAACCAATTGAGGTGAGGGAGGTAGGTCAAAACCATCTTGGTTGGCAGTGCAATCAAGAACAGAAAAATAGTCCCCAAAATTCTTTACATCAGTTTGTATTATTCGAGTTCATTCAGCTCTTATATATTTTATTGGTATTTATCCAAGTACAGCACAGAGTTCATGATTTAATAGACTAAATTATTCATTTCATGTGTTAAACTCTTGGTACAGTGGTACAGTGATGACATAAAGGAGAATGATCAACCCTGCTGAATGGAAAAGCAGAACTGTGGTTAGAGAATTCACCTGGGAGATGGTGGTGAAATGCTTTCTTAAAGTACGGGTATAGAAACAATTTAAAGATACTTGAGTAGAAGTGTGGAATTCGAGGGTAGAGCAGTGAGAAGTAACTGGTAACAAAGGTGTCTCTAAACAGTGGACGGTTGTCTGGATTACTCAGTGGTTGGCGCCTGAAGGATTCAAGAACAGAGGTGGCTGTCGTTAAATTTACATGTACCAGAGGGCCACTCTGGAGGGCCTTGTGTTAGGGCAGAGTAGTCAGGTACCAGACTGCGGAGGTCAGTTAGGGCCAGGCTGTAATAACTAAGAGGTATCTCAGCCTTAATAGATCCAACACTGATATCATGACACCACTGTTACCCCTGTCCCTTGCCCCTAACACACACACACACACAGAGAGAGAGAGAGAGAGAGAGAGAGAGAGAGAAACCTGCTCCTCTGTCTGCACAGGAAGCAGGTGTACTTTAAACTCCCCTGATCTCCACCCCTGACCCTTGCTGTGCTGTCTTGCCCTCCTACCCCAGTCTGTGTGTGTGTATGTGTGTGTGTACATGATGGGTGAGGACTGAGGAAAAAAGTAATGGTGGGCACCTGTTGATGATTTGGCCGGAAGAAGAGAAAAAGTACCAGTTTCAGAGAATAGTAGGACATATATTTTAAATCAAGACGCTTTATGGATTAGCCTGTTAGAATATCTATGAAGATAAAGAGAGTAATCATACAGGGAGGATCCCAAATTACTCTGCAGTCATCTTGTGGATAATGAAGTGGAACAGCTTAAAGTTAGTGCAACAATTATATTATGAAAAGTATTTCATGATAAAAAATTACAGATGTTTCTGTCTCTATAGGAGGATGATTTCAGTATTTCTCCCCCCGTACTAACTTGCTTCACCTGGTACTTTCTTTTATAGTTTTTGTTAATTTCTTGTATAGTATTTTTTGTATAAGTATTCATGAATGTTTTCCTCACAATATATATTACTTCATCAGCATAACCCACTGAGGAGGATTGGAATTAACATGCATATAAATGGACCCTAGCCACCTGTGTATTTCAAATAAGTCATTTAAGCCAGGAATCAAAAATATATTTTGTTCTTATATTACTTGCTCGATTCTTTTGTGGCCTCTTGCTCATTTAAAATCAAAGACTTTTTTTTTAGAGTAGTTTGCTGATAAAATAAACCACTCACTCATTCATGCATTCATTCATCAAATGTTAGCCTTTAAGTTAACTATTTGCCATTTTAACTACAGAGTGTTTCATCTGCTCGGCATATGTATGGATAGAAATGACTAGATCCTGTGGTGTATTTCCTCTGTGAATCGTCTGTTCCTGTGTCTTAACCACTTTCGTGCTGTGTTGATATCTGTGCTTTCCATTTGGTCTTCGGGGCACTTCTTCCCTCAGCGTTTGGTTTCTGTCAAATTATACTCTTCCTTTTCAGTGTTGAAATCCTGACTGTGCCCAACCAGTGAGAAGCCTCACTTGAGTCCATTTCTCAACCTGGTGTGCTTTTTCTTTTTCTTTTTTTTTAAACATTTAAACAAGTCCGACGTTTGAGCATAATAAAATAGAGAAAAAAAGCATCCTCAGTTTCCTGTCTTTAACTGCCATTTACCCTCGAGACACTGCAAGTATAGGACTTGTGAGAATACTCAGTTTTGAGCATAAAATTTGCCAGTAATCCTCTCTAACCTTAAGAAAGTCATATGAGCAACTAACTTGTTCAGTTTTCTTATTTGTCAAAAAGGGAGATTAATATCTTCCTTACCTAGTGCATAGGGTTATTGTGGATCAAGTACCATAATAGACTTGAAAATGCCTTGAAAAGTTGATATTGTGACAGTGACTGATGACAGTGGCAGCCATTATTGTATGGGTGACAGACCGGGCCCTGCACTGTAGGCTTTCTGTTCTCTCTCTCTCAATGTTTGCAGTGTTCTTGACTATAGCTGATACTATCTCCATTTAAAAAGGAGGATACTTGTAAGTGTAGATAAGGTATTTGAGGATTTCAGAGGGAAGGAATAGTTGCCTCTGGCTGAGATTCGGGAGACACTTCCTTGACAACATGAAACTTTGGCTGAGTCTCACAGCATTTATGGAAAACTTGCCCCACTGTCACAGAATGGCCTTTTATGTTTCCTCCATCTAACTGCAGAACAGTCTTCTTCGTTTGTAAAACCAGCATCTCTTGTGCTCAGATTGAAAGCTTGCATCGAATGCATAACTTGTCTTGGGTTGTCCCAGGCTCCTTCTCCCTCAGAGGAAGAGGACATTACGCTGCTTACTTTGTGCAGGGAAGGCAGACCACTGGCTTCTCCTCAGGCCTGTGTGGGAGCACATCCTGTGGGAGGGACTTTACGGTGCTTGGTGGAGAAGTGCTGTTCGCAGCCCTGTGTGCATCCAAGATAGCACTCCCAAACCTGTTTAGTCACCAAGCATGCTGTGGTGATGGTCAAATCAGGGTTCATAGTTATTAGATATTGTCAGGAGTTCTCATACAAATCTTCAAAGAAACTGCAGTCAGTAGCAGTGTGACTCATCATAGATATATAGGTATTTCTGCTGTAATACTATTTATGTGTTTCTGTAGTGTCTTGCCTTTTGTAAAATCTGTCAGTGTCTATGTGGACTGTAGGGTTGGGGGCAGACCGCTGAAAACCTATATCGCACATGCCAGTAATTGGTTACCCGAAGGGAGAACGGTGCTGCCCGGGCACCACTGGCCGCTTGAACTCCAGCAGGACAGTGGGTGCTGGAGAGCACGGGCTATGGGGCTCTGGACAGCGGCCGCTGCTGGTGGCCGAGGATAGTGTTGGGGGTAACCCCTGAGCACAGGTAAAAGTTTTAAAAACTCCTAAAGTATGTCCAGAAATTTGCCTGTGGCTAGTGCAGTCCCTACCACTAGGGCTTTTCCCTTTGCTGCCAGTGAGCTGAACTCTACCCACTGCACTGCTGCCCTGCCCAGGAAAAACGGTGTGCTCACCGCAGTGACCCCCACATATCCTGACTTCTTTTCCTGTTCACCAGCTGAGGTGAGCTGCTTTTTATTAAAAAGACACCTGTCGCGGCAGAGCAGGCTGAGTCTTCACTTCCTAGGTAGCACCGTTCTTTCCAGTGTGTTTTACTCTCCATAGTGAGCAGCCCAGCTGAGCCAGCACAGCTTAGGGTGTGCTTGGTCACATCCTTCCCCCTTCTGTTTCCTTCTTACCTTGAGAAACAGTCTCACGATAGACACATACTTAGAAATCATAGTTCCAGATAGTGCTCTGGGGAGATGCCGTGACCTTGCTTCATACATGAACGCTTGCTGAAGGCACTCAGAGAGAGCAGGGCGTGGAAAACTTGGGGTCCAGGGGAAAACGACTAGAGAAAAGTGAAAGGGAGAAAGAAATGGAAACGAAATTAAACTATATAACTAAGGTGCTGGTACTGTTTAAATGTTACTTTTTATACTCACTGTTAACCAGTTAGCTAAAGTGGTAATGAGAGTCATATTGGTGTCTGTTATTAGCAAGGCACTGTGCCAGACACTTCGGTTTTATCTCATTTAATTCATTTATTTTTTTAACTAAAAAGCAGACAGTAATAAAAAAAGTGTATTTACTACCTAGAATTAATAACACATATTAATCTTTTATAACAAACAATACGGCAGATAAGTTTGAAATCCCCTGGGTTCCCTTCCTGAGTCACACTCCTCTTTCTCGCATGATTCAGCAGTTACAACGAGTTTTCTGTGTGTCCTGCTAGTCCATATTTATGTACCTGTATGACATATGTGCCTGTAACAATATTTTATTAGTCTTTGTGTTCAAGAAAAATAACATTATGGGTGTTAGGCTGTACATATCTGTTTACTCCTCTTGTATTTGAGATCTCTCCAAGCTGATATGTACAGATCGGGTCCATTCACATAAGCTTCTGTAGAGTGTCTCTTACATGAATCCACCACAGTTTACCCATTGGCTATGGACTGATGCTGGGTTTCCTCCTCTTACAAACAACACTGAGATGTGCAGCCTTGTCTAGATCTCCTGGTGCATGTGACAGAGTTCCTGGGTACATAGCTGGGATTTCCAGGTTATAGGCTATGCACACTCTCAACTTTATCTATCTTATTTAATTCTTAAAAATGTTAATCGAGGCAGGTGGCATGATCCCCAGTTTACACATGAGAAAAATGAGGTGTTTAAATGCTGTGTAACTTGGCCAACTTAATTAATAAGAGACCCAGTGATTGAATCCAGATCGAATTCCACCCATTTAAATTTAGAGCCCTAACTCCCATCAGTCCACAGAAATCCTCAACTTTGAACGTCCACGATCGTTAGAATACTTGCAGCCGGCCAGTCATACTGTGTCATTTCAAAGTAGACAATCAGAGCAGGTAATGAGGTGGAGAGGACCTGGTCATACTCCTTTTGTTGTGATTTTTGAAAGGGTTCAAGTTTTGGAATGAAAACATGCTTTGTGAAGTGGTGGATCTGGGTTTTCCGTATGTGCAAGACTGTTTCTTTATGATAGAAAACTGTTTCTTATGTTGCTTAAAATGTACATATTAAATGCAACATGCAGGATATATTGATTAAAAAAAAGATGTTACCATGAGCATGTTAGAGTCTGTATTTTACTTTTCAAAGTATCAATATATAGACCATTTTCTCCAGGTGAAAAAGGCTATCTGAAAGTGATTCTCTTTTTCATGATAATTTTATTCACACTTGGACCATATGTCTTTAAGACTTCATTTTTGCTTTTGTTCTTTTCTTCACCTTCTAGGTATAAAATCTGGTATATTAACTGTGAAAATTCTAGAGCTTCATGAGGAATGCACCATCCAAGTTGCAATGTGTGAGCAGTTATCGGGGCTTCAGGCTGACAACTCTTCTCAGGGTGGGGCCCCTGGGACTGGCCTGAGGGTTCTCTTCGCCAAGGAGACTGCACGCTGCCTCCGGGGACTTCCACAAGACATCATCCGTATCTACCCTCCCTGGTGAGTGCAGAGAACTGATCCCCACAGTCCTCAACTGTGAGTTTGTCTCAAAAGACCTTTTTATCAGGAGTATTTTTGCCACTTTATTATACAGTAATGCCAGGGGATGGAGCCAGGATTCGACATAGATTTTATGTAACAGAAGCTCTGAACTGTCTGTGATGGCTCGTTTGTATTTCTGGTAGCAAATTTTTGATAATTTGGCGGGGGTGGTGAGGTGGTGAGGGAGAAACAAGCACATCAAGATTCCTGCTTAAGTGGTGTGTTGTTATGAAATCTGGCTGTTTTTGTTTTTATCGTTCTTAGAAATATAATTTTCGTGAGAGTGATTAAGTGACAATAGGATAATACACATTAATTTAATACTTCTTTGCTAATTACTTTAGGGGGATAAAAATCACGAATTAAGACATAATAGGGTTTGATCTTCAGGGGCATAAGTGGTCATTAGTGGATCAGAAATGATTTTTGAGGATACCATGTTTGTTTTCTTCTGCATAGGGTATTAATTTTTACCACCAAAAGAAGAGGGAAGGTTTGAGCAGACTTGTTTTAAGGGCTGTTAATTTTATTGACAGTTTTTAAGTTTCATTCATCTGTTAAATTCTTAGGTTTGAATTCAACTTAAAGATCTTTAAGTTAAACTTCTTCCCCAGAGGAGGGATCTTTTCATTGTGTCCATAGTGCGTGACCATCAGTCTCTAATTAAATTCTTCCACAGACAAGCTGAGGATATCAGAGGGTAACTTGCATTACTTTATTTTATTTAAATTTCTAAAACATTTTTAAATTGGACAATATAATATACAATATAGAATCGTACACAGATTATAAGTATACGTTTCATCAAGTAATCACAAAGTAAATACATTTCTGTCCAGTCCAAGAAATAGAATGAAGTCCATACCTGAGACTGCAACACTCTCCCCTTTCCTTCCTCTTCCTCCTGCTCCGGGTGACCATGATCCTGACTTCTGATGCAGTAGACACCTTTGAATGTGGGTTTTGTGCTTCTCAATATATTGTTACCATAATAACTCGTAAAGCTTATAGCTGTTTCCACTGCTGACAGTTTCTCAGCAGTCACGTCAATACCACCGTCAACATTTTCATGACTGCACATTATAATTTCTTTACTCTTTCCATATTCTCAGCATATAGTATATATCCATTCTTTTGCTAACATAAATAACTCTTTAATAGATATTCATATATATGTATTTACATATTTCAGGTTATTTCTCAGAGTAGATTTTAGGAACTGTTTTAGTGGATTAAAGGATATACCTTTTTTTTTTTGCTTTTAATTAATTTTTATTGGAGTATAGTTGCTTTACAATGTTGTGTTAGTTTCTACTGCCCAGCAAAATGAATCAGCTATACATATACATATATCCCCTCTTTTTTGGATTTCCTTCCCATTTAGGTCACCACAGTGCAGTAAGTAGAGTTCCCTGTGCTATATAGTATATTCTCATTAGTTGTCTATTTTATACATAGCATCAGTAGTGTATATGGGTCAATCCCAAAAGGGTATACATTTTGTTGTTGCTGTTACTGCTGTGATTTCTTGATACAGTTAAGTAAACTGTAAACCTCATAGTAGAGTACCTGCTGCTGAATACTCAAACTGAATACTTTCTCTTGTATTTATTTACTGATGACAGCTTCTCTTTCGCAAATTGTTTTTCTTAACTTTTACTCATATATTCACTGGGGCCCGGGGGATATTCTTATCAATTCATATGTCTGTTTTGTATAGTAAAACTTTTCTATTTATACAATTATGTTACTTATGATAACAGTTTTGTTTTTTCCTTCCTAATGCTTATGCTTCTTTACCTGTTTCATGTCTTATTGCATTGGCTAGAACTTCCAAATCAAAACTTTTTCACTACTGTATTCCTAGTGACTAGAATAATGCTTGGCCTGTGGTAGACATTCAATAACTATATGATTAATGTTGAGTATTAGATAATCATCAAGATGTTGCCAGTCTTGTTATATTCCCTGTTTGAATGAGAGGATGTATCAATGTATTTCATTGATTTGTACATTCGCTAAGAAGCATTTTTTGATGTTTACTTACTGTATAATAAGCCTTGTGCTAAATAATGGGTAAACAGTATTCAAAATGAATGACAAATCATCTCTGCCCTTAAGGGACTCACTTTATGGTGGAAGAGAAAGGTAAAATAAACATGTGATAAAGACTCTAGGAAGTATAATAATAGAGGTCTGTACAAAGGATGTGAGAGCAGTGAAGAGGTAAGCATGACTGATAGGTCGGTAGGGGGGAGAGAGAGAGAGAGAGAGAGAGAGTGAGTGAGAGAGAGTGTGTGTGTGTGTGTGTGTGTGTGTGTGTGTACTGGGGAGAGAGCAGATTGAGGTAGCTTCCTGGAGTTGCTGATTATCTAAGTTATGAAGGCTAAGTTGGAAAGAACCAAAGAAGGGGCTGTGAGGGCATTTGCAATAGAGGAGGCTGAATTAGCAAAGAACAAGAGGCCAGAGTGGCATGGTGTATACAGGAATATACATAGTTCATATGGATGAAGGGGAATTCTGCAGCAGGAGTGGCAGCAAGTGAGGATGGAGAACACGTGTACAATGTTAAAGAGCTGGTGTGTTAAATCCTCCCTGCTGTCTAGGAAAGGAAGGATGTGATCTTACTCACAGTTTGAAATTTGTGCAGGATAACTTAGAAGGAGGCCAGAGTAAAGGCATCCAGGAGACTTTGGGAGTAGCTCAGGTGTGCGGGAAGATGATAACTTGGACTAGGATGGTAAACAGTAGATTCAGTACGTATCTCAGAGTTGGCAGCAACAGGATGTGCTGATGGATTTGATGTGGTTTGTGAAGGAGAGACAAGAAACAAGATTCCTCTGAATTTCTGGCTTGAGGAAACAAGTGAGTTAGGGCACCATGTAGTAAAATGGGGAGACTTGGGGCAGATTTTGATGGCACAGTCAGCAGTACCTTCTTGACACCAGCAATACCTAAAGCCGTAAGTAAACACAAGAGAGACTGTGATGCCCAAAGAGAAACTGTCAGCTGGTCTGGTTTTCAGTGTAAGCCATGTGTGGTAACTGCCGAGGTAGAGCCCTCAGGCTTGTTCACAGCTGCTTTTGTTCCTGCTCCATCTTTGCCACCTGGGATTCTGTGAGATGAAGAAATTGCTAGGAGTAAAGCAATGCTGAAGGTGGAAGGTTTGTTTATAGGGTGAGATTATCTTCCTGTTATGACAGCCAGTCTTTTCCCACCAAAATTACAGTGTCTTCAGAGGAAATAAATAGAAAAGAAAACTACTGCACTGTGAAAATGAAAAAATGAGCACCATGACAGTAATCTGGATAATCTGAAAAACTAGAGGGAAGAAGAGAAGGAAATCTGTCACTCATGCTTACATGAGAAAGAAGGAGAAGCAGGTGTCAGCTCTTGCTCCATGGGGCACTTTCCCATAGGGTCTTCATAGGAATATGACCAGAAGGCCTTGTGCTTAAATAACATCGGGAAAGGCTGGTTAAATGCGTACTAGTTACTGTATTACAGGAGTGCTCAGAGTATCTAATAATGAAAATGTGCATTATGATTCACAGTAGAGGGAAGCAGAAGAAGAGGGGAGCATACAAACAAGTGACCACTGTCTTCCTAGTCTAAGAAAGTGGATCAGGAGGGCAACTAAGGAGAGTGGTGTCTCAGAACATAGAGCAGGGAGTTCCAGGAACCCACACCTCCACCTAAACAGCTGCTGCACGGGCAGGAACCATGTGAAGTGTGACTTTAGAATTCTATAGAGTTGAACATCTGTGGTCGAGGGAAGATTTTGTGAAAGAATACAGGGAGGGGGGAAGGGGAAGCTGGGACGAAGTGAGAGAGTGGCATGGACATACGCACACTACCAAACGAAAAATAGATAGCTAGTGAGAAGCAGCCGCATAGCACAGGGAGACCAGCTCGGTGCTTTGTGACCACCTAGAGGGGTGGGATAGGGAGGGTGGGAGGGAGACGCAAGAGGGAGGAGATATGGGGATAGATGTATACATATAGCTGATTCACTTTGTTATACAGCAGAAACTAACACACCATTGTGAAGCAATTATACTCCAATAAAGATGTTAAAAAAAAATGGGGAATTTCAGCTGCTGGTAGCAGCGACTGTCCCACATCACCCATCTCCACAGTCCTGGTGCAAAATGCTAGAGCCAGGGTGGGCAGTATATCAGGGTTTGTACTGATTGCTGAATGAAGCTTTGATCACTGAGGCACTGGCACAGAGGCTCGTGGACATTTTTCCAGCCCCTTCACAGGCTGAAGTGGTTTCCAGGAGAGTTAAAGAGACAGTACATGTCTACCTCCCTGCTGTTTGGAACCAAACATTTAAGTGAATCTTTGTCAGGTCTAGCTGATGACAGAGACAATGAAACAAAAATACCACTTTGCTACACAAGACAAGGAGCACACAACTTACAAAATAGTATGGAAAATTCATAAATGGATGAATCCAGCTCTCAGTAAGTTAAGCTTCAGCAGCCCCTGTGGAATGGAAGAATTAAATTCCCCGAGTTACGCCAGAATAATACTGAAATGTCCAATTTTCAACAAAAATTACATTTACAAAGAAACAGGGAAGAATTGGTGCATTCACAGGAAAAAAAATTGACATCACGGAGGAAGCCCGGACATTGGAATTATTAGTCAGGTATGTGAAATCAACTGTCTTAAATATTTCCAGTGAGTTAAAGGTTTACTATATATTTAAAAACTAAAGGAAATCAGGAAAGTAATATGTGAGCAAAATGAAAATATAAGTAAAGATAGAAAAATTATAAAAAGCAAAGAGAAATTCTGGAGCTGAAGAGTATTGGGTTGGCCAAAAAGTTTGTTCAGTTTTTTACATAAGATGGCTCTAGTAGCACTTGTCTTTTAACTTCATTCGAAACAATTTTGTTAGACTGTATGGTGATAGCTGTCATATCGGTGCATTTAAAAAAAACCTTACCAAAATGGGTGAGTTTTTGTGTAGCCATTTTAATATTGAAGATGGAGAAAAAAAGCAACATTTTTGGCATATTATGCTTTATCATCTCAAGAAAGGTAAAAACGCAAAAAAAGATTTGTGCAGTGTATGGAGAAGGTGCTGTGACTGATTGAACATGTCAAAGGTGGTTTGCGAAGTTTTGTGTTGGAGATTTCTCTCTGGATGATGCTCCATGGTTGAGTAGACCAGTTGAAGTTGACAGTGATCAAATCAAGACATCAGTTGAGAACAATCAAAGTTCTACCACGCGGGAGACAGCCAACATACTCAAAATATCCAAATCAAGTGTTGAAAATCATTTGTACCAGCTTGGTTATGTTAGTCACTTTGATGTTTGGGTTCCACATAAGTTAAACGAAATAAAACATGCTTGACTGTGTTTCCACATGTGATTCTCTACTGAAACGTAAGGAAAACGTTCCATCTTTAAAACAAATAGTGACAGGCAAAGAAAAGTGGATACTGTACAGTAATGTGGAACGGAAGAGATAGTGGGCCAAGTGAAATGAACCACCACCAGCCATGCCAAAGCCTGGTCTTCATCCAAAGAAGGTGGTTTTGCGTATATGGTGGGATTGGAAGGGAGTCCTCTATTATGAGCTCCTTCCGGAAAACCAAACAATTAATTCCAACGAGTACTGCTCCCAGTGAGACCAACTGAAAGCAGCACTCGACAAAAAGTGTCTGGAATTAGTCAACAGAAAATGCACAATCTTCCATCAGGATAACGCAAAACCTCATGTTTCTTTGATGACCAGGCAAAAACTGTTACAGCTTGGCTGGGAAGTTCTGATTCATCCACTGTATCCCCCAGACATTGCACCTTCAGATTTCCATTTATTTTAGTCTTCACAAAATTCTCTTAATGGAAGAAGTTTCGATTCCCTGGAAGACTGTAAAAGGCGCCTGGAACAGTTCTTTGCTCAAAAAGATAAAAAGTTTTGCAAGGATGGAATTTGAAGTTGCCTAAAAAACAGCAGAAGGTAGTGGAACAAAAGGTTAATACATTGTTAAATAAAGTTCTTGGTGAAAATGAAAAAATGTATCTTTTATTTTTACTTAAAAACCAAAGGAACTTTTTGGCCAACCCAAATACAATAACTTAAATTTTAAAACTCACTAGAGAGGTTCTACAACAGATTTAAACAAGTGAAACAAAAGATAAGTGAACTTGAAGATAAGACAATTGAACTTATATAGTCTAAGGAACAGAAAGAAAAATGAAAAGACCCTGAGAGACCTGTGGGATATGTCTTATCAAATAGAGAAACATGTGCATTATAGGAGTACTAGAAGAAGAGAGGAAACATCAGAAAAAGTATTTGAAGAAATAATGGGTGAACCCCCCCCCCCGGCCCAGATCTGATGAAAGACATACATATCCAGGGAGGTAAGTGATCTCCAAACACAATAAAATCAAAGAGATCGACACCAAGACATATTGTAGTGAAATTGTCAAAATCTAAAGACAAAAACTTTTGAAAGCAGAAATATGAAAGAAACTTGTCATGTACAAGGGATCCTCAATAATATTAAGAGCTGATATCTCATTGAAAACTGTGGGGTCATGGATGCGACTAGAGATTATCATACTAAGTAAGGTTAAGTCAGAGAAAGACATACCATATGATATCACTTACATGTGGAATCTAGAATACAGCACAAATGAACCTATTTACAAAACAAGCAAACTCACAGACATAGAGAACAGACTTGTGGTTACCAAGGGGGAGGCCGGGTGGGGGAGGGGTGGACTGGGAGTTTGGGGTTAGTAGGTACAAACTGTTACATACAGAATGGATAAACAGGGTCGTACTTTTTAGCACAGGGAACTGTATTCAATATCCTGTGATAAACTATAATGGAACACACGGTAGGAGGGGCCATGACCCTGGCCCCTTTGTCCTCCTGTGCCTCCTGCTGTTGAGTCACTCAAGGCTTGATTGCCTCAGACTGGTGTGGCTGGGAGAGAGAGTCTTACAGTTCTAGACATATAGAAGCCAAGGAGTCAAAACTAGGGGCCAGAAAACTGGTACTAGACACAGTTGTGATCCTTTATTAGGAAAGATTTGCTCTACTGGACAACGGTAGAAATTTGAATATGGACAACATTTTAGATTATAGTATTGTAGCAATGTCTAATTTCCTTAATGTATTCATTGTTCTGTGGTTTTCCAAAGGAATGACCTTGTTCTTAGGAATGAATACATCCAGTGGTATTTGAAATTAAACGACCATTCAACAAGCTGATTTGAAAGTTTATGTAGAGAGGCAAAAGACCCAGAATAGCCAACACAGTATTGAAGGAGGAGAACAAGGTTGGAGGACTGACACTGCCTGACATCAAGACTTACTTGAAGAACAAAACCTACAGTAATCAAGACAGCGTGGTATTGCTGAAAGAGTAGACAGATACATCAATGGAATGGAATAAAGAGCCCGGAAATAGACCCACAGATATATAGTCTAGCGATCTTTGACAGAGGAGAAAAGACAATACAGTGGAGCAAAGATAATCTCATCAACAAATGGTACTGGAACAACTGGAGATACATATGCAAAGAAAAATAAATGTAGACACGTGGTTTACATCCTTCATGAATGTTAACTAACAATGGAATATAGACTTAGGTAAAATGTACACACCTCCTAGAAGATGACATAGGAGAAAACGTTGATGACCTTGATGTGGCAGTGACTTTTTAGATGCAACATCAGAGGTACGATCCATGAAAGAAAAAATGGATAAACTGGACATAAAATTAAAAACTTTTGCTCTGTGAGAAACAATATCAAAAGAATAAGACGATAGGCCACAGATTGGGAGAGAATATTTGCAAGTGACACATCTGATAAAGGACTGTTATCTAAAATTCCAAAGAACTCTTAAAACTCAACAATAAAAAAGAAAACAACCTAACTTAAAAATGGGCCAAAGAACTTAAAAGACACCTCACCAGAGAAAATATATACACAGCTGGCAAATAAATACATGAAAAGATGCTCTACATCATGTCGTCAGGGAAATGCAGATTCAAACAGCAGTGAGACACCACAACACACCTGTTAGACTGGCCAAAGCCAACACACTGACAGCACCAGACGCTGGTGGGGATGCAGAATGGTGCAGAGCCCCTGTGGCCAGTTTGGCAGTTTCTTACAAAATTAAACATAGCTTGGGCTTCCCTGTTGGCGCAGTGGTTAAGAATCCGCCTGCCAATGCAGGGGACACGGGTTCGAGCCCTGGTCCGGGAAGATGCCACATGCCGCGGAGCAACTAACCCCTGTGCCACGACTACTGAGCCTGTGCGCCACAACTACTGAAGCCCGCGAGCCACGACTGCTGAAGCCCGTGCGCCTAGAGCCCATGCTCTGCAACAAGAGAAGCCACTGCAGTGAGAAGCCCGTGCACCGCAACGAAGAGTAGCTCGCCGCAACAAAGAGTAGCTCGCCGCAACTAGAGAAAGCCCGCACGCAGCAACAAAGACCCAACACAGCCATAAATAAATAAATAAACAAACAAACAAATAAATACACCAATAAATAAATAAAATCTATTTTTTAAAAAAACTTCTTTAAAAAAAATTAAACATAGTCTTACCATACAGTCCAGCAGTCATGCTCCATAGTATTGATATTTACCCAAAGGAGTTGAAAACTTATGTCCACGTGAACACCTGCAGACGGATGTTCATAGCAGCTTTATTCATAATTACCAAAACTTGGAAACAACCAAGACTTCCTTCAGTAGGTGAATGGATACATAAACTCTGGCTCATCGAGAAAATAGAATATTACTTGACACTAAAAGAATATGAACTATCAAGCCATGAACCTTATTGAGGAGGAACCTTAAATGCATATTACTAAGTGAAAGAAGCCAATTTAAAAAGGCTACAGACTGTATAATTCCAATTCTGTGATGTTCTGGAAAAGGCAGAAACTGTGGAGGCAGTAAAAAACTCATTGGTTGCCAGGTGTTATGGGAGAAGAGGAGGAGCACGGAAAATTTTTAGGGCAGTAAAAATACACTATGTGGTGCTGTAATGATGGGTACATGTCATTCTTATACCTTTGTCTGAATCCATAGGATATGCAACACCAAGAGTGAACCATACTGTAAGGATGATTATGATGTGTCAATGTAGGTTGTAGCAAATGTACCACTTTTGCTGTAGCAAAAGTACCACTCTGTTGTAGCAGATGTACCACTCTGTTGGGGGCATGCTGATAATGGGGAAGCTATGCATGTGTAGGGGCAGTGGGTATATGGAATGTCTCCGAGCTTTTCCTTCAGTTTTGCTATGACCTAAAAGTGATCTAAAAAAATTAAGTCTTAATAAAAAAATTTTTTAATGACCATTATGTCTGTAGTTTACTCTCTGTGGTCGAGCAAAATAATTGTAATAGTAACTAACAACTACAATGGTAGTAATGTGTATGTGCACATGTATTTGGAAAGGGTGACAAAGCAGCTCTGGTGAAAGAAAGGTTCACTGTCCACAAATCTAGGTCAGGAATGCAAGGGTGTCTTGCGTATTTTCTGTAAGTCTGAAAATATTTCAAAGGAAAATATTGAGGCAGAGAGGCTATCATAGAAAGCCACAAAACCTAGTTCCAGAGAGCAAAGAACGTAACTTAAATGGAAGTGTGGGAGACTGGGGGTAGCTGCTCAGAGCAGTTTTCTTTGCTGTTTGTCTTGGTGTTCCAGAAGGGCACAGGGCATGGGCTTACAGAGATTTAAAGTAATTTCATATCAGGGTCTCTGAGCATGCAACCACCTGCAGAGACATGGAAGGAAACTAGGCCACAGAAGGCCAGGCAGCATGGGAGGGGGCAAGGCCTCTACCTTTAACCACTGTGACGCCACTCCTGGTTAGTTCCAAGGATTCTTCAAGCCCAGAAGCCTTTGCTCCCTAACCTGGAACACAAGTAACTACACCCCTGTGCATCAGAGTTGTCCCCTCCCCATGCCACACGTGCAGAAACAGGACATGATGTGTTACAAGTGGCCCATGCTGCCCACGCTGCTACTTGTATTCCTCCCAAGCTATAAAATCAACATCTTGCAAAACAGATGGGCTTCTCACCAAGGCTCTTTCCTCTATAGAGGGGTTGGGTTTGAAAATCTCAGCTCTTTCATCTCTGAGAAACGGGTCAGCCACAGTGCATTTTAGCCCTAATGAATTCACCTCTTGCACCTGATGAGTGGGGGGGCAGTGGTTAGTATGGAGCCCCAAATCATAAGTGACAAGTGCCCGAGTCCTCACAGACTGTCTCTGCAGGATGGCTCTGTGATTCCCTTGCTTTTCAACCTTCACTTATATTTTTACTCCCTGCCTGAGTTGTACAGAGACTTCCAGCTGGTTACCTGTTCACTTTTGGGTCCTTCTTCCTTCAAGCCATTTGTGTCCCACTGCTAGCGTTGCCACAGCCCTGAGATAAATTCTGGAAGCATAGCTTTGGCCATGCTGCCCATCTGCCCAGAAATCTCAGGTAGCTCCTTGAGGTGCACAACAGTAGAGCCTGCCTCTCAGTGTACAGGTTACGATTCCCTCATTCACCTTTTCCAAGTGCATTTTCTGTTGCTCTGCTGCTTGTTCTGTGGCCCATTTAATGAACCAATTCAATATTCCTGGTATTTCCCCCCTCACTCTGCCTGGAGTGTCTTAACTCTTCATTGAAGACATGCTCATGAAGTTTGTTCTGACTCCTTCCAGCTGGATGGGCTCTTTCCAGTGATGAACCCTTGTGGTTTGTTTGTTTTTTAAAACTAGTGCCTTTCATACAAGATTCGTCACATTCTCCTTAATTTAAGAGCTGTTATATAGGTTTGTCCTGTCCTGCTACTTTACGGATTGCTAGTGCTTTCAGAGTGGGAATATGGATGTGGCACAGTGCTATGTAGAAAACAGATCTTCATTTATAGAATTTGCTAGAATTTGGAATGACATTGTAGAAAGACTCATTCCATTTAGGTTTACAGTTGTTTGTTACTTTTAAATCTATAACCAATAAGAAAATCAGAGTTTATGCCACACATACCACTATTAGCTGTTTTAAGATAGTATTTAAACAGATTTTTAAAATATATTTCCTGGAAAACATTTAAAAAAGAAAATTAATGCTATGGGACTCCAAAATTAGGTTGTTCTTTTAAGTATTGTACTTTGTAAACACTTCAGGATCAAACAGGAAAATATTAAATGTGGCCACTTCTTAATAGTAATTTTAAGAAACCTTGCCTTTCTCTTCCTGACATTTTTAAGGCCTATTTATTTTTCAGTATTACTGTAAAATAAAAGGTGAAAACTATGGTACTGGTCCTAGGAACAGAGGCCTGGAGCCTGGTGAGAGGTCAGCAGGCCCAGTGGTCTGCCCAGTCAGTGTAGGAGTGACGAGGGTCCACTTACTATGCTGAAGATGGCAAAGAAATCTTACTGTTTTTTTCCTCATTGGATTTAAAAGTGGTCCATCTAGTGACAATTCTTTAAGAATACCTTTTCATCCAGGAGTTGATATTTTAAGATTTTGGTCTTTTTTTATATTATTTTTGTGGTAAGATTTTCTTCCTTTAGTAGATAGATATTTACTATCTGGAGTTAAAAGCGAAAATCTTTTTTTTTTTTTTCCAAGTTAACATAAAGCTTCATTCACTATTAAATAGAACATCCCTTTAAAACAATTTAATGTTCCCTTCAAGAAGCAGACTGGGGAGGAGTAAATTACAGAAGCATTCTTTAAAACTTCATCTTGGAAACAAATACATAAAATGGAAAATTGTGTGTATGGTAATATATTGATACATGTGTGTCTTGTAGTCAGCTTTTAGGGTAATTCCTACTTATCAGCATCTGCAACCTGGAGAATGATTTTTTCCAGGTTCTGTTAGGCTGGCTATAATTTTGCTCTCTACCTGGCTATTTCCCGCCTGCTCTGCGATTCCCCACTGAGGAAGGGCCCTCTGGGCCAAGCCTCATCCCTGGGCTGGAACCATGTCCCTCTCGTGGTCCCTCCTGGATGCCTCAGTGGTGGTGCTCTCCTTTGCCATTTTGCCACTTGTATGTAGTACCAGTTGGATTAGAAGAAGATTCAGGACATGTGTGTCATGGCATCTCTGAGACCAACTGCTTGGGCTCTGTGGTTCATTTTTAGGTGGTATTTGCTGGTTGCATTGGCCATTCATTCATTTTCATTCATTCTCAGATGGCTCTGACTTCAGACATGACTTTTTTGCTACATCTCAGTAGTTTCATTTTTTAGTGGAAAAAACTCTCCAAAAGGCTCCTGTGGGGGCGGGGAGACGAATAATAAGGGATGAAGTATTTCTTTGCAGTTTTCCTAATTTTAGAGGGGGTTTTTTTAGTAAGAATTAAAATTTTCTTTTCAAAGATGTCTTTTAGAATCAGTTGTTTAGTGAGAAGTCCATTTTTAAAAAACACACTTTATTTTTTAGAACAGTTTAGGGTCTATAGCAGAATTAAGCAGGAGATGTAGGGACTTCCCATTCACCACCTCCCCACACGCCCAGCCTCCCTCATGTCAGTTTTCCCCATCAGAGGGGTGCATTTCTTACAGCTGACAAACCTAGATGGACACACTATCGTCTCTCAACGTCCACAGTTCATACTCGGGTTCGCTCTGGGTGTTGTACATTCTATAGATTTGAACAAATTTGGAAACTAACAAAATTTTGCAAATTTATATATATCCATATTTTTAGTGTAGTGTTTTCCAGAGATATAATAGACTCTAACCTGTTGTCAGAGTTATCAGAAAGTGTCTTGTTTTGATGTTTGGACTATTGGTGAAGGACTTATGACCTGACCTAACTTCCTGTTAGGTTTATATTCCATGCAAATATTTTTTTTTTTCTTTTTTTTTTTTTTTTTTTGCGGTATGCGGGCCTCTCACTGTTGTGGCCTCTCCCGTTGCGGAGCACAGGCTCCAGACGCGCAGGCTCAGCGGCCATGGCTCACGGGCCCAGCCGCTCCGCGGCATGTGGGATCTTCCCGGACCGGGGCACAAACCCGTGTCCCCTGCATCGGCAGGCGGACTCTCAACCACTGCACCACCAGGGAAGCCCTGGATGGGTTTTTGATGAGATTGTGTTGAATCTTTAGATCAATTTGGAGAGCATTGCTATCTTAACAATATTGTCTTCCAATTTATGAATATGAACTGTCTTTCCATTTACTTAAAAATTATTTAATTTCTCTGAGCAGTCTTTTATAGTTTTCCAGGTATAAATTTTGCACTTTCTTTAATTTATCCCTAAATACTTTAATTTTTAATGCTACTGTAAAGGAAACTTGTTTTTCATTTCATTTTCACATTGTACATAGTGTTGTGCAGAAGTATATTTTTTCTGTTGACCTTGTATCCTGTAAGCTTGCTGAACTCATTTATTACTCTTAATAGTTTTGTAGAGGAGTCCTTAGAATATACAAGATTATGTCGTCTTCAAATAGAGTTTTACTTCTTTCTTTCCAATCAGGATGTATTTCTTTTTTTTTTTTTTTTTCCTTCCCCACTTTCCTTGACTAGAGCCTCTACTATAGAGTTGAATAGAAGTGGCAAGAGCAGACATCTTTGCCCTTTTCTGGCTCTCAGGGTGAAACTCTTCACCATTCGATATGATGTAAGTCATAGGGTTTTTATAGACTCTGTTTATCAGATTGAGGAAGTTTTCCTCTTCCGAGTTTAATGAGTGTTTTTATTGTGAAAATGTGTTGGATTTTCAAATGCCTTTTCTCTGTCTTTTGAGATGATTGTATGGTTTTCGTCTTCTATCATTTTGATATGGTTGTTGTACATTAATTGATTTTCAGATGTTAAGCCAACCTAGCACTCCTGAGGTTAAGCCTGCTTGCCTATGGTATATAATTCAACTCTTTTACTGTATTGCTACCAACCTAGCACTCCTGAGGTTAAGCCTGCTTGCCTATGGTATATAATTCAACTCTTTTACTGTATTGCTACCAACCTAGCACTCCTGAGGTTAAGCCTGCTTGCCTATGGTATATGATTCAACTTTTTTACTGTATTGCTACCAACCTAGCACTCCTGAGGTTAAGCCTGCTTGCCTATGGTATATAATTCAACTCTTTTACTGTATTGCTACCAACCTGGCACTCCTGAGGTTAAGCCTGCTTGCCTATGGTATATAATTCAACTCTTTTACTGTATTGTTACCAACCTAGCACTCCTGAGGTTAAGCCTGCTTACCTATGGTATATAATTCAACTCTTTTACTGTATTGCTACCAACCTGGCACTCCTGAGGTTAAGCCTGCTTGCCTATGGTGTATAATTCAACTCTTTTACTGTATTGCTACCAACCTAGCACTCCTGAGGTTAAGCCTGCTTGCCTATGGTGTATAATTCAACTCTTTTACTGTATTGCTGGGTTCACTTTGCTCATATTTTGCTGAGCAGCTTTGCATCTATATCCATAGGTGATGTTGGTCTCTAGTTTTCTCTTCTTGAAATGGGTTTAATTTTGGTAGGAGGTTACCATGGCCCTCATGGCTTAGGAAACCCCCATGCCAGGCCCCCAGGCTCTGGGGGTAGGGGGAAGCAGATACCACCCCAGCCACCACCTGGAATGCCTCATCCTAGACCTCCGGTGGTCATGTTCCTCCCCTCCCAGGGCCTCCATTTGGTTCTCCCTTGGGTTACCCACATCCGTTGCCTCCACATAGTATTCGTAGATCTCTGCCACTGATGCCCCCTCATAGATACTCTGGTCTTCCACGACCCCCACCCTATAGCTACCAGCGGCGGCCCTCCCTCTACCCAGACCCACTCCCTAGCCTCCACTTCCCCCGCGTGGCCCTCTTCCAGGTCCTCTCCCTCAATAATGTCTCATTCTGTTTCCCCCTGTTATATCCTCCCAATATTTTTTTCAATTCTGTGGACCAATCAATGAATAAGCATTTAAATGACACTAGAGAAAATAATTTATGTTGTTGATTTATTGCTGCTATTCTTACAAAAGTGGAAGTATTGTAATCTAGCCTTTAGAGACAAAGAATAGCCTTAAATTTCCAAAAAGTGGAACATGAAAGTGGAAAAATATCATGAGAATCATTCATCTATAAAATTAAACATTTGGGATAAACTATGCCATCATTCAGATACAGGTTGAGGAAAATCAATGGAAATCGTAATGATTTCTTTTTACCTGGAATAAATGTGAACTCAAAAAAAAAAGAAGTTGTAATACATATGGAGTGCCTACTGATTATCAAATTCACTTTTCACATAACTTGTGTAAATATAAGTATGTAGTTTCACAACATTTGAATCCAAAATGGCAAACAAATTTGACATAGAACAAATCAGAAAGTGAAAATATAGAAGTCATAGTCTGGGAAGCCTCATGCTAAACAAAATTATAAAATGTTGGTTATTAAGAACTAAGGTAATATTTCAGAATTTACTGTATGCTGGGCAGTATTCTAAGTTCCTTTAAGGCATTTCATTTATTCAAGAATTCTATGACGTAAGTATATAAATTTAACTATTTTACAGGAGAGTAAATGTGGCAAGTAGATTTTAAATTTCTAATCTTAGTTCATTCAAGGAAAGATGAAATTTTGAAGCAAAATAGTGGATTAGGTTTTCTCACGTTTAGGGAGGTGGTTTTTGCTCTGACGAATGGCAAGTCTAGATTTCTGTAGGGTCACATTTAGGTGGCAGGCATCTACTGGCCTTATAGATTCAGTTGTAAAGTATTCCCTAATCACTTACTTTCTGGCAGCATTTGTAAAGGGTTGGTATTAACATTTGGTAGAATTTACCAGTGAATCCATCTGGGCCTGGGCTTTTGTTTGTAGGAAGTTTTAAAATTACTGACTCAATCTCCTTATTTGTTATAGCTATTCAAATTTTCTGTTTCTACCTGTAAGTTTTGGTAGTTTGTGACTTTCTGGGAATTTGTTCATATTATTTCATTTGTCTAGTTTATTGTTATAATTGTTCATACTATTCCCTTAGTGCATTCTGTATAATCCCTTTGCTTTCTGTAAAGTTGGTAGTGATTTCCCTGTTTCATTCCTGATTTTTGCCATTTGAGTCTTCTCTCATTTTTTCATGGTCAGTCTAGCTAATGATTTGTCAATTTGGTCAGTCTTTCCAAGGAACCATCTTTGGGTTTTGCCAATTTAGTTTATTGTTTTTCCATTCCCCATTTCACTTATCTGTGCCTAATCCTTGCCATTTTCTTCCTTCTGATTGTTTTGGGTGTAGTTTGCTTTTATTTTTGTTTTCTTAAATGTGGAAGGTGGGGTTGATTTGTATTCTTTTTAATATAGTTATTCACAAGTATAAATATTCCTCTGAACACTGCTTTATTTACATTTCATAAGTTTTGCTGTGTTGTGCTTTCCATTTCATACCTTTCAAAATATTTTCAGATTTCCCTTGTGATTTCTTCATTGAACTGTTGGTTATTTAGGATTGTGTTGTGGAAAATTCACAAATATGTGGAAATTAAACATGTCTTTGTGCTGTTGATTTCTAATTTTATTTCATTGTGGTCAAAGAAGTTAGTTTGTATGATTTTGATCTTTTTAAGTTTACTGACCACATAGTTTGTCCTGGAGAATGTCTGTGTACACGTGTAAAGAATACATACTCTGTTGTGAAAGCTTTTTATAATTTTTTCATTTAGCATAATTAGAGATTTTAATGGCTTAATCTTTTGGTAAGGCTTACTAGGATCATTAGTTCTGCAAGCGTAAAGGCTGTAGTGTAAATAGACACTGTATGTAAATACAGTGTTTCATCGGGTATTGGAGTATCTTTCTTACAGTCAGTCTGGTCAACAGACACCTATTGTGCAGGCATCATTCTGTGTCCTAGCTATTGTAAATAGTGCTGCAGTGAACCAGGCTAGTAAAGAAACTGCATAAGGCATAGTCTTCATTTGAAGAGCCTGTTCATTATGTTAACTTAACAAAGCGAACTGTGGTAATTACATACAGCACTTCCTTGCTGAAAAAAGGCATACATTTGTACAGCACAGTGATTTAGAGGTACCCAAAGGAGAGTGAGTAAGCAAGGTGGATACTGTTTTCTTTTCTGAATTGACTGTAATGTCAAGAATTAACTGTGACTTTCAAGGTTGAAAGAATAAGGACAGATGTTATGTGTTTACTCATCAAGGCTTGAGGAAGGATTGCTTGCTGTCTCTGACAGTTACAGGCCAAAGGGAGGCGTATTGTTGGCCAGCTGATCTAACAGCTCTTCTGTATCATTCCACTAGCGAGGAACAAGCATAGTCATTGTCATGCGTTCCATCTTGAATAGTTGGGGTCAGCAGTTTCTTTATCAAAGCAACCTGGATTAAGTGCACTCATCTATGATTAACACATTGTAATATTCAAATTGTAATTTATAAAGGCAAACCAGAACATTATTGAAAGCTAGCTTTTTTTAAAAAGCAGCAATAATTCAAAACACTGCTTCAGCTGTGGGTTGCAATAAATATTTCCAGTGTTTATAAACCTTTCCGTACAGTGTCTAGGAAAATTCCCCATGTTCTGACTAATATAATAAGACCAGAGTCCTTGACTGTCACTGGAGGCGTATCCTAAACATTCTGTGCTGTGTTCTGGGCTCTTCCTCTGCTGCCTAAGGGAGAAAGTGTTATGTCGACCAGTGGAGGCGCATCTGCCTCACCGATATCACCTGTGTCGTGAGTGCTCATAGCGTGTGACCTACTCCATTATCTTTGCTGTGAGAGGGACATAATGAGAATCATATCTTTTAAAAAAATATTTATTTATTTTGGCTGCGTCAGGTCTTAGTTTGCAGCACGTGGCATCTTTCGCTGTGGTGTGTGGGCTCTCCAGTTGTGACACGCGGGCTTTGTTGCCCCACGGCACGTGGGATCTTAGTTCCCCGACCTCGAACCGGCGTCCCCTGCATTGCAAGACAGATTCTTAACCACTGGACCACCAGGGAAGTCCCGAGAAGAATATCTTTTGTAGCTGTACTCGTATAATTGCCGTGCCCTTACCTAGCTCGTTCATTCAAGTCCCAAATTCAGTGTCTCTTTATTTAGCATTTTGATAGATTCCAGAATAAATAATTTCTCAGCGTGAACCTCATTTAGTGTATTAAAGAAAACACTTGTATTGACCAGTAGTAGATTTTTAGTTATCATTTAGAAGAGAAGACTTCCATTTTCCTTTAGTAACTTCCAGTATCAGAAATTCCAGCTATTTTATAAGACAAACAACCAAGAAAGCATTTATATGGAGTAGTGAGCACCTTGAAGCTATCTGTCCAGGAGGTAATCAGTAAATGCCTGTTGTCTGATGGAAAATCATTTTCATAAGACTAAATACAGGAGATTTGCAGAGCACATGACACATCGTTTGTCTGATGCAGGTAATCGTTGACCCACACAGTGATATGTAACTAAGGGCGGGAGCTCTTAAAAAGGTTGTGACTATTATATTTCTGGAAAATGGATTTATATCATCCATACGATAAGGTATATGTTTGCTTTAGAGCTGACTGAGAAAATGTCTTATAGTTTTAGGATTGCCTGTGAAACACTGTGCCACCCTGGGCCTGTTCTCACTCCTGGTGAGGACGCTCCAAAGCCTGTGGAGGCTCTAGAACCACTTCAGCTTCCTTGCCGGCCGTTTGAACATACTTGGAGAGCAAACAAGCCACTGTTGGCTTCCCCACCACTGCGACTAGAAGAAATATCCATGTTACCCCAGAGGTAACATTTATGTGGCTTTTATCACCAGTTCTTTCCAGCCTGTCAATGGCTGATTTGACAGAGCTTGGGAAGAAAATAGCACTAATTAGCCAAGAAAACATACAGTGTTCTATGACGGTAGGCATTGCCCCAACTTTAGCCAACTGTGTGTGGTGCTTACCCAGGAGACTGAGAAAATGTAGCTGGGTCAATGAAAAATTAAAACTTTTTTGGAAAAAGGAATCAAACCATTTGCACTAGTAGTGGAGAATTCAGAGAACATTATATAACACTGTTTCAAAAGCACGGACCTGCCATGAGCTAAGTGAAAAAGAAGGTCTAGTGACAGAACTAGAATTATGGCCCGGGCTTCCCAGCTGAGAATATTAGCATTTATTCTCTCTGAACCTACAGCTCTTGGTGAATTCCTTTTTTTTTGGCCATACCGTGCAGCATGCGGGGTCTTACTTCCCCAACCAGGGATCAAACCTGTGCCCCCTGCAGTGGAAGTGCAGTGGAATCTATAATTCTGTAACTTGGAGTGAATTGCATGGCTGATAGGCTAATATCACCAACACACCCTATTTAAAATACAGGAAAGGCAGAAGGAATATGATTTAACATGCATAAATATATAATGACACCCTGAGGAAAGAAGTATGCATAGGTATTAAGAGTTCTCACTTCCACAGTGGTTATGATGCGCTCCATGGTCCATTTGCCCTGACAGCCAAAGTCTGGTACCTGGTGTGTTGAATATACTGCAGAGGTGCTGGCACAGCATGGCAGACGAGGAGGGCAAAACCAGTGCTGAGTGAATGCATTGTTACACTTTCCTGACAGAAAGGGTTCCGTGTAATCACCCTGCTGCCCTGTGGCAGGTGATTCCTCAGGGTTGTTGTTGGACCTGGCAAGCGGGACTCTGACAGGGCAGTAGTGGTGTTGTAGCCTTTGCCACCACGATCCTGCTTGTGACCCACCAAACAAGCTCTGAATCTGGCTCTGTAAAGAATCAGACAAGCATTTTTTTTCTATAAGTCTTTACTGAATTTGTTACAATATTGCTTCTGTTTTATGTTTTCGGTTTTCTGGCTGCAAGGCATGTGGCATCTCAGCTCCCCGACCAGGATTGAACCACGCCTCCTGCCTTGGAAAGCGAAGTCTTAAGCACTAGACCGCCAGGGAAGTCCCCAGACAAGTATTTATAGGTGATTTATCATGTTCTCCTGGTTTTTGAGAGTCTCCTCTTTTCCAGGAAGCATTCAGCTGGGACACAGATATTCTCTGTCATTCTTTGTCCCCCAACCGTCTCTCTCTTGTTTTTTTTTTAAATAAAATGTACAAATCTCTGTTATTTTAATTTTAATTTAATTTAATTTTTTTTTTTATTATTTTTGACTGTATTGGGTTTTCATTGCTGTGCGCGGGCTTTCTCTAGTTGTGGCGAGTGGAGGCTACTCCTTGTTGCGGTATGCAGGCTTCTCATTGCGGTGGCTTCTCTTGTTACGGAGCACAGGCTCTAGGCGCGTGGGCTTCAGTAATTGCGACATGTGGGCCCTAGAGTGCGTGGGCTTCAGTAGTTGTGGCGCTTGGGCCAGTAGTTGTGGCTCGTGAGCTCAGTAGTTGTGGCTCACGGGCTCTAGAGCACAGGCTCAGTAGTTGTGGCACGTGGGCTTAGTTGCTCCACAACATGTGGGACTTTCCCAGACCAGGGATCGAACCTGTGTCCCCTGCATTGGCAGGCGCATCCTCAACCACTGTACCACCAGGGAAGTCCCCCAACGGTCTCTTTGTCAGCTCTTCCATCATCTCCCTTTCCCCTTTGTGATCATCCGTCTAATCTTTGGTTCTTCATCAAGCAGTTTGGCTTACACTATCACCTGTCTTTGCTCCTGGGTCAAATGGACGTTGAGATGTGCCCTCGAGGACTAGTCCCAACTACCCAGCTAAGCAGTCATGGCCACCCACGAGTCACTGTGAGCCATACCTCATGCCATCTCTGGGCACATTGGACCCAAGATGCACATGAAGCTCTGCTCATCTGTCAGGCCTTTTCTGAGGGGAGCTGCAAAGCTGTAACACACGTATTTCCAGCTGCTACCCCATGTCATATCAGCCCATCTGAAAACTAGGCTTGCCTTTTTTCCCTTCAGATTACTTGTCATGCAGACTTTCCCATGAGGCCATAAGTGTGGGTTGAGGGAAAGATGGCAGGTATGGCAGGAGCAGGTAAAGTAAGCATGTGTTGCTTCCAGAATCCAACGGGCGATACTAAGATTTGTGCCCCTTTTTTGGTGGTAGTAGATGAAAAGTGCAACGTTTTTTCACTTTGAAGGAAATACCTTTAAATGCCCCAGATCCTAGCACCACTGGAAATTTTACTCAGGGAGCAGCTCCTGAATTTTTCTAGTATTTTTCTTGTATCCACTGGTACACACTTGTATGACCAGCATGTCCTGGGGTACCTTTTATTTCGTGCTAACAGATCCTATCGGTACGGTGCCATCTTGTCCTGTGGGGCAGTGAGATGATAATGTTCCTGCAGACTGAGTTATGGTACAGCACCAGAGCTGACATAGCACTAGGACAGCAAAGTGGAAGTACCCTGCTGCCTGCCGGCTGAAAGCAAGTAGCTTTCTGTTCTCTCTGCTGGTTGGAATAGGAAGACACACATGCACATTCACACTTTTCTCTCAAATCGGTAGCTGGAAATCAGGTCAGGGAACGGGTTGATTTGCTCAAGTATTGATAGAATCCACAACTGGATCTGCAACAGCAGTGGGAATTGCTCCCTGATTAAGCTTGTGATAATCCGCTGTCGTTCTCAAAGCTTGTCTGTCTGCTGCGGAGGCCCGATGCTCACAACAGGAGGTGTGATAGGAATCACCAGCCTGTATCTTTCAAGCCTGCAAGGGTGGTATTAATCTTTGTGATTCCTCAGAAGATGCAGTATTTCTTTCATTGTTATTTTGTAGGGAAGAGTTTTGGATTTCTTTCCAGCTCTTCTGATCACAGCAGTTCTCATTACATGAATCAAGGTGCAAAGGTGGAAGTTCTGCTGATTTCTGAGTATATGTTTCATCTACAAACTCAGAATCTGGGCAGATAATCATTAGAAAAACTCCATTTGTGTTTGTCACTCATAAAACCTTCAATTTAACCTGTAGAGCACAGAGGTATTAAGTCTTCAAGGATCAACATTAGATCAGGGACAGTGTCCAATAAATCCTGAAAGGTCTAGATTTCCCTTTCTACAATGCACAGTTGTCCCCAAAAGTTATACTTCAGGGAAGAGTAGTAAGAAGAGTTAAATGACATGATTATGGTATCAATGAAGGGTACTTTCCTAAAGGACCCAGCCACTCTTTGAGTTAGGGGCTCTAGGACAGCTCCTGACTCAGGCTGTGCCCCAGAAGAGAGGCTCTGGACATTGTCAGGCTTGATCACATAGGACCTCTGTCACTTACCCTACAGATCAGATGGGAGTTTCTTAGGATTCTCAGCTCTTCTGGTCCTAGATATCTCTCATTAACTGTCTTCCACCAAATATCCCTATAGCTCAAATCATAACTTGGGTCCTTTTGGTTCTTACGTGTGCTCTGCCTCTGGATACTTAGCTCCGCTGCCTCAGCTTTTCCTTACCTCATTGAAATCAGGGAGCCTGTTTCAAGGGCAGCCTCTGCAGTACTGACCTTCTTCCCCAAGGCTCCCTGAGGTGGGTGAGCAGGACTCATGACAGATCTCCTCAGTCTTCCTCTTTCTGCCCCTGAGACATTTCTGGCAACTAGATATTCTGATTTCTATTCTGGGCTATTGTTATGCCATGCAGAAGGCAGGAAGTTTGAGTTCCTTTGATTTAGGGCTTTTACGGGACAGTTCCCCTTACAGACAGACACTTGGGCAACTGTAATGAATTCCCAGTTTCATCCTTGGGATGCATTTATTAGTGACATATTACAGCACCTAATAGAAGCTAATCAAGTAACTTCCCTGAGTACTTTCTTGTCTGTTTTCTTATTTCCTCTTCAGATAACCTTCGTGCTATTAAGTAGGACTAGATTCTTACAGATGAGGAAACAGATTCAGAAAAGGTAATTAACTTTTCTGGAGGCAGAACTAGGACTAGAACTTACATCCCTTTACTTCTTACCTTGTGCTCTTTCTTTCCAACATGCACCTTAATGTTAAGGAGGTGGGTGAGTTCACACATATAATATGGCACACAGGCACACATGCGCCTCTATCCAGGAACTACAGTTTACAGTCATGCTAGATGTTGGTTGCTCCTAATAACAGCATGTATTATTAAGAATATATTTGCAAATACGTTAACAAATACACTTGACAAAAATCTAGGAAGTTACAAATGAAAATTGTAAGAAGGTTATATGTGTGTTTGTTTTTTCTCTGTAATATTTACACCTTTCAGTTTCTATCTGTATACAATAATTCTCTCTAGAGAAAATGCATCTACTAATTTCTAAAGCATCCTTGAATGGGACTTTCATCTCTTTTTCCTGTGAGAGGGTTTGGAGACAGGTTGTGGGGTTGTTTAATTGAGGAAGGTCTGCTGGTTGAAGCCCAAACTATTTTGTCGTTCATCTTGCCCCATCTGCATACTAATGCGTAAGGTGATCGGTCTGCTGGTGATTGTTGTTAAATCACTTTTTCCTTGTTTTCTTCTCCCCAGAAACAAAGAAACAAAAATTTTGAACATTAGTGGTAAATATACTTCATAAAGCCAGCTCAGTACCCCAATCCATCTTAACTATCCATCTTTAAAGCGTAACATGGAGTTCTTAGTGTGATTTAGTGCAGGCCTCAGCTGTTATCTCATTTGAGGGGTTTTGCTGGAGGCTGGAGTTTCCCGACAGCCCTGACCGCAGAGAGGTGGAATGTGGGGCTGACGTCACAGCCGGTCCTGGGAATGTTTTGCATTCCTCTTCCTGGCAGTGGTCAGGTGGCTTCCAGCAAGAATGAAGGATAACAGCTTCCAAAGGAGAAAAGGAGAGAGGAGGAAAAGAACAGTTTATAATCAGACTGTTGTGGGGGAGGCACTTTTATTCTGAGCCAAAACTGAAATTAGAAGCAGATGTCTTACATTCTGATGCTGCACGAATGTTAAATGCATTTTATTAATGACTGTAATAGCTGAGGTATTTGGCTTTTTATTGAACTAAAGTTTTGAAACTCTCTTTAAGAATTGTGGAAAAACAACTTCTCGTAGCTGACATTTTTAACTGCGAAAGCAGCTTTCTGACCGTAAAGGGGGAAAATGGCACACAGAGACAAGGGCGCTGTAGTTAATGGACAGGCTGTTTTAAAGTATGTTAATCTAAAAAATAACTTCTGAAACATAAAATCTCTGTAACCTGTTAATGTATTTTGTGCTAATCAAATAATTTCGATCCACTAATTAGGGGAGGAGAGATATTCTATTAAAATATCTGCTAGAAGTTTTTTTCCCCAAAATATTTACACTTCCACTGTTATTTCTGTATAGTATGTTACTGGCCAAGTCAGATATTCAAAACAAAACTTAGCAGACCCTTAATATAATAAACACAGGTTTTCCAAAGTCGTGCAACTCTGCAGTAGTGTGTGCCACAGAAAATTGGACAGTAACTGAGTTCAGTTTTAAATTTAATTTGTGTTTTCCTGTCTTCTAGGTACTGAAGTGCCTTTGTTCAGATTGGTTGTACTGGATTAGCAAATCACGATTTGTCTATGTGTTTTAAAATAAAATACTTCATTTTTTTTTTTTAACAGTGCCTTTCAGTAGATTCTCACTTATTTTGAGGTAACAGCAGTTACATTAAAACAGTTCTCCAGTTTAGGTGAAATGTGTTTGAATACTTCCTGTTATACATTGAAATGGAAAGTTGGCTTCCTGTGTAGGTCATGTTGCTGGTGAGGAATTTCCAGAAATGTGGAGAAGTGCTGACTCATAGTGTACAATGGACTGATCCCACTGCAGTAAGGCTTGAGGGAGTTTTCTGAGCTCCTGGTTGAAGCAAGCAAAATATGCCTGTGTTAATGTGCTACTTTATTTTTAGATGTAGCAGTGGGGGTGGAGGAGAGGCTGTTGGTTGGGGTATGATCCTTGCTAATAGCTTTAAAATGACTAAAAGTTCTAGGGTTAGGTGTGTGTCTAAATGTGTTTTTTTGCAGTCTATTATTAGAGTTTGGAAAACAGGTTGTTTTTGTTATAGTTACCTTCCACTGTGCTCTGGGTGGGGGGCATCTTGCCCCACACTTGAACCCCATGCCCTCAGGCTGGGATGGTGACTGGCTATGGGCTCTATAAAATGTTAGTGATGGTGGTACCTGCATTGGGGGGATTGGTCCAGAAAAAGGTCTGTGGTATTGTGACCTTTATGTCTATGATCAGGAGTTCCTGAATCTAATGGTAACAGTTTCTTTAAAACTTTAAATATTAGCTGGCAGGAGTTAAGAGAAGAACTGGGATTTCTTGCGTTTAATGTGCCTGGCTCTGTCCTGGTGGTTTTTCATTTGTTAAATTGTCTAAATCTGAAGTTACTGGCTGAGATTTATTTTTCATTCATTTGGTATGGAGATGTCTGCTAGATTTGGGGGAGAGGGGCTTTCTATAACAAAAATTCACTTCTAAACACAAATCTAATCTTATAAAGTTAATATATCCCAAATGTGTTCATCCATCAATTCCACAGACACTCGCTGAGTAACTGCTCTGTGCCAGGCTGGTTCTGCTGGGTGCTGGGTGCTGTGGAAAATGTGCTCCTTGTTCCCTCTTTGAGGGAAGGGGGGTGCTGCAGGCCCAGAGCAGGGAACACGTGTTCATGATTGTGTGCAGCATTCCTTTATGGCTGTTATGGTAGAATTCTGCAGGTATAGTGAGGCGCACAAGGAAGGGGGATACTCAGATCTGTGCCAAATTCTGTGGGGTTGGTTTCTTTTGATACGGTTCTGAGGATGTCAGAGTTGATGGTTGAAAGTAATTTGAGTAGGCAGTGCGGAGAAAACAATCTGATAAGGGAGGCAAGGGAAATACTAATGTATGTGTGACAGGTACTAAGACTGCTTAAAAGGAAATTTAATAAACATGAATGATATCCTGCAGATCATTTCCTTCGTATACATACATACAGCTCACAGAACAGCATGACTGCCCTTTCTGTCTGAGGTCTGCCTTTCTCACACATTCCTGAAGAGTTTGAATGGCTGTTTGTTAACAAGTAATCATGGAATCATAGAACATGTCTTAAAACTGTTTCCTGTGATTTTGAGGTTGACAAAAGGAAGAACACGTGTTCTTCTTGTGAGCAGAGCCCCTGCCTTCAGGGAGGCACATGCGGCCCGCAGGTAAGCCCCACTGAGCAGTTGTTCTGGGTAGCTCTCCTTGTCTCACCTGAACACCACCCAGTATCACCTTCTGCTAAACAATGCAAAAGGAGTCATTGACCTGTTTTGAGGGGTGCTTATGAGGAATTATGAACAGAATGAAATTCATATTTCAAAATGCAGGTATAGTCCTCTACCTTTCTAAGTGTGTGTTCTCTGATCACATGGCAGAGAAGACCCTTGCCAACCTCTGCTGGTGGTTGTGTGTGAGAATGGAGCGAGCACCAGCAGGTGCAGCCATCAGCTCTGATGCTGGAAGTGATGCAGGGGCACCTGGGGCCTGTCACACCATCCACACAGGATCCTCGGGTAATCTACAAAGCCCGGGGCCAGAATAATCACATATATAGGACTTCACATGTAATATGCTTTGTGTCCATTGTTCCCAATTACTCCCTGCAAGTCTAGGTACTAAATTGTGTAAACTACTTTTCTATGCATATCTCATAAGTGTGTAGAAATTTAATGTTTGTTGACTGAATAAATGAAGTTGCTCTACTTTAAGGCAAAAGTACACTTTTTACTCTGTAAACTCTCATGTATATACACACATAATCCATGATATGCTTTTTTTTAAAAACTGTGGTAAAATATATGTAGCATAAAATTTACCATTTTAATATTTTTAGGTATATTCACTGGTATTAAGTACATTCATAATGTGGTGCAAGCATCTCCAATATATGGAACTTTTTCATCATCTCAAACAGAAACTCAGGACCCATTAAACAATAATTCCACATTCTGTCTCCCCAGTCAACACCTCCCCCCACCCAGCTCCCGGTAACCTCTGTTATACCTTCTGTCTCTGTAAATTTGCCTATTCTAGGTGACTCATGTAAGTGGAGTCATACCCTGTTTGTCCCTGTGTGCCTGGCTTGTCTCACTTAGCATAATATACTCAGAGTTCATCCATGTTGTAGCATGTCAACATTTCATTCCTTTCTAAGGTTGAATAATATGCCATTGTATGGATGGACCACGTTTTGTTTATTCGTTAACCTGTTGATGGACATTGGAGTTCTTTCCACCTTTCAGTTAGTGTGAATAATGCTGCTGTGAACATTGATGTACAACTGTTTCAGTCCCTGCTTTCAAGTCTTTTGAGTATATATCTAGGAGTGAAAATGGTAGACCATATGGTAATTCTGTTTAATTTTTTGAGGAACTATCATAGTTTTGCACAGCAGCTATACCATGTTGCATTCCCACCAGCAATGCACAAGGGTCCCAGTTTCTTGACATCCTCACCAGTATTTGATATTTTCTTTTTTTTTTTAAATAGCCATCCCAACAGGTGGGACGTGGTGTTTCATCCTGGTTTTGATTCGCATTTCCTTAATGACTAGTGGTGTTGAGCACATTATCCACTTTTAAATTCTGAAATAGCCCCAGTAAACAATTAAAAGTCTGCAGCAAAGATAAAGAGTTCCTCATCAGACGTTCTTTACTGCAATTGCAGCCTTCCCAGCCCACAAACAGTTTCTTGATGTAATTTGCATCTATGACTGAAGGCTGGGGCCACCGCTCTCAGGGCTCAGAAAAATAGAAAAGGTTCTTTTCCAATCAGGTAACTGTTGGACAACATGTTCTTTTGCTGCATTTGTATCAAATTCATTAGGTATCCAAAATGATTATGTTCACTTTACACTGACTAGTTTTCTTAGAAAAACCAAGCCTTTAATTTAAAGCTATATGTAGGCATTAAATAATTGGGGAAAAAAAAGGTCTGTGTAGTGAGGACATACTAAAATCATGAAATCAATGAAATGTTTACTTATTTCTCTAGTAATTTTATGGTGTCATTATTTATATTTAATGCTTGATATATTTATATTTAATACTTTAATGTATTTTGGTGTGTAGTATGAGGTAAAGATCAATTTTAATATTTTCCAAATAATTTTATCAGCTTCACTTCCTGAATAGTTTTCCTCTGCTGACTCTAAATGCTTCTCTTATCACTCGTTATTTTCCTGTGTATCCTAGGACTTATTTCTCTGCTCTGTATTCTGTTGTGTTGTGTTGTGTTGAGAGCCTGAAAACCTTGCCATAAATCAGTGCCTTGCTTCTGTGTGTGTGGATAATTTATAACTAGATATGCTCGATCGGGGGACAGAATGTTTTAAAATTTAAAAACAAGGTACACAATCGATTTCAAAGACAACAACCAAGCTAGCCCATGAACACAACATCCGGCAGATTTTTGGATTTTACTCCTGCCATTGCACTTGACTCTTGTACTTGCAGCAGCACAGATTCCATCCCACCCTGCGGGAGGTGTAGTTACTGAAGGACAACCTGGCTTCATTGCAGATACATAGCCTCGTGCATGGACTTCACTGTGGAGGATCTATCGCTTGACACTCACTTTTCTTTGTCTCTCAGTTTTCTTGAGAAACTGTAAAAAGGAATTGTAGAGCGATATGCTTCTTGTAACATACAGGGAGACCTTTCTCTTCTTTTCTTTTTTTAAGTACTGTACTGATCAACTAGGCCTTGAAGGGTCCGCTGGCTTGCTGATGATCAGTTTAACGTGCAAGCGCCGAGGAAGCAGCGCCCTGTTCACATCATACTTTTACTTCGTGTTGAAACCGGCACACGTTCTTGTGTAATTTTTGTTGGAGTATAGTTGATTTACAATGTTGTGTTAGTTTTTGCTGTACAGCAAAGTGAGTCAGTTATACATATATACTTATTTAGGTCGTTACAGAGTATTGCGAAGAGTTCCCTGTGCGGTACACTACTATATATACTACTACATATGGTGTGTATGTGTCAGTCCCAGTCTCCCAATTTACCCCTCCCCCCATTCCCCCTGGTAACCATACGTTTGAAATTGGCACACATGCTAAGGGTTTGTTTGATATGAATGAAACAAAACTTAAATTGTTGAATTTTGTGCTTCTGTCAAGCAAGCTGAAGAGCGGTTTGTTCATTTTAGAATTTATCTTGAGAAGCTTTGCTCCTTGAGTTTTTAGTCTCAGGACTTGGTGCTGGTTCCCGCCTCTCCCAGTCTAACCTGTGGCAGCCCAGGACAGCATGCAGCAGATGGCATGAAAATTCTTGTTCCTTTGAAGAGAAGCTAATCATATGTAATGCTTCATGTGGGTTATTTCCTTTAATCCCTAATAGAAGTGTCAGGGAGACATGACTATCTTAAATTTGCAGATGGGGAAGCTGAAGGCAGGGAGAGGAGATCATTTGCTCGATGCCCAGCGCTAGTGAGGCTTGCAGAGCTGTGTGACAGGGCGGGTCGGAGTCCAGAGTGGAATTCTGGTTACCTGGCTTCAGAAAGGAGCCCCATCTTTGTCTTAGATTTGCTTTAGAGTGTTGAGCACAAAGAGGTCCTAGAATGTCAAGTTTTCTTGAGCTTTTTGTAGTCTGTTGATGAGAAGGGAAAATGTTAATGACCTTGAGAAAATTTAAACAAACTGGATGAGGCTCAAAGAGTTTTCTAGGGATGTGGCCGCAGCTTTACCTTTTCCTGACAGGCTATGCAATTTCCATATTAATGTGGTCGTGGCCTTTTCAAGGCTTTGCTTTTTTAGGGGGAAAATGCATGGGTGGCATTTTGAGAATGACTCTTGGATCCAAGTCATCTCCCAGCAGAGAGGCTCCTCAGAGTGGGTGTCAAATCAGAGGCAGAGCGGGTAGAATCCAGTAGAGGGCTGGCTCCAGGGACACGTTGAGGGTGACCTCGTTCAGTTCTGCTGTGGACATTGGATTAAGTTGCTTTGATGAATAAATAGTAATAACTATCTTCCTTGCCTTACTGCTTTCTCCTTAAGAGCAAATAATTAAAACCAGATATTTCTGTCTTGGGTGCTGTGGAACGTGCATTGTTGTAAGTGAAGGAAATACAGAATCTGTGAGGAGGATTTTAGAAAAAATACCCAGACGTTTCTGTTGTTCTAACAGAGGGGAGATCCATTTTGTATTTGGAAGCATTCCAGTTAGTTTTTGTGGATAGAAATCTAATCGGCAAGATAGGGTAGCATTTTGTGTTAGTGAAGGATGCGCCTAGATCTCAGAAATGTATGAGCTGGAGGAGAAGACTTCTAGCCCTAAGAGGGTCGTGCTGTCCCCGCCCGCTCCTCGCTTAGATAAGCACACGCTTTGACTGGTCTGTGTGGCACTGTAACACGTGACTGTATGTACCTACGTGTGTTTACTTGCATGGTCTCTGTCCCCAGATTTGTGAGGAAAATAATAATTTAAAAATTCATTTATTTTCCACATCTGGTTGTCAGCAGCAGGAAGAGCCGCTGAAGGCTTGGTCAGAGCCAGCGTGGAAACGCGAGGGCCTGTGAGCTTCGGAGGGGGTGGGGGCGGGGGCTGTGCCCGGCTGCCAGAGTGGCCTTAGGCCGACCAGTCTCCCCTCCACTGTTTGCAGGACTGGCTGGGCTGCAGGTGTGTTCATGTCAGAAATCACAAAATACCACTGTGTTGTATGCACCATATTCTGTTGTTTTCTTTTTTTAAAAAAAGACAAAACTAGAAAGTATTTATTGAATTTTTAAAACATGATTTAAAAATCCATCTTTATATTATTACTTTTTAATCCTAAAAAGTGGTTTATTTACTGGATGTCCTTGTTTTTGGATAGTTTTTTTTTTTTTTCTTCCCTCCAGGTAGTAACGTTCTGTTTCTGACAAAGCTCTTTATTACATATTATTTGTGAAATCTACAGTAACCTAATTATGTTTCTGCCACATTGTTTTAAAAGCAAGATTTAAAATATAGAATCTTTTAAAGTTTTTTTGTTTTTGGTTTTTTAAATTAATTAATTAATTTATTTATTTATGGCTGCCTTGGGTCTTTGTTGCTGTGCACGGGCTTTCTCTAGTTGTGGCAAGCAGGGGCTGCTCTTCGTTGCGGTGCGTGGGCTTCTCACTGCGGTGGCTTCTCTTGCTGCAGAGCACGGGCTCTAGGCATGCGGGCTTCCATAGTTGTGGCTCATGGGCCCTAGAGCGCAGGCTCAGTACTTGTGGCACACGGGCTTAGTTGCTCCACGGCATGTGGGATCTTCCCGGACCAGGGCTCGAACCCCTGTCCCCTGCATTTGCAGGGGGATTCTTAACCACTGCGCCACCAGGGAAGTCCCTCTTTTAAGGTTATAAGGCAATTTTTTCTTTCACAATTTGAACCTTGGTACTAGTTTAGCGTATTTTCACCTAAATTCCATTTTATGAGCTTCCTGGTATTTTATTGAAAACCTGTTTCATTTTATTTGACCCTAACCAGATCAGTAAGATAGAGGCATTGCACACAGCTGGTGTTTGGTAGGATTGTGGCCACAGATGTCAGTTGCGTGGCCTGAGAATCTGGCTTGGGAGTATGGAGGTTTGAAGACTGGGCTTAGGGGAAAAGACCTAGTGAACACAGAGACTTGGGAGCTGTGGCTTTAACACTTGAGCTGTTTCGACCCCCTTGGTTCAGCCGCCAGCCTCTGCTGGGGTTGCCAGTCCAGGGGCTGTTGTCCTTGGGCTTCCACTAACTCATGAACATGTTGGTTGGTGCTGCAGATGACTCTGATCCCTGGTGTGAATCAAATTGCAACCAGGCTTGCCACTGTTCTCTCTTTATTACGCCATGCTGTGAAGCCTAAAGATGCCTCTCGGTTTTTCTTGTAATAGTAATAACACCATAAGTCGACTCAATAAGTTCTGACTTCCTCAGGAACACAGAAGTGCGGTGTGTGGACACCATCCATAACCTAGTTTCCTGGGGGTTACGGTTTTACTCTTTGACACTATTATGAAGCCTTTGCCAGAATTGTGGGCTCTCTTGTTTTCCTGTAGTTGAGTAAAGAGATGGCATCTTGTCCCATGAGACAGCACAGTGAAGACTGGTGTTGGTCTGATTCACAATCCTGGATCCCAGCAATGAAAGTCATTTTAGGGATCAGTTCACTGCAATTGACGTCTGAGTAGGGTTACCAAATAAAATAGAGGGTACCCAGGTAAATGTGAATTTCAGGTAAACTACAGGGCATATTCACACTAAAAAATTACTCATCATTTCTCCGAAGTTCACATTTAACTAGCCGTCCTATATTGTATTTGGTAAATCTGGCAACGGTTCACCTGAGGCTGAATTATATAAAATATTAAGAATTCATGCAAAATAATGTCCTTGTGGGGATGAGAAACATTGCCCCCTTCTTAGTCCTCACTTACACCTTGAAGGTAGGGAAGCCTTTACTTCGTGTTATCCCTTCTACACCCCCCTCCAGTGCAGTCAAGTTAAAATGTTTGTGAGGGGCCCTTGGCCCACTGTTTCACACGCCTGGCTTCTGTAGTCAACAGTGTCATGTAAGTAAGGCCCAGCCTTGGGCAGCAGGCTGAGGTCCTGCCCTCTCCTGACCCCTCCTGGAACCGCAGACTCAGCCCTTGGGTTTGTCCCTGCTCAGGGGCTATCCCTGGCCAGCCAGAGGCACAAGAGACAGGCATGTAAACCTCCTGGCACATTTCAGGGGGTGCCTGGACCAAAGTAAGTGGTGTCTTCCTTCCCTCAGGATCTGAGGGCCCGTATTAAGTTATTCTAGTGACGCAGAGAACGAGAGGGGGCTGATAAGATGTCAGAGGTGGGTCACAGGTTGGAAGGAGGTTGGCGGAATTAAGTAATTATTACTACCTTCTAAGACTTTGATAATCATTATCCAAAGGGGGAGGAGAGAGCCCCCAGTCCCTACCGGGGGTGCTGTCTGTGGGAATGCAGATGTTCCGCACAGGGTTTCTAGTATCATGTGAGTAAAGTTTACTCTTTTATATGGACCTTTTACAGAGGGAAACTTTTATTTCCAAAGGCTGTCATTAGAGGTGCAAAGGCCACACTGTGAGTTAAGGTGACGCGCCCTGTTTTGAATTGGATTTCCTGCTACTTCTGATCGCAGGCATTCTTCCCGGACTAGAGTGAATTCAGGTCCAGTGTGTGCTTGTAAAACTGAATCCAGTCATTGTGTTTGTAGTTTGGCTTTGTGCCTGCTATTAAAGTACAGAGCAAACTTCAGCTAGTTACTCCCTATGGTTCTGTGTTCTCCGCAAAGAGCAGGGAAAGGAAAGGGGAAAACCCAGAGGGTGACTGAGTTCATTTACATACAGAGCCAGAGGGCAGCCCTGTGCTGCCTCGTCATCACATGACTGTGGAGGATCCTGATATTCCGTTTACTGGAAGAGGAGACAGCCTGAGAAAACCCAGGACACAAAAACTGGTCTCTCTCTTTATGGTTCTCGCGTTAGCGTTGGCAGCTGAGTAACGCACTTCTACCGTGTAACAGATACAGGTGAAAAGAATAGAAGGTTTTGTATTTCTCCATCTTTTCAAAGTTTCGTGTATAAAGAAAGAACTGTAAGGGAGAGGCCACAAGGCAGGACGGTGGCACTGCTGGTTGGTCCAACCTGACTCTGCCCACTGAGCTGTCCTGGAGGGGCCCCAGGTCAGCAGGCTACCATCTGGATTTGTGGGTAAGATCCGCAGGGCTCACCCCTTCTACCTGGAATGACAGAAAATATGATTCAGTCCGTTCAATGTAACTCCAAACAACCCATGATGACACTTGACAAAACTTGTCTGAGTGTGCATTAGAAAGGATTTTTCTTCATTAAATGTGAGGGGATCCAGAAGGACACAATGGCACCAGCCACCCTGGGTCCTCATAGGAATAAAGTATTGACAGTCATTCCCCTGAGTTAAACTAAGAACCTCCTAATTTGGGGAAAGGACAGAAAGGGAGGATGGGCTGTTCAGCTGCTGCTCCAAACCTGCTCCCTCACTGAGGTGGCACCACGTGGAGCTGAAATGAGGGGTGTGGAGATGATGCCCTGGGCGTGGTGACGCCATGCTGCCCTGGTGGCATCGCAGCCTCTGTATCTCTTGCTGCCCTGATTTTATTTAATTCTGGTCTGGCCCATCGGGCTAGAGCCAGATTACCTTTTCCTTAGACTTACTTTTCTATAAATGGAAGAGATTTGAGTGTTTAATTGAATAAATATCAGTAAATTTTGAGTTTTTTATTAGCGAGGGCAAAGAGCCCTGCTACCTTTCTGCTACTTTGCTAGGTGCTAAGAGAAAATCAGAACGTCAGAGACACAGATTTTGGCCACTGGGAGCCTATGGTCTTCTTTTGGATAGAAACCCTAAAACACAGCAAACTGTCAGCTAGCAGCAGAATGTGGACAAAAAGCAAAAAACCCAGCTTCCTGCTTGGATGTTTTATGGAGATGGTACATTAAACCAGATGTGCAGAAATGAAGAAAATGGTTGACAGATTTCCCAAAGCTACCGTGGAGTGCCGTAGGGATGGGGCATCCGGATGCCCAGGAAGGATAGCAAGATGAGTTTAAAAGGCCAAAATGAAGCAATCAAAAACAGGAATTCTGACTTCGTTTCTGGTCGGACATACAAGGAACTTGGAAGTCATCACTCCCATTTTCACAACAAGAAAAAAGCTGAAGAAACAAAATCAACAACTCTTAGATCCAACAGAGAATTGAAGTCATAGGGCATATACCACTGCCCCCAAAATTAGAGAGACAGACAGGAAGGTGTAGAGACTCGCAGAAGCCCAGGAGCAAAAACATCCACTGGAACCAGAGCTGGGGTAACTGTAGTAGACAGACAGACTGCTGTGGGGACTCAGTGCTTGCGAGTTAAAGACTCCAGGGCCCCTGCCGTGGGTGCAGTTTTGTGAAGTTACCTCCCGGAGTCCTGCCAGGTGCTCACAGTGAAGATCAGAGAAAATTCCCCTCGGGGCCCCTGGCATGGAGGGGGAAAGAAACCATTTTGAAAGGCGCCGGGGCACTCGGTACTTCTTAACAATTCCTGCCCTCCGGAAACTATTTAACCAGAGCCTCGCCTGCTGGGGTCTTATCAGAGCCCAGCAGACCTGGTGGGGAAGGGAGATACCCAACTCCAGGTTCCTCCAGTCTTCCTGTCTCACCTGAGGGGGGCAGGGAAGCTGAGAAGCCGTTGTGAAGGTCACAGTCCAGAGGCTCAGGCTTACTAACAGGCTGAGCCCTAATCATAGGCTCTAGAACATTTTCCCTAACCCCACACCTCACTACTTACTACATCAGGGCTCCTGTACAATGTCAGAGGAATAAAACTGAAAGAGCCACACATCTCAGACCTCATTTAAGAAGAAGCCTCCGGACCTCCCTGGTGGTCCAGTGGTTGAGAATCTGCCTTCCAATGCAGGGGATGCAGGTTTGATCCCTGGTCGGGGAACTAAGATCCCACATGCCATGGGGCAACTAAGCCCACGTGCCACAACTGGAGAGCCCACATGCTGCAACTACAGAGCCCACATGCTGTGGCGCCCACACGCCGCAACTACTGAGCCTGTGTGCTCTGGAGCCTGTGCACTGCAACTAGAGGGAAGCCCGCACACCACAACAAAGAGCCCACGGGCTGCAACAAAAGGTCCTGCCTGCCACAACTAAAACCCGACACAGCCATAATTGAATGAAGAATGAGTGAATGAATGTGTGTGTGTGTGTGTGTGTGTGTGTGTGTGTGTATTAAAAAGAAGAAGAAGCCTCTAGGGAAATGCAAAGACAACAAGGCAGACAAAAACAGCGACACCAGAGGTTTTTGCTTAAGACGACTACAGCTACAGCAAGCAGTAAAGATAGTGTAGCTCCTTATCAGGTAAGCATAAAGTCTCACGCTGAAGGCCTGCAAACCTCAGTTCCTTTGACCCAGGACATCATATCTGGCTTTCAACAAAAAATTGCAGGGCATTCTAAAAGGCGAAAATCATAGTTTGAAGAAAAACAGAGCAAGCATTAGGACCAGACATAGATGTGGCAGAAATGTTGGAATTAATCAGACTAGGAATGTAAAACAGCGGTGATTAGTGTGCTGGGGGCTGTAAAGGAGAAAGTGGACAACATGCAAGAACAGATGGGTAGTGCAAGCCAAGAGATGGAAACTCGAAGAAAGAATCAAAAGAAGATGCTAGAAATCAGAAGCACTGTAACAGAACGAAGCGAGCCTTTGGTGGGCACGTCGGCCAACTGAAGGTGGCCAAGGAAGCAGTCCATGAGCTGGAAGCAACGCCAACAGAACTTCCAAAACTGGAATGCAAAGAGAAAAAAGGAATGATAAAAAGGGTATATAATATTCAAGAACTGTGGAACAATGACAAAAGGTGTTCAGGTACAGGTGATGAGAACACCAGAGAAGAAAGAAAGGAAAGAAATATTTGAACCAATGTGATGACTGAGAGTTTTCCACAATTAGGATAGGCAACCAACTACGGATCCAGGAAGCTCAGAGAACATCAAGCCGGATAAATAAAACGAAATCTATACCTAGACATATCATATTCAAATGCAGAAAATCAAAGAAAAAAATCTTGCAAGAGTTCAAAGGGGTAAAAACACTTTACCTATAGAGAAGTAAGGATAAGAATTGCATCAGACTCCTTAGAAATTATGCAAGCAGGAAGAGGGTATAGTGAATTGTTTAAAGTATTGAAAGGAAAAAACACCAATTCCAAATTCTAATCTAACAAAAGTATCCTTCAAAAAAAAGAAACAAATAAACACTAACTCAGACAAGCAAAATCTTAGGGAATTTGTTTACATTAGAGCTGCCTTGCCAGAAATGTTAGAAGAAATTCTTCAGAAAGAAGGAAAATGATATAGGTCAAATACTAGGATCTACATAAAGAAAGTAAGAGCATTAAACGTTCAATAAAATATATTTCTTAATTCATCTAACCGTTAACAGTTTGTTCAGAACAATAACAGAAAACACGTATTCAGTGATTTTAGCTTATACGTAGTGAAATGAATGACAGCAATGCTATAAAGGACAGGAGGGTGGAACTGGAAATACTTTGTTATAAGGTATGTGCACCACCCATAAACCAATACTGTGTTATTTTAAAGTAGGTTGAATGAGTTGGAAATGTATATTGCAGATTCCAGGGTAACCACTGAAGTTTAAAAAGGAAGTATAATTAATATGCTAAAAGAAGAGAAAAATGAAATACCCAATTAAAACCACAGAAGGCAGAAAGAGTGCAGACAGTAATAGGAACAAAGGACAAGAGCAGCAAATAGAAAACATAACAACTGTGGTAGATATTGATCCTATACAGTAGTCACTTCAAACATCAATGGGACTGCCCTGGTGATCCAGTGGTTAAGACTTCGCCTTCCAATGCGGCGGGTGCGGGTTCGATCTCTGGTCGGGGAGCTAAGATCCCACATGCCTCACAGCCAAAAAACCAAAAGGTAAAACAAAAGCAGTGTTGTAACAAATTCAATAAAGACTTTAAAAAAAAAAGGTCCACATTAAAAAAAAAACAATCTAAAACAACAAATCAGTGGTCTGAATTCACCAGTTAAAAGCCAGAGACTGACAGAGTGGGAAAAAAATAAGATATAAGTATATGTTGTCTATAAGAAACCCAGTTTAAATATAAAGACAGATTTAAAGTAAAAGGATGGCACTGTTGGTGGGAATGTAAATTGGTACAGCCACTATGGAAGCAGCATGGAGGCTCCTCAAAAAATTAAAGATAGAAATACCATGCAATCCAGCAATCGTACTTCTGAAGAAAACAAAAACATTAATTTGAAAAGGTATATGCACCCCAGTGTTCACTGTAGCATTATTTACAAAAGCTAAAACATGGAAGCAACATAAGTCACCATCAGTGGATGAATGGATAAAGAAGACGGGTTTGTGTGGGAGTGTGTGTGTGTGTGTGTGTGTGTGTGTGTGTGTGTTCCACACAAAATGGAATACTATTCAGCCATAAGAAAAAGAGGAAATCCTGCCATTTGTGAATACATGGGTGGATCTTTCAGATACTATGCTAAATCTGGTCAGACAAAGCAAGATAAATACCATATGATTTCACTTATATGTGGAATTTAAAAAGAACAACAAAACAAGCTCATAGAGAGAACAGATTGGTGGTTACCAGAGGCAGGAGGTGGGAATGGGAGAAAAGGATGGGGAGGGTTAAAATGTACAGACTTCCAGTTATAAAGTAAATGAGTCCTGGAGGTGTAATGTACTGGCATGGTGGCTACAGTTAATAACACTCTGCACGTTTGAAAATTGCTACAAGAGTAGATCATAAAGTTCTTGTCACAAGAAAAAAAATTCTGTAACTGTGTATGGTGACCAGTGTTAACTAGACTGATTATGGTGATGATTTTGCAGAGTGTATAAATATCTAATCAGATGCAACACACCTGAAACTAACCTAATGTTATATGTCAATTATACCTCAATTTTCAAAAAAGTAAATGGATACAAAGAGCTAACACTTTTGAGTAGCTATGTTAATTTCAGACAAAACATTTCAAATTGAGGAAAATGATCAGAGATAAAGAGGAGCATCACTGTAATTATAAAGAGATCAATTCTGCAAGAAGACGTGACACTTCTTAAAAATCAAAATATGTAAGGCAAAAACTGACGGAACTGCAAGGGGAAAGAGAGGAGTTCATTGTTACACAGTTGCTGCAACTTAAGTACCTGAGTGATACTCAAGAGAAAGCTCCAGGACCTTTGATGGGAGGGAGCATGGGCCAGTGATGGAGTGAGAAGGCCTGTGTTTCCAGTGGGCAGTTCTGAAAGCAGCTTGAGGGATGAGCTAGAGGTGGGCAGAGACATTGGGAAGGCTGTTGTGTGGGACGCCTTGGGGCTGGTATTTAAAGTTGGCAGCACCCCATCGGGGTTGTTTGGATGAGGAAGAGGAAGGGGTCTAAGACAAGTTCCCAGATTCTGCGTGGACAGCTGCGTGTTGGTGGGACTATTAAGCAAGATAGGTGATGCTGAGGCCGGAGAAGACTTCTCATTCCATTTTGACAGGTTGATTTGAAATCCACGTGGTCTACTCAGAGTCGAATGCACATGAAGTATCCACACTGGAGGTGCAAATCAGCAGGTCGGGCCGGAGCTGAGGGGCACGTGGGGGTGGCAGTTATGTGGAGTGAGGCTTGTGGGGAAACGTGCAGAGAGGGGAGAGGAAGGAATGAAGGACCTTCAGAGGTTCCAGAGCAGGCGATGGCCGTCCAGTAGCCACGGGAGAGAAAATGGTCAACAGAGAGAGGAAATAAGCAAGTGCCCCTTTAGTTAGGGGTCATTGTGACTGGAGGTGTTTCAGTGGATGCCTTGGGGGAAACTGTACTATTGAAGGTTGAGGCAAACAATTATTCTTTCAAGGAGCTTGGCAAAGAAGAGACCTAAGAAGTGGCTGGTGGCTAGCAGAAATCACAGTAAAAAAGGCTTTTTTCTTTCCTTTAACTGGGAGAACTGTGGACGTTTTTCCCCTGGAGGCAAGAAAACTTTGGATAGGAAGGGATTGAAGATAGAGAAGAGGCAGAGTTACGAGAGAAGGTTGGAGACAGAGCCGCATTGAGGTGTTTAGTCTTGGACAAGTGTACCGTCCCTTTTCCAAGTCAGGAGGATGGGGGATAGGAGGCATGTACTTTCTGAGAACAGATGCCATATTTTACTGATCTTTGTATCTCCATCAGCTATGACAGTGCTTGGAACACGATTGGCGTAAAAGTAATATTTGCTTAATGAATGGGTGGATTGGTTGGGTCTGGAGTTTGTAAGTGTTGGAATTTAGAAACCACGCTTCATGCCCCTGAGATTGTGTGCAGTGCTTTTGCTAAGAGAAGGGGCTTGAGGGAAACGGTAAAGCCCAATAGAGCCTGTGGGGGATTTGCGAAGGGAGCTGAGGAGACATAAAAGGAGGTAATTTTGCTACATTGTCTCACTGTGTGACTTTTCTCTAGCACAGTCCAGATGTAAGGACAGAAACGGTAACAAAGTTGAGGGCTGGGTGGGGACTTCGCAAGGAGGAGCAGGGGCTGAGGACACCCAGCAGAAGCGACTGCGGACTGCCGGAGTCCAGGCAAAGCGAGGAGAGGGAGGCACCGGAAGCAGGCGCTCTGGGCTGGGCGAGCCGCCTCGAGGGCTGGGGTGGGGGGCGGGGGCTGCAGAGGCGGGGCGGTAGCGCTTTGACAGCAGGCTTTTAGAGGATCATGCGCCTGGCAGTACTTGAGAATGAAAGACTGGATCAGGTGTAAGAACAAAGGTGGGAATCCTGGGCATATACCCTGAGAAAACCATCGTTCAAAACGAGTCATGTACCACGGTGTTCACTGCAGCTCTGTTTACAATCGCCAGGACGTGGGAGCAACCCAGGTGTCCATCGACAGACGAATGGATAAAGAAGATGTGGCACATACATACAATGGAATATTACCCAGCCATAGAAAGGAACGAAACTGAGTTATTTGTAGTGAGGTGGATGGACCTAGAGTCTGTCAGACAGTGAAGTAAGTCAGAAAGAGAAAAACAAATACCATATGCTAACACACATATATGGAATCTAGAAAAAAAAAAGATTATGCAGAACCTAGGGGCAGGACAGGAATAAAGACGCAGATGTAGAGAGTGGACTTGAGGACACGGGGAGGGGGAAGGGTAAGCTGGGACGAAGTGAGAGTGGCAGGGACATATATACACTACCAAACGTAAAATAGGTAGCTAGTGGGAAGCAGCCGCATAGCACAGGGAGATCAGCTCGGTGCTTTGTGACCACCTAGAGGGGTGGGATAGGGAGGGTGGGAGGGAGACGCAAGAGGGAGGGGATATGGGGATATACATATGCATACAGCTGATTCACTTTGTTAGTCAGCAGAAACTAACATACCACTGTAAAGCAATTGTAAGCAATTGTACTCCAATAAAGATGTTAAAAAAAAAAAAAAAGAATAAAGGTGGGAAAGTGATTGCAAGGCTGGAAAGAGACCTGACCCCAGAGAAGATTGTGAAGTCCTTCCTCACCTCCCTCCGCCACGCTGTATGATATCTCACCCCACTTCACCCCTGTCACAGGACAAAGGGTCCAATAGTTGTTGAACTTGTCGATTGATTGAAGAAACTGTATACACTGAGGCATTACCTCCACTGTATAGTCACCTTTTATAACCGCAAATTATGAAATGACTAATTATGAAATGCAAGAGCTGTGTTCTGGCTGAACGCCCTGCTTTTTAAAAAATGGATTTCTACAAGTCTTAAGGGTCAAAGTGCGAGGAGTTCATGGCAGCTCTTTGGAGATCATTCCGATTCCTGCCCTGCAGTCCAATGAAGTGGGGTTTGGTATTTTAACAGGCAGTAAGGGCCTTTGCTTTCCTCCTAAAGAATCCCTTTTTCCCAAGGGAAGCTGTCTGTTGGTGATTTGATTGTTTATTCTCAGACCTTGAGCCCAGTTAGGACTGTCTGCCAGCAGCTGCATTTTCCCTCCAGGGTGGGGACCCTTCCCCTGCTAGTGCCCTAGACCAGCTTCCTCCTTCTCCTAATCCAGCTTCTAAAGGAAGCAGTTAAAAATTCTGTGGGCCTAAGACAGAGACTAAGAGGGAGAGGAGCACCCATGTTTTAGGGACGAGATAAGAAGAGAGTCAGAGGAATTGTGCAGAACGTAGTGCTCCAAACTGACTGCTTCATTCCCCTGGGTTAACGCTTGATAGCAGGTAAATAAACCCCGGAACTTGTTTGGCTCACTGAATGAGGGACTGTGCTGTGCTGAGATAAGGTTTGAATTTTAAACACTTTTATGGATAATATCATAAAAAGGTCATAAGGATAGCTTACGACCACAATTTTCTAATGAAACAGCCAGTAAAATCGGTCTCTAGGTTTCTCCTTTGAGAAAGCCAGCCTTCAGCAGAGGGGAAAGTAAATGTTGGCATTACCCAAAAACCGTTGTGCTGACTTTTTGTAGTCAAATAGGGAAAAGAAAACAGAGGAGTTAGTTAAATTTATTTTTAAGTTTTACTTTAAAAAAGTATTCTTAGGGCTTCCCTGGTGGCGCAGGGAAGTGACACTTAACATTTAAATTAATGCTTTTGAAAGAAAATACTACAAACCTATCTTTGTACTGAATTGCATGAATGATCTCATTTAATCTTCACAGTAACCCTATGAGTTAGAAACGGGCATTACCCCTTTCTAGTAAGAGAGGAGCTTGCTCAAGCTGGTGCTGCCAATAGGAGGCGACCTGGGCTTCTGTCACAGTACTGTTTTTGAAGCAGTTTTAAAGTAGAATAAGCAGGAGAATTTTTTATAATACCGTACTTACAGTGATTTTCTTTATGTTAACGTGGGCAACATTCAGAATTAGATGTTTGGCAGTTCTTGAACATTTCAGTAAAAGCTCTGAAATGCAGCAATTTTATCTTATTTTTTCACAGTAATTAGAATTATTAGAAGAGGTGTGTTTATGCATATATGTACAGATGCACGTGCATCGCATGCATACATCTGACCCTAACTGACAGGAACCCGTGCGTATTGTAGAAACCCCTCTCAAGTCAGTTACACGCACGTGTTACATTGGTACAGAGCCCTCTTATCAAATGCAGGGTTAGAAAGATCTCAACAAGAAACTGAAGCAAAGTTTTCTGAATTTCTTTAGGAAGAAAATTTCTGTAAGCTTATCATGACTGTCATTTTCTAATGATCAAGGCTATTACAGAGGAATTGCAGGGTGGAGTGGGTGGGATCTCAGTTGAGAGTGCGGGTGAGTGCAGACAAGGGGAGGCTCAGGAGACCTCCTGTGAGTTAGAGGAGGGCCGAGTGGTCGGAGGTGAGCAGGGACCGCGGTTGGGGAAGGCTCACCTTTCCCTTGGAATGCGCAGGGCTGTTCTTCTCATTTCCACACAGTGGCCAGTGACATTTTTTGAAATGTAAATCAGACCATGTCTCTCCCCTGCTTAAAAACCTGGAGGCCTGGAGCTGATGAGAGAAGCACAGGGCAGAGATTTTCAAAGTTGCCTGTGTAAAGCTAGTAGCTGAGGACTTGCCGGGGGAAGGAGATTGGGAGAGAAAAAGGTTTTGTGGAGACAGCACTTCTGCCTTATCAGTAGTGACTTTTGTATGAGAACCTGAATTGCTATCCTTTGGTTTATTCTTATATTTTTTGTACCTTCTTTTAAAAATTTACTTTTAATTAAACCTTCTGTATTTTGCAATCATTGTAGATTCAGAAGCCGTCATAAGAAGTAATAGAGAGAAATTCAGTTTCCCCTGAGGGTAACATCTTGCCAAACTACAGTACAGTATAAACCAAGGCTGTTGTTACTGATGCAGTCAAGATGTGGGACAGCTCCAGGACCCTCCCGTTTCTTTTACCCCAGTCCCCTCCTTAACCACTGGCAATTGCTAATCTGCTTTCCATTCTTACTATTTCTCATTTCAACAACATTATATAAATTGAATCATATTTCACTCACATGATTCTCTAGAGGTGCGTCCAAGTTGTTGCCTGTGTCGATATTTCCTTCCTTTTTACTGCTGAGGGGTCTTCCCTTGTGAGGGTGCACCAGAGTTGTTTATCCACCTGTTGAGGGTATCTGGCCCTTGTGAATGAAGCTGTTGTGAACATTGGTGTACCAGTTTTTGTGTAAACATATGCATTCATCTCTCTGGGGTGAATACCAGAGTGTAATTATGGGATCTTATAAGTACTTATATGTTTAGTTTTCTTAATAAACTGAAAACTTTTTCAGACTGGCTGTGCCATTGTACATTCCCACCAGCAATGCGTGAGTGGTCCAGTTTCTCCACATCCTCTCCAGTGTATCATGGTATCACTGTTTTTATTTTAGCCATGTGCATAGTGATAGCTAATGTGGTTTACATGTGCATTTCACTAATGACACTGAACATCTTTTGATGTGCTTGTTTTTGCCTCTTGGTGAAATGTATTCGTATCTTTTGCCTGTGTTCCAATTGGAATGTTTTCTATTTACTGTTAAGATTTGAGGCTTCATCATATAGTCTAGGGCTGCAAATCCTTAATCTCAGTTTCTAGTTTATCTTTTCAGCCTCTTAACACGGTCTTTCACAGAACAAAAATTTTTTATCTTAATGAAGTCCAAATTACCAAATTTTCCCTTTTCTGAATTGTGCTTTTCATGTCAAGTTTAACAAGTTTTTGCCTAGCCCTAGATTCCAAATATTTTCTCCTATGTTGTTTTATATTTAATTCAATGATATATTTGGAGTTATTTTTTATATAAGGTATGACACTTATAGTGGAGGTTCTTTTTTTGCCTATGGATGTCTAATTACTTCAGAACCAGTTGTTGAAAGGCTATCGTTTCTCCATTGAATTATTTTTGCACCATTGTCAAAAATAACTTGAACATATGTGTGTGGATCTATTCCTGGGTTCTCTATTCTGTTCACTGAGCTGTGTGTATGTCCCTCTGCCAGTACCATACAATCTTGACTATAGAAGCTCCATAATGTCTTGAAATCAGGGAGATCAGTTGTTAGCACTGCATTTTCCTTTTCCAAAACTACTTCAGCTATTCTAGATAAACATTGCCTTTCCACATAACTTTTCGAATAATTTTTGTCTGTATCTTTGAAAAACCTTGCCAGGATTTCAATAGGATTTATGTTAAACACGTATATCAATTTGGGAAGAGTTGACATCATTACTCTATGAAGTCTTTAATCAGTGAACATAGTATGTCTCTGCATTTGTTTAATACTTCTTTGATTTCTTTCATCAGCATTTTGTAGCTTCAGCATGTAAGTCTTATACATGCTTTGTTATATTTACACTGAAATATTTCTCTTTTTTTTAGCAATTGTAAATAGTGTTATATTTTGTAATTTTAGTGTTATTACTAGTACATAGAAATACAGTTCATTTTTGTATGTTGGTTTTGTGTCCTACAGTATTGCTAAACTCATTTATTAGTCCTAGAATTTTTTTGTAAAATCCTTGGGAATTTATGCATAGACGGTCATGTCATCTGCAAGTAGGAACAGTTTGTCTTCCTTTATGAGCTGTATGCCTTTTTTTCCTTTCCTTCCCTTCCCTTATTGCAGTGGCTACAACCACTAGTGCTATGTTGAAAAAGAGCAGTAAGAGCATACATCCTTGCTTGTTCCTAATCTTAAGGGAAAACTTATAGTTTTTCCCGGTTAAGTATAATGTTACCGATAGGTTTTTTGTTGATGCTCTTTATCAAGTTGAGGAAATTTTCCTTTATTTCTACTTTTCTGAGACTTTTTATCCTGAATGAGTGTTGAACCGTATCAGGTGGGTTTTCTGTATTGATTTATATGATGATGTGATTTTTCTTCTTTAGCATTTAATGTAGTAAATTATACTGATTTATTTTCAAGTATTGAACCAACTTTGCATCCCTGGAGTAACCTCTGCTTGGTCATGGGGTGTATGTATTTGTGCGTGTGTGGTGTGTGTGTTTGTGTCTGTGTGTGTATAAATTTTTTGTTACATATTGCTGAATTCTATTTGCTATTAATTTGTTAAGAATTTTTACAGCTGTATTTATAAAGCATATTGGTCGGTAGTTTTGTTTTTTGTGTGTGTTTGTTTTGTTCGTAGTATCAGGGTGATTCTACCTTCATGAAATGATTGAGAAGTGTTTCCCTCTACTCTTTTCTGAAAGATCGTGTAGAATAGGTGTTAATTTGTCTTCATATATTTGGTAGAATTCTCCAGTGAAACTGTCCAGATTTAGAGCGGTATTTTGGGGAGTTTTAAAATCACATTTTCAATTTTCTTACTAGTTATAAGTCTATTCAAATAATTATTTCATATTGTCTGAGTTGTAGTAGTTTGTGTTTTCTCAAGGAATTGGTTCATCTCATTGAATCTGTCACATTTACGTGTGTAGAGTTGTGTGTAGTGTTCCCTTCCTCTCCTTTTGATGTCTGCTGAGTTATGTGCAGTCCCCTATTTCATTTCTGATACTGGTTAAGTTGTGTCTCCTCTGTTTGTCAGTTTTGCCTAAGGGTTTATTAACTTTATTGATTTTGTCCATGAACCAGTTCTTTGTTTTATTGATTTTCTCTTACTAAAAAATGTCAACGTCATTGATTTCTATTCTTATCTTGATTATTTCCTTTCCTCTGCTTGCTTGGGTTTATTTCGCTCTTCTTTTTGTAAGTCACTGAGGAGGGAGTTTTGATTATTGATTTGAAACTTTACTCATGTATGCATTTAATGCTATAAAATTCCCTCTCGGCACTGCTTTAGCTGCATCTCACTGATTTTGTTGTGTAGTATTTTCATTTTTGTTCAGTAGAGCGTATTTTTCAGTCTCCCTTGAGACTTCCTGTTTAACTCATGGATTTTTTAGAAGTATGTTATTTAGTTTCCAAATGTTTGGAGATTTCCCTGTTATTTTTCTATTATTAATTAGAACACAGAAGAAGTAGCTTTTGCTTTTGCCTTAAATTAAAATCCAGTAATCAGTATGATAAAGGACAGATGCATGACACATGAAGTATACAGATTAAGTAAAACTGATAATTAAGGATATATTGCTTAGATCTGCTGTGCACATTAACACAAAGAGGGGAAGAATTAGCTTAAAACATCAACTTTTTACATTATTCTGTTTAACAAAAATGATAAAAAGACTGATTAAAATTATTTTAAGAAACCCACGCCATCCTGTGTATTGAAATATCCTAGCTGTACCTTGTGTTTAAATATACATTGCCCAGGTTAAACTTCAAATGCATGCATCCCATAATTTTGATCATTCAGAAATACGAGGCTCCTATCTTCCAGCCCTTGGTTTAGAAACGTTAGATGGTCACGATCTAATCTAGGGAACTTACTACTTCCCTTTTTATTATCTTTTCTCTCCGCTTTGCTTTGGCGTTCTCCCACTCTGTCCTTGGGATCATTATTTTATTGTCCTGAAGCACAGATTTCAGAAGACATTGTGTATACACTCTTAAGGAACAAAACTAGAAAATGAATCCAGCCATAGCACTCCATTGCGTAAAATAACCACTCCGGGATAAGAAAGGCTTGCTGAAGGAACTGAGAAAAGTTCACTCCAGCATGTGTCTGTGCGCCTACTGTGTGCCTAGCGCTTAGTGCATTCTAGGTGGGGCGAAAGAAATAGAAGGTGCCTTTCCAGTCCCTCGCATCGCTAAGATCTCACTGGGGGTACATCCTACAGAAGGAACTGGGGAGATAGGTGCTTGCCTGTAGTGATGTGGTCTAGTAATTGGTCCATGAACAGCTTAGTAACATGATAAGAATGTTTTTTAAATTTTGTACCCCTGGCAGCTGGAGTATAATAGGGCTCAGATCCTGTCCTATACACACTGCATTTGCACGGAGGTGACAGTGGCTGGGATTGGGGGTCAGTGCACGTGCACTCTTTGGACTGTGTGTGGTCCCATGGAGGGAGACCCTTTGTTTGCTATGTATAGCCTGTCTCCTCTCAGTGGACAGTGAGGCATTCTTGAGGCGCTGGGCGTCAGGGCGCTCTGTGTATGTGCATGTTTACTACATTTGGTGAAGGTAACGGTAGTGTGGAGAGAACATGACCCCGTCACTTAGAGCAAAGCAGTCAGGCACAGTTCTCATCTGTCAAGTAAGAACATAACAGCACCCTCTCCACCTTGATAGGGTTGTTAGGAGAACTAATAGAGGAATAGAAGCAAAAATCTTAGACAAGCAGAGATGGCTCAGCATGTTCGTGAGTTGTTCGTGAGTTTCACGTGACCACATCCTAAAGCTCCCTGAAGACCCCACCCGCTCCTGCTGCATTGTCTGTTGTCAGCCAGGGACAGCTTTTGTCTCTGCTAAGCCAGAGGGGACAGCTAATGAAAACAAACCCCTAGGCCTAGTGACCTCAACTGTGATCTGGGGGCAAGCGGACATCAGATGGGTTCCGAGGGAGCTGCGTGCGCGCGCGCGCGCGTGTGTGTGTGTGTGTGTGTGTGTGTGTGTGTGTGTCTCTGAGTCTGGTTCATTCTGCATGATGCTTGTCCCATGTGGGTTCCCAGCCTGCCTCCACCACTCTGCCCCCACTGGCCTTTGTCCTGGGGAGATACTGGGTATAATCTCGTGCTCTAACTGCAGGATGAGCAGCCTCCCAAGCCACAACTGTCACCTGGGACCTAGATATTTGGGCTGAAAAATCCTGGCTTTTGTTTTCTGGAGCACATGCGTGTTACATAACATATCTGGCCTTCGCATTACTTGAAGCATGAAGTCCTCTGGTTAGACATAAACAAATAATGTCCACACTACATGTTGTAATTTAAACCTGTAGGTGAGTGTTTGGGACTGGAAATCACAGGTGGTAGGAATAAAGCTTATTAATTTTAAATTAGAGTTTTTGAATGTCCCTGACTTTGCTCTCTCAACCCAAAGTACGCACCCTAAAGTATGAATGGGTTGTTTCCCAAAAGTTCCTGTCTTAGAACTTGGAATGCATTTGCCCAAAGAACAGTAATAGAAATCGTGGCTCCGTTCCCAGGCCAGTTCCCAAAAGTCTGTTTCACCCTAATGCATTCTAACATTTTACTGATGAAGGAACTTGAGCTCCCCTTACCCACATTTATAACATTATTTCTCTGAGAAAAAAACCTTTGAATCCAAGTTCAGACACTATGGACATAAGTCCATGGGAGTGGGGAGAAAAAGAGGGGAAGGAGAGAATCTGGTATCTGAAGGCTGGCATGTCTTAATAAATTGGAGAAACATTTCTGAACACTGAGAGACAGGTCTTTATGCCTTTTCTGAGGGGATACCTGTCCAGGCCAGCACTGCTTCTCTGTGCTGAGCTGGTAACAAAAGGGCAGTCTCAGGGCGATGGCAAATAGGAAATGGTGAGGAATAATATCTAAATATTGTCTAAATAGTGGCAGATCTGTACATTTGTTTGGTTATTTCCTAAATTGGAGGCAACTGAGAAACTGGTTGTACAATCTTTGATGTATATGTTTCTCATTTTTAAAGCATGTTGACTGCATCATTGTCACCATATTAATTTGTAAATAATGGAAGGCAGAACAAACATTGGCTTATTAACACTTCCATGTAGCCTGGACGCCACACTACATGACTGTCTTTCAGATTTTTAATTTAGCTTGCTGGCCAGCATTGTGTATAGGTTCACTTGTTTGAAGATATGAACCTTTGGTGTATTCCTAGAGACACCTAAGGTCTCTTTAGGTATGTACCAAACTTTTGAATTCTTTAATTGGTTTAAAGAAGCCAGCTTTATACTTTACTTTGATGCTTCTGTTACTGTGTTGGTACATTTCTGATATTCTTAAAAACAGAGATCTTTAATTTGACACAAATATTCATATCATGCAAATGTAAAAATTAGATTTTGAGCCTTTATGTAGCTCCAATTGAACATGAAATATTTTTCCCCAAAGAAGAAAAGTTCCACAGTGTCTTAATTCTGGTAAGATACTAGTAAATAATGAGCAAATTAGGGCTACACTCAGCACTTGTGGATGATTGTTGTCTTTACAAACCCAGTTCTGGATAAGTACAAGCTCTGCTGTTTTTAAACCTAAAGAAGGGTTTGAATTCCACATTAACCTTGTAACAAGCCAGTGAAATATGCACTGGTGTATCTTTGTGCAGTATCTGACCCATATCTATAGATTCTAATATCCTTTGTGGTTGCTGGTGACGTGGTTTGTTTTAGGCTCTGAGGAATGTTTGCTCTTGTTTATTTCTCTAGTCGGGCACTGGTTTACTCTGGAGTGTTCCTTTAAACAATTAGCTGTATAACATAAAAGGAAAATAAAAGCAATTTGGGCGTAAAGAGGTGAAAAAAGTCACCTGTATGAATAGTGGACATTTTAAAATTATACAGTTTTTTGGAATAATAACAATTCAGTACTGAAAAATGTGTTGCATTTAACTACCTATACCTATATTCTAGTGTGCCATCTGACTAAAACTGCATAGTATTTTTTTAAATCAATTTTACTCTACCTGGATGTGACTGTCTAACTTAACTTGGCTGTATGCATGCCATTGGAAACAGTTGCTTTGCACAGCCCAGCTGACCTGAGCCCATTCTTCCTGAGCTTTGGGACCCCATGAGCCATCATCTGGTCGTCCGGCGCCTCTGCTTCCCCATCTATAAAATGTCTGTAGTGGCATAAAGAAACAATTATGTGTTCTTCTAAGGCAGGGTGATCTGACAACTGGGGAGATTTTCTGTCTTCTATGCAGTGGTGGTTGAGAAGACAGGGGTCACAGTACGGGTTGATGCAGAAGCATCCCCTGTGCTTGTTTGGAGGGAGTTTAAAGATGAAGCTGGGCGGCAGCAGTATATAGTGTTGCATTCATGGGACCTTGTTGCTCCCTTTGTGAAGAAATAAAGTGAAGTAAAATACAAAAGAAGTCTTCATAGCAAAAACTATACGGTAGCATCTTGTATCTTCCATCTGGGACCCAAATCCAAGTTTTCTCTTTCAGATCAGGTTGACTTTACCAAACACAGAAACTGTGGTTCTTGATTTTATGTAGCCAACTTCTGAAGAATAACATTTAATATAATGTTATTTGTTTAAAAGTGAAATGCTTATTCCCTTTGGGGAAAATAGACACAGATACAACTCTCAAAGTGGCAAAATTTCCTTGCTTATGTTGATAGGCCACACCTGATAAAATTGCAGACGATCTTATCAAAAGTGGTCATTCTGGGCTTCCCTGGTGGCGCAGTGGTTGAGAGTCCACCTGCCGATGCAGGGGACGCAGGATCGTGCCCCGGTCCGGGAAGATCCCACATGCCGCGGAGCGGCTGGGCCCGTGAGCCATGGCCGCTGAGCCTGCGCGTCTGGAGCCTGTGCTCCGCAACGGGAGAGGCCACAACGGTGAGAGGCCCACGTACCGCAAAAAAAATAAAAATAAATTAAAAAAAAAAAAGTGGTCATTCTTGTTGAGTGCACTAAAGAGCACTTCATAATTTCTCCTGGTATTGACACTCTTTCTTGGACTCTGACATGCATATGTCAATGTGAAACGACATTTGTTCAACTCTCCTGGTAGGAACTGTTGCTCTTTTGCCTTGTTGGGTATTGTTACAATCGTGACTGTCATTTCCAAATCTGTCTTTTCACACTTAGTACTGGTGAGCCAAGGGGAAGACCTCTCCACGGGTTGTGCAGATTCTTGGGGCCCAGCGTCTTTTCTAGAAGCCTTCAAGTTAGCCACTCAGAGTTCCATTTCTGTGTCTTTAGGGGCCAGGCAACCACGCTTATTCTTTTTTTTCCTCATCCAACTTGCAGCTCTTCTTGCATTTAGCAGTTTGCTTGGGATTCTCTCTTCCCTGAAAAGCCTTCCAATTTCAGCCAGGGAGTTCAGACTATATAGGCATTTTGCCAAAAATCTGGGTTTGCTCAGGGACACACGTTCAAGAAGCCCAGTGTAATTGCTTTTACATATTCCACCAGAATTACAGAATTACACAGCATATTCATATGCCTGTCTGCCTATTAATGATTTTTTTCTTCTTTCTACTTTTCTGGTTTTCCCAAGTTATCTATACGGGCCATTTATGATTTTCGTAATCAGATAAAATGACTTTTTTTCTTCCTGCTCTCCTGTCCTCCCTTTGTGTGTCTTGGGGTAATCTATCCATTCTTAAGTCTACGGCAGCTCCACATTTTACCACTTGAAGAGTTAATATCTGCGTGTGTTTTCTTTCCTTTTTTTTTTTTAAATTAATTTATTTATTTTTGGCTGCGTTGGGTCTCTGTTGCTGCACACGGGATTTCTCTAGTTGCAGCGAGCGGGGGCTACTCTTCGTGCGGTGCGTGGGCTTCTCATTGCGGTGCTTCTCTTGTTGCCGAGCACAGGCTCTAGGCGCACCGGCTTCAGTAGTTGTGGCGCGTGGGCTCTAGAGTGTAGGCTCAGTAGTTGCGGCACACGGGCTTAGTTGCCCCGCAGCATGTGGGATCCTCCCAGAGCAGGGCTCAAACCCACGTCCCCTGCATTGGCAGGCGGATCCTCAACCACTGCGCCACGGGAAGCCCTCTGCGTGTGTTTTCTTCTAAAGAAATAGGCATTTCACTTTAAATAGTCACTCTGGACTGTGCTGTAAAATGAAACAGCCAATTCTTTTGTGTCCGGAGGGTGTCCTTTCTAGGTCTTGTGTTAGATCCACTTAAGGCAGAGTTAGTTCAAACCTAGTTTCTATTCCTGGCTTTGTAATCTTGGTATATTAACCTCTTTCCACCTCCGTTTCTTCACCTTTAAATTTGTGACACTAACAGCACCTCCTTTATAGGATGGGCTTAACAGCTCATCGAGGTGAAGCATGCAGAGTGCCTGGCGCAGTGCCTGGCTGAGGGCAAGTGCTTCATAAAACCTTCGCACTTGGCGGCTTGAACAGTTCATGCATTCAGATCCCGCTTGAGGTGGCCCCAGGCTGCACGATTAGGGCCTATGAAGTGTTGGTATACCTGCACGGCTGCATATCAAATATAAGTGTTTCTCAGTTCGAGTGTTGTGTTTGTTTTGTAGTTTCCACTTGGAGCATCCAAGCAGAATTACTGTCTCACATCTCGACTTGAGTCCCTACTTTTATCTTTTAACTTTTATACTAGCTTTAAAAGTGATTATTCTACCACTTTGTTTAATTTGGTATCTTAGATATAATATAGAAAAATGATTTTCATAACTTTAAATATTGAAAAAGATACCTAATTATCCCACTATTATATTTAAACTACATAGATTTTTTTCATTTTCACCTAGTCTTTACTCCTTTTTGTCTTTTTTACTGTTGCAATTAAATTAACCATGGCATATTACATTTTTTACTTAATATTTCACTAAACATTTATTGTATGATTCTATAGTCTTTATATACAGTTTTAATACTTGTATTCCTTCATGTTTCTATCCCATAGATTATTGTTTAACCTCCTGTTAATATATTAAGTTTTTAGTATTAAATGTTACTAAAAGGAGAATAAAATTTCAAATAGGAAATTCTTTTTTCCATTTGGCTGAAAATTATATAAGCAGTATATACCAGAATGTTATTGATAAGGATCTGATACTTGTACTCGGATTTATTTTTTTCTATCTTGAAACTTTTTTCCCCTTCTAATATTAAATGATTTCCTTCTCTGAGTTTTCACGTCCATGCACAGGTACAAATCTATTTTCTTCTCCTCCTTGCTGGCTAATATGCAGTTTTAAGTGGGTAGTCATAGAATTGTAGGACTAGAAGGGACTTGTGGAGTCCAGCTTCTTGCCTCCAGACTGGGTGACGGTTGCTTGAGGCAGATGAATATCTTTTTTATATCTTGAAAATCTCCTGGGAAAGAGATGTCAGAGCTCTCTGGAGCCATCGTTACATATTTTAAGTCATTTTTCTGCCTTTTTACATTTATCTTAGATCATATTCACTACAGTTTAAGCCACTATCACTTAGTAATAAATTGAGCACCTGCTACATGCAAGAGCCAAATATTACGTGCTGAGAAATATATAAATTAAAGTTGCAGCCCTGAAAGGCTATGCAAGCCGCTTTTGGAAATTGAATGGGCTCAAATACCCAAGTAAGGACAGTGGACTTTATTCTGGGTATTGGAGCCATCAAGGATATATTAGTGTAGATGTGACACTATGGAAGTTGTATTTTAATCTGTGGTCCTGGGCAGACAGGTTTCATTTATCGCTCACTCAGCAGATATTTGTAAGAGACCTGATTTTATTTATACATACATGGGTATATGTAAAGGGAAGACAGAATTTCTTTTCTCCTTCAAAGATTTTAAACACATGACTACATAAATAATTGAAGTGTAAGGCACTGAGTTCCATGCAGGTAATATAGACGGAACAGGGCTTCCCTGGTGGCGCAGTGGTTGAGAGTCCGCCTGCCGATGCAGGGGACACGGGTTCGTGCCCCAGTCCGGGAGGATCCCACATGCTGCGGAGCGACTGGGCCCGTGAGCCACGGCCGCTGAGCCTGCGCGTCCGGAGCCTGTGCCCCGCAACGGGGGAGGCCACAACAGTGAGAGGTCCGCGTACCGCAAAAAAAAAAAAAAAAAAAAAATATAGACGGAACAGAGACTGCATTTACTGGTTACAATTAACTCTTGATGGCAGGCTTCCTAGAGAAGGTGGGGATTAAGCTGGTTTGGGAGGATAGGCAGTATGTGTAAAGAATGTGAATTCTGGACTCTGCCATTGCTTCCTACCTAGGAAAAGATTTTCATGCAGATTCCAAATGCCTAGGTGCTCAGAGGAATGAGGATGTCTGGTAGAAAAGGGCTGGAAATTGGTAAGCTAAGTTACAGTCATCACTTTGCCGTTAGTAGACTCTTTGTGTGACCTTTGGACACTTCGCTAACTTCCTTGAAGTTTTGTTTTCTTATTTACAGAATTACTAGCTCAAACCTGATGATTTTTAAGTCAGTTTCTAGCTCTACTGAAGTTCTGTATGCAAAGTATAATGGTTAAGAGAACAAATTTGACGCTAAACTGCCTTGTGTCCCAGATCAGCCATTTCCCATGTCCTTGATTAGGCTCATTACTCTGCCTCTGTTTCCTCATCTGTAAAATGGGGATCCTCATACTACACTCTCACAGAGGGTTGGTATGAAGATGGAGAGTGCTTAGAGTAGTACTTGGCACAGACTAAGTGCTTAGTAAGTATCAGCTAGTTTTGGAGTGCAGTCAGGGAAGATGGCAGAGCAGGAAGCTCCAGGAATGTGTACCTCCACCAAAACAACAACTGAACTTTCAAAAATGTCTGAGGCAACTATTTTGGAACTTGGGGTCTAATAGAACACTTGCAGCATCCAGGGGAGAACTTGATGAAGACGCTCGTAAAGTTCAGTAAGTTTTGGTTGAATTCAGCTTTCACACTGTAGCGGCTACCATCCCCTACCCCCAGTCCCATGACAGTCAGCTGTCGGGTGAGAAGCATTCCTCATACGGCTTGCTGGTTCCACAGCAAGCAGTGAGGATTTTGTCCTCCAAAAATGAGCGTTGTGAGTTTTGATTGTTGATTGCTGCTTTTGATCACTGAGGGCATGACAGAGAGGTCAGCCATTGTTTCATCCCACTGTGGGCTGAGGTGGCTGTCCAGATACGGGAGGATTTAAGAGACAGAACCTTTTTTCTTTTTCCTTTTTTCCCTCCACTCTTGGGAATCAGACATTTAAAGAATCCTTTGGTTAGGTCAGTGGCTGTCTGCAGAGATAAATGAAGAGAAACTTTATAGTTTCTCATACACAGCAGGAATACACAATTTGCAAAACTAGTTTGGAAGAGTCACAGAAAGATAGCTTGAGCCCTCAACAAACAAAAGTCCTTCCTGAGGAGTGGGAAAATTAGATTTCTAGAGTTACAACAGCATAATACTCACAATATCCAGTTCTAAAGAAAAAACATACAAAGAAACAAGAAAGTATGACTCCTTCACAGGAAATAAGAATTTGACAGAAACCATCCCTGAGGAAGCACATACACTGGAATTATAAATCAGACTCTTTAAATCAACTGTCTTAAATATGTTCATTGAGCTACAATAGACCATGAACAAAGAATTAAATGGAATCAGGAAAACAATGTCTGAACAAAATGAAAATATCGATAAAGAGGTAGAAATTATATAAAAGAACCAAACAGAAACTATGGAGCTGGAAAATACAAAACTGAAATGACAGACTCACCAGAGGAATTAAAGAGCACTTTGGACAAAAGATTAGCAAACTGAAAGGTAAGAAGGTTGGACTTACACAGTCTGAGGAACAGAGAGAAAAAAGAATGAAGAAAAATGAACAGAGCCTAAGAGACTTGTGAGACACCATCAGGTATAGCACCATACACATTATAGGACCATTGAAAGGAAAAGAGAGAAAGAAAGGGGCAGAGAAACATATTGGAAGGGATAATGACCCCAAACTTTCCAAATCTGAGGAAAGACTTGAATACACGTGTTCAAGAGCTCAGCGAACTCCAAGCAGGATATACACAGAGAGAGCCACACTGAAACACATCATAGTCAAATTGTCAAAACCCCAAAATAAAGAATTTTTAAAGCATCAAGAGAGAAGTGACTTATGTACAGGGGATCCTCAATAAGATTGAGAGCTGATTTCTCATCAGAAATAATGGTGCCAGCGGCAGTGAGATGACATTTTTAAAGTCCTGGAAGAAAAAAACTGTCTTTCAGGTATATCCTGAAAGATAGTATATCCAGCAAAATTATCTTTTAAGAATGAAGGCGAAATTGAGACATTTCCAAATAAACAAAAGCTGAGGGTGTTCATTACCAGTAGACTTGCTCTATAACAAATGCTAAAGTGGCTCCTTCAGGCTGATGTAAAAGGATACTTAACAGCATCTTGAAACCGTAAGAAGAGATGAACACTGGTAAAGGTAACTACATAGGTAAATATAAAAGCCAGTATTATTGAAACTAATTTAAGATTATTCAAACCAGGTTGTTACATGTTTAAGATGCTAATTGTAATTTCCAAAGTAACTACTAAGAAGATTAAAAAGTACAGGACAGGAAAGAAGAGAATTAAAATGATACACTCCAAAAAAATCAACTGAACATTTAAAAAGCAGTAATGGAGGAAATAAAGAATAAAAATATATATACATAAAAAGAATAAAAAATCATACACATAAAAAGAAGAATAAAAAAGCATTAGGAAAACAATTGATAAATGCCAGAAGCAAATCCATCTTTATCAGCAATCACATTAAATGTAAATAAATGAAACTCAACTATTAAAAGGTAGAGATTGGCAGTCTGAATTTTTTTTAAAAAAGGATCCATCTATATACTGTCTACCAGAGACTCAACTTAGATATTAAAACACAACGGAATTGAAAATAAAAGGGTAGAATAAGATATTCCATGCAAATAGTAATCGGATGAGAGTGTGGGTGGCTATATTACTGTGAGACAATGTTGACTTTAAATCAGGTTATAAGAGATAAGGAGAGACATTATATGTTGATAAAAGTTTCAGTACATCAAGAAGAGATAACAGTTATAAACATGTGCACCTAAAAAAATGTTCATGGATTGCACAACTGAAAATATTATTAAGATGTCAGTACCACCCATAGCTATCCATAGATTCAGTACAATCCTTATCAAAATCCCACTGGTATTTATTTTTTTATAGAAATAGAAAAAAACATCTTAAAATTCATATGGGCCCTGAATAGCCAAAATAATCCTGAAAAAACTAAACTTAGAGGACTCACACTTCTTGATTTCAGAATTACTACAAAGCTATAATAATCAAAACAGTGTGACAGTGGCATAAAGGTAGACATAGACCATGAGTAGAATAGAATATAAAACCCAAGGTATACCCTTAAATATATGGTCAGTTGAATTTTGACAAAGGTGCCAAAACCATTCATGTGGAAATGATAGTCTTTTCAACAAACGATGCTGGGAAAACTGGATATCCATATGCAAAAGAATGAAGTTAAAATAGTCAAAGAATATGAATAAACGTTTTTTCAAAGAAGACGTGCAAATGCCAGTAAGAGTAATGGGAATCAGACTACCTCTACTCAAATCTTGGCCCACCACTTATTAGCTGTGTATTCTTAGGCAGTTACTGCACTTCTCTGGGTCTCAGGGGGTCTTCTTTGAGGTTAAAGGAGTTAATGAGTTGGAAAGTGAAATGTTGCCTGTGGTTGGTGCTCTCAGTTGCCATCATAAGCTTGGTCACATCAAGGTGCCAGGGTAGGAGTCTGAGCCTGCCTTTTCACTCATCTGCTATGCAAATCACAGTTTTCATCTCTAAAATGGAGATGCTTCTGTGTATCCTACTTTTCTCCCAGGGTAGTTACAAGAATCAAATGAGATAATTTAAGGAAAAGTAATTTCTAAAATATTCGTTTAATTAATGTATAAAACATAAACATTATAATAATAAGCATTATTATAATTATTAAGCACTACTATAATTAACATAACAACAATACATGTTATTATTACGGTTTCCCTCTCCTAATAGACTAAGCTTTTTATTGAGTTAATCCTATTCTTATTTGTATCATTTGGTTTACTAATTTCCTGCATAAAATAAGTGCTCAGTAAATGCACTGGAGAAGAATTTAATTGAAATAGTATAAAATTTGAAGTTATATAAAATACTTGAATGTTATTTTGTTTTCCTGAGGTGATGCTGCAGCCTACTTGGAATTAATGTCAATAACCTATTTGGTCTGTTTTGATAAAGATGACTTAGATAATCTTTACCATTGTATTTATAGCTCATCAGAATGATAGTTTACAACCATAACGTGCAAATATCTTTAACTGTAAATTTTAGGGACTAAGAATTCAGTTGATCAATATTATCAGTAATAAACTTGTAAAAGAAGATACAAACACTTGTACAATTGATTCCTATATTGTTTCCTCTGAAGATCCACTTTGCAAATGATAACTGTTTTAGAGACAAAAATGAGATAGGATAAAGACTTCCATTCAGCCGAGTCTGTTCCCTCTTGCACTCTCATATACTCGGACTCAGCGTCTCTCCTGGAGCTGGAGCTCTGCCCTCCCGGCCCCCCATAACCCACTCAACAGAGTCCAGAAGGAGCGGAGCGTTAAGCAGTACCCTGTGGACAGAAGGAAATGACCCCATCATTGATGAAAACAAATCCTATGTGCTTGTCTTTGTATTAACAAACAAGAACGGTTTAAGTTTGTTAAGTAGAAGATCATTTATATTAATTTTTCAGGTAACAAGTTTAACACAGGTTAGCCTGAAATATAAATGACTTGAGGTTCTATTTAAAATATGTCTAAATTGCAAAGCGGTGCACAAGTTCTGCACGGTGAACTTACTTACTGCTTGTCTTGATCATCCCTCTAGGGCTCACAGAGTGCTGGGTAAGCTTGCACCTGAGGAGACTTGGGAGTGTGGGTGGGTGTTTGTAGCTAAAAGGTATGTTTCAGGCTATGTTACTAACCTTTCAGAACGAAGGGTAATGGCACAGTGACTGCTCTGTGGCCGTATACTCACCTTCAGGTCAGGCATGCTCAGGAGTCCTCTGTGCTGACCTGGGAGCAGCCCTCTGACCCTGCCAAACACTCCCCTGCTCTGCAGCCACGTTTGTGGCACCTGAGACCAGGGCCAGGCAGCTCTCAGGAGGACGCATTGACGGATGGACCAAGTCTGGAGGAAGGTAACAGGAGCAAGTCAGAGGAGAAACAAAGGCCAGGAGGTTTTATCCCCTCCCCTGGGTTAATCCTCACCAAGACGGTAGCTTTCAGATAGTTGTAGAGTCTCAAGGGAAGTTTTCCTTTTCCTTTTCACAGTCTTACTTTCTAAGGGCCAGAAATTGTATTTTTTTTGTTTCTGGCTCAAGTTACTTTAGTATTTCTCACGGTTGGGTGAAGCTCACATTGGGATACTGTTTTGATTTTAGCAGATGACACACCCTGCTATGGTTTTGCTGTGCCCTGGTTGCTATGTGACATTTTGAGGTTTCTGCCATTCTTGTTTGTCCTAATTTCTTTTCCATGAAGATACGTGGTGCCATTCAAGAGAAGTTGTGCTGCTGCTGCTTCTAGGAATGTTTTGATCCCAGAACATTCTTATTCCTTTTATAATTTAAAGCATGTCCTTTAACCAGTCTTGCACATTTATCTAGTTCAACTGAGGTTGCTTCTGTTTGAAGCTAGACTAAGTCCTGTTTGTGGTAATAATTAAATCTAGGCTTTGTGATTTTTGAGGACAGTCTTAATTTATTGATTCACTTATTTTAGTAGAGTGTCAACTTCAGCTCTTCTGTGATCATTGTCTTCCCAAATCTCTTTGTCATTTAGTGTGAATCCTTTTGGTCTGAATTTAATAAATTTTCTACTGAAATTTTAGTTTGGGACATTTTGTGGATTTTATTTTATTTTTTAATTAAAAAATATGTGTTTATTATTTTTTATCATGTGTCCGTGTTTTAATCACATGCTCTACATTAATTTAATGCCTTGCCTATTTCCAAAGATTGAATGCTTACTTTAATTCTGTATTTGTCGATAATAGATTCCTATCCAACAGAAATTAATCAGTTATAGAGGAAGATGATGTGTTTCCTGGTTGCTTGTGCCACTTTTATATATTTCTAATACGTAAGGTGTTATCACAATATGCAAATCCCCAACAACAGCTAGAAAGGTTTTTTTTTTAATTTAATTTATTTTTTTATACAGCAGGTTCTTATTAGTCATCAATTTTATACACATCATTGTATACACGTCAATCCCAATCTCCCAGTTCATCCCACCACCACACCCACCCCGCTTTCCCCCCTTGGTGTCCATACGTTCTCTACGTCTGTGTCTCTATTTCTGCCCTGCAAACCGGTTCATCTGTACCATTTTTCAAGGTTCCACATATCTGCGTTAATATGCGATATTTGTTTTTCTCTTTCTGACTTACTTCACTCTGTATGACAGTCTCTGGGTCCATCCACATCTCTACAAATGACCCAATTTCATTCCTTTTATGGCTGAGTAATATTCCATTGTATATATGTACCAAATCTTCTTTATCCATTCGTCTGTCGACGGGCATTTAGGTTGCTTCCGTGACCTGGCTATTGTAAATAGTGCTGCAGTGAACATTGGGGTGCCTGTGTCTTTTTGAATTATGGTTTTTTCTCTGGGTAAGTGCCCAGTAGTGGGATTGCTGGGTCATATGGTAATTCTATTTTTAGTGTTTTAAGGAACCTCTATACTGTTCTCCATGGTGACTGTATCAATTTACATTCCCACCAACAGTGCAAGAGGGTTCCCTTTTCTCCAGCATTGGTTGTTTGTAGATTTCCTGATGATGCCCATTCTAACTGGTGTGAGGTGATATACCTCATTGTAGTTTTGATTTGCATTTCTGTAATGATTAGTGATGTTGAGCAGCTTTTCATGTGCTTCTTGGCCATCTGTATGTCTTCTGTAGAGAAATGTCTATTTAGGTCTTCTGCCCATTTTTGGATTGGGTTGTTCGTTTTTTTAATATTGAGCTGCATGAGCTGTTTATATTTATTTACTTATTTATTTATTTAGGCTGCGCCAGGTCTTAGTTGTGGCACTCGGGGATCTTCGCTGTGGCATGCAGGATCTTTTAGTTGCGGCACGCATGCAGGACCCGGGCCCCTTACATTGGGAGCTCGGAGTCTTACCCACTGGACCACCAGGGAAGTCCCCATTTTGTGGACTTTACAAAAACATTTTTCAGTTCATTTGGTTTGTTTTTCTCCCTTTCTTTTCTAGGTATACTCAAATAGTGTAATCTGTTCCTCATATTTTGTGCCATCTCAATTTTTATTTCTCTTTGTGAAATCAGAAGATTGAACCATTAAATTTTTTTTTACGTATGAACACTGTCAGCTTTTGTTGGGATGACCTATATTATGTATGTATGGTGACCATTATTAGAATTCCTTTTAAAGAATGCTACTACCTTTCTGCCTTTGTTGGTTTTTAGTGATCTGAGTCTAGTTGCAGATTATTAAGTTATTTGTATGAATAGTTACTATGATCATTCTTGATAAGGTGGGTTTTTTAATGAACTTTTTATCTCAGTTGGATTAAAAAACCTAGACAACAAGACAAGCTTAGCTGTTTTGACTGCTGTGGTTCTTCAGCCTGTCCTGAGCCAGGTTTTCCTTCAGCGCTTTAGTGAAGGTGACCGTAAGGAAAAACCCATTCATTCGTCTGACTCCTGGCTTGTCTTGTGTATTGTGGCTTCATCTTTTTGTTTCTAGGTTTCCGTTTTCTTTGAAAGTGGTCTGCGCAGTGAGGTTTGTGGTTATAAACATCGTAGAATTGAAGTAGGCTTTGGTACCTGTGCATTTGGAAAGTCATATATTTCTGATTAAAAATCATACACCAAAGATTTCTCAATTTTGATAGTAAAAAAGGCATCAATTTTTTGTTTAAATAACTTTAAGTTGCATTTAAATTACAGTTTTAAATGGTTTGTTACTGGAAAGATGCTATTTAAAAGTTTTCTAGAATGGACTAATTTTTATAAATCCAAGATCTTTGAAGAATAATAAACACCGTTAATATAAAGCATTTTAATGTACCAGATACTTTCGTATCCATTATTGTCTTAAAATGGTCAAACATAAATGTCATTATCCCTCTCTACAAGACAAAAAGGATTCTGTTTAGGTGACGCAATCAAGATCATTTGGCTTGTAAGTGACAAAATGGGACTTGAACAAAAATCTATAGACTTCACGTTCTTGTTCTACCCGCTGAACCAAACTGCTGCTCTGAATAGACAGTTTTTACCTAGAAAGAAGCGTGGAATGGCGTGTTGCGAATTTCTGAAAAAGTGCATATTACTTGCTGACTTGTGACACTGCAGATGAGATGTGAGGGAGGCTCTGTTAACTCAGTCAGGTGAAGAAAAATGTTTGTCAAATTGTGATTTTCTCTGCAGCAATTGAGCTGTGGGCCCAGAGACATTAGGTATCATTTTAATCTTTTTTTTCTGCTGCATGGAGTGAGATCTTTATTGTTAATACGAAGGCGAGAAAGCCCAGCCCTATGTGTCAACAAGTTAAAGCATTGAAATTCCACAGCTCACCAGATGTAATGGAGCTCAAACGAGGAAGCGCTGCTTTCCTACCAGTTCTGGCAAAGCCAGAAGGCTCCACTGAGAAGCTGCCTGCCTCTGTGCCAAGTCCTGACAGTGGAGCAGGTGTTCTGTAGGCAGAAAGAGCACGGTGAAGCCTGCCAGGCACTTGAGTAAAGATAAGAAGGTGTAATGGTCATGTGTGTTTTTCTAGGAGTAGTAATCCTCAAAGTATCGTGGTGGGACCAGCAGCATCACCTTGGAACCTGTTAAAAATGCCAATTAAGTGGCCCCATCCCAGACCTACTAAATCAGAAACTCTGGGTGTGGGGCCAGCAGTCTGCTTTAACGAGCCTGTGATTCTGATTCATGCTGAAGTTTAAAATGTTCTGTTCTAGAGTCACACGAGGAGATAAAGACTGTAAGATAAAGGTTTAAAACTGGCTAGGAAAAGTAGTGCTAGCAACATATGAATACATTTAGTTTTACATTCAGGAGATACCTTATAACTCAGTGTGGAATGATCCTTAAAGATAGAGACCAGTCATAACTGATACTAAGGCATCTGGTTTCTGTCTGCACTATGCACTTCACTTGTTAATGCATATATTTAGATCTTGTTATAAAGATTTCTATTTCTGATTTTCAAGAAACAGAACTGAGTAGAGCAGGTAGAATCCTTTACCCAGAAGCCATACCTGTAGGAAGCCCAGCCGTAGCATTGTGCTGTGTTACCTAGTGGACTTTAATGAAGCAAAGTAGCTGAAAGATGATAGTCTCCCTTCTGAATACTAGACTCACAGCCAACTCTGTAGAGATGATACTGTCATGGCACAAATCTAAACTTAGAGATAGGTAGACAGACGATAGAATTGGGATGCTGAGGAAGAGATGTGATGAGGGCATGTTGACTCTCAGCTAGTTGGGTTGGATGGATGGATAGATGGATGGAAGGAAAGATGGATGGATAGATAACAGAGGGAGGGGGATAAGGAAGGAAGGAAAGGAAAGGAGGGAGGGAGATGACAGAATTGAGATGCTGAGGAGGGATGAGGAACATGTCAACTTGTATTAGTTGGGTCAGTTTGGGCATATTTGAGAGTACTCATAGGGAAGTGGTCATCGCTTAGTTTCTTCAAGTAACGAGGCAGTTTATTGTTAAAGAAAAGATTGATTTAAGTGCTTATTTGTATCTATTAAAGAATACATTTTTATTGTGGAAAAAAAGACACAATAATAGAAGAAAACTTAGCTGTATATATAATCCTTTCATTTAAGGATAAATTGCTTAATATTCTGGAACAGTTCATTCCAGCGCTTTCTCCTTATAAGAATATTATATTAATAATATATATGGTCCTACCATCTTGGAATCTCATAGGTCATATAGGCCTGAGTCTGTTTCTCTAATTCAACAATATAACAGGAGCTCCACCCACAGTGTCATTAAATACATTTTTTTGAATTGGGATTTTTAATGCTATCATTTGTATAGCGTTTTCTTGATTTATTTTTCTACTTTTTGTTAGAAAGTTAGATTCTTTGCTATATTTTGCTATAATAAATGAGTATGATTAATATTTTAGTGTGTGTTTTTCTCCACATCTCTGATTATTTCATTGGTATAGATGAAATAACATCTATACCAATAACAGTGACTTTGTCGAGTAAAAGCATATGAACATTTTTAAGGCCTTTAATTACCCAGTTGTGTATAGAAGTGAATATACTACCATGAACCCAGAGAAAACTAAATTTTTCTAAGATATCCGACCTTCTACTGGGAAAATTGTTAACCTCTAGAGATTTTAAAAAGTTAATGTATTAGGTACTATTTTATTTTAAAATTAAGTTTCTTTTTTAAATATTTTATTTTATTTTATTTATTTATTTGGTTGCTCCAGGTCTTAACTGCGGCCGGTGGGCTCCTTAGTTGCAGCTCACCAGCTCAGTTGCAGCACGTGTGCTCCTTAGATATAGCAAGTGAACTCTTAGTTGCAGCATGCGAACTCTTAGTTGCGGCACACATGTTGGAACTAGTTCTCTGACCAGGGATTGAACCCGCGCGCCCTGCGTTGGGAGCATGGAGTCTTAACCACTGTGCCACCAGAGAAGTCCCTTAGGTGCTACTTTAAATAGTAGCTAGTGTGTATGCCAAGCAGTGTATGTACTTGTCTCTTTGTGTGGCTTGTATATTGGAACATATGTACCTAATCTCGCAGTAACAACATTAGGTAGGCATGATACCCATTTTAGCTATGAAAAAGTTAAAGTTCAGAAATTCAAAGTAATTTGGTGGAGATAAAATAGGCAATAGGTAGCAGAGCTAGAATTTAAACCCAGGTCAGTGTGACATCAGACTGTGCTTCTCCTGCCTTGTTCTCCTTCTTTGCATTTTCTGTTACATTTTGGCAGAAGTTTTGTTACTGAATAAAAGTATGGGATTTGTGCCTTGAAAATAAACTTTACAGATTTTTCCCCTTTAAGTCAGTTACGGTGGCTGGGAAGAGACTAGCAAAAACTATGAAAGAAAAGCCTTAGTGGGAAGGGATCTGCAACCTCACCCCCAACTCCTACCACAACTCTACTTCCACCCCAGGGGGAAAGCACCTCTGACTTCCTCCCATAGAGAGTCCAAACGGTGCTAAGAGACACCCAGAAGGTGGTTTTGACAAGAAACAGAGAACTGGGGTAAGGAGATGAGAAACTCACCAACCGAAGCAACGCAAATCAGTCTTTGAAGGTCATCAAACAGTCCTAAGAGTTGGAGGCAGTGCTGGATGAAAACAGGCAAATGTCTTTCAGGGGGACCTTCAAGATGGCAGAGGAGTAAGATATGGAGATCACCTTCCTCCCCACAGATACATCAGAAATACTTCTACATGTGGAACAACGCCTACAGAACACTCACTGAATGCTGGCAGAAGACCTCAGACTTCCCAAAAGGCAAGAAACTCCCCACGTACCTGACTGTGTGGCTGACCGGCTCTTAGTGCTCTGGCTGGGTGTCAGGCCTGAGCCTCTGAGGTGGGAGAGCCAAGTTCAGGACATCGGACCACCAGAGACCTCCCGGCCCCATGTAATATCCATCGGTGAGAGCTCTCCCAGAGATCTCCGTCTCAACACTAAGACCCAGCTCCACCCAACAGCCAGCAAGCTCCAGTGCTGGAAAGCCCATGCCAAACAACTAGCAAGGCAGGAACACAACCCCACGCATTAGCAGAGAGGCTGCCTAAAATCATACTAAGTTCACAGACTCCCCAAACCCGCCACCAGATGCGGCCCTGCCCACCAGAAAGACAAGATGCAGCCCCACCCACCAGAACACAGGCACTAGTCCCCTCCACCAGGAAGCCTACACAACCCACTGAACCAACCTTAGCCACTGGGGGCAGACACCAAAAACAACGGGAACTACAAACCTGCAGCCTGTGAAAAGAAGACCCCAAACACAGTAAGTTAAGCAAAATGGGAAGACAGAGAAATATGCAGTAGATGAAGGAGCAAGGTAAAAACCCAGCAGACCTAACAAATGAAGAGGAAGTAGGCAGTCTACCTGAAAAAGAATTCAGAGTAATGATAGTAAAGATGATCCAAAGTCTTGGAAAGAGAATGGAGAAAATACAAGAAACGTTTAACAAGGACCTAGAAGAACTAAAGAGCAAACAAACATTGATGAACAACACAATAAATGAAATTAAAAGTTCTCTGGAAGGAAACAACAGCAGAATAACTGAGGCAGAAGAACGGATAAGTGACCTGGAAGATAAAATAGTGGAAATAACTACTGCAGAGCAGAATAAAGAAAAAAGAATGAAAAGAATTGAGGAGAGTCTCAGAGACCTCTGAGACAACATTAAACGGACCAACATTTGGATTATAGGGATCCCAGAGGAAGAAGAGAAATAGAAAGGGACTGAGAAAACACTTGAAGAGATTATAGTTGAAAACTTCACTAACATGGGAAAGGAAATAGTCAAGTCCAGGAAGTGTACAGAGTCCCATACAGGATAAATCCAAGGAGAAACATGCCAAGACATATTAATCAAACTATCAAAAATTAAATACAAAGAAAAAATATTAAAAGCAGCAAGGGAAAAGCAACAAATAACATACAAGGGACTCCCCATGAGGTTAACAGCTGATCTTTCAGCAGAAAGTCTGCAAGCCAGAAGGGAGCGGCAGGACATATTTAAAGTGATGAAAGGAAAAACCTACAACCAAGATTACTCTACCCAACAAGGATCTCATTCAGATTTGACAGGGAAATTGAAACCTTTACAGACAAGCAAAAGTTATGAGAATTCAGCACCACCAAAGCAGCTTTACAGCAAATGCTAAAGGAACTTCTCTAGGCAGGAAACACAAGAGAAGGAAAAGACCTACAAAAACAAACCCCCAACAATTAAGAAAATGGTAATAGGAGCATACATATCGATAATTACCTTAAATGTAAATGGATTAAATGCTCCAACCAAAAGACATAGACTGGCTGAATGGATACAAAAACAACACCGGTATATATTCTGTCTACAAGAGACCCACTTCAGACTTAGGGACACATACAGACTGAAAGTGAGGGGATGGAAAAAGATATTCCATGCAACTGGAAATCAGAAGAAAGCTGGAATAGCAATTCTCATATCAGACAAAATAGACTTTAAAATAAAGAATGTTACAAGAGACACGGAAGGACACTCCATAATGATCAAGGGATCAGTCCAAGAAGAAAATATAACAACTGAAAATATTTATGCACCCAACACATGAGCCCCTCAATACATAAAGCAGATGCTAACAGCCATAAATGGGGAAATGGACAGTAACACAATCATAGTAGGGGACTTTAACACCCCACTTTCACCAATGGACAGTTCATCCAAAATGAAAATAAATAAGGAAACGCAAGCTATAAATGACACATTAAATAAGATGGACTTAATTGATATTTATAGGCCATTCCGTCCAAGAACAACAGAATACACATTCTTCTCAAGCTCTCATGGAACATTATCCAGGATAGATCATATCTTGGGTTACAAATCAAGCCTTGGTAAATTTAAGAAAATTGAAATCGTCTCAAGTATCTTTTCCGACGACAACACTGTAAGACTGCATATCAGCTACAGGAAAAAAACTGTAAAAAATACAAGCACATGGAGGCTAAACAATACACTACTAAATAACCAAGAGATCATTGAAGAAATCAAAGAGGAAATCAAAAAATACCTAGAAACAAATGACAGTGAAAACATGACAACCCAAAACCTGTGGGATGCAGCAAAAGCAGTTCTAAGAGGGAAGTTTATATCAATACAGTCCTACCTCAGCAAACAAGAAAAATTTCAAATAAACAACCTAACCTTAAACCTAAAGCAATTAGAGAAAGAAGAAGAAAAAAAAAAACCCAACATTAGCAGAAGGAAAGAAATCATAAAGATTAGATCAGAAATAAATGAAAAAGAAATGAAGGAAACAGTAGCAAAGATCAGTAAAACTAAAAGCTGGTTCTTTGAGAAGATAAAATTGACAAACCATTAGCCAGACTCATCAAGACAAAAAGGGAGAAGACTCAAATCAATAGAATTAGAAATGAAAAAGGAGAAGTAACAGCTGACACTGCAGAAGTACAAAGGATCATGAGAGGTTACTACAAGCAACTATATATGCCAATAAAATGGACAACTTGGAAGAAATGGACGAATTCTTATAAGAGCGCAACCTTCCGAGACTGAACCAGGAAGAAATAGAAAATATGAACAGACCAATCACAAACACTGAAATTGAAACTGTGATTAAAAATCTTCCAACAAACAAAAGCCCAGGACCAGATGGCTTCACAGGCGAATTCTATCAAACATTTAGAGAAGAGCTAACACCTATCCTTCTCAAACTCTTTGAAAATATAGCAGAGGGAGGAACACTCCCAAACTCATTCTGTGAGGCCACCATCACCCTGATACCAAAACCAAAGAGGTCACAGAAAAGAAAACTACAGGCCAATATCACTGATGGGCACAGATGCAAAAATGCTCAGCAAAATACTAGCAAACAGAATTAAACACACACATTAAAAGGATCACATTAAAAGGATCATACACCATGATCAAGTGGGGTTTATCCCAAGAAGTCAAGGATTCTTCCAATATACGCAAATCAGTCAGTGTGATACACCATAGTAACAAATTGAAGGAGAAAAACCATATGATAATATCAGTAGATGCAGAAAAAGCTTTCGACAAAATTCAACACCCATTTATGATAAAAACTCTCCAGAAAGTAGGCATAGAGGGAACCTACCTCAACATAATAAAGGCCATATATGACAGACCCACAGCCAACATTGTTCTCAATGGTGAAAGACTGAAACCATTTCCTCTAAGATCGGAAACAAGAAAAGGTTGCTCACTCTCACCACTGTTATTCAACATAGTTTTGGAAGTTTTAGCCACAGCAGTCTGAGAAGAAAAAGAAATAATAGAAATCCAAATTGGAAAAGAAGAAGTAAAATTGTCATGGTTTGCAGGTGACATGATACTATACATGGAGAATCCTAAAGATGCTAGTAGAAAACTACTAGAGCTAATCAATGAATTTGGTAAAGTAGCAGGATGCAAAATTAATGCACAGAAACCTCTTGCATTTCTGCACACTAACAACGAGAAATCTGAAAGAGAAATTAAGGAAGCACCCCCTATATGCCACTGCAACAAAAAGAATAAAATACCTAGGAATAAACCTACCTATGGAGACAAAAAACCTGTATCCATAAAACTGTAAGACACTGGTGAAAGAAATTAAAGATGATACAAACAGATGGAGAGATATACCATGTTCTGGGATTGGAAGAATCAATATTGTGAAAATGACTGTACTACCCAAAGCAATCTACAGATTTAGTGCAGTCCCTATCAAACTACCAACGGCTTTGTTCACAGTAGAACAAAAAATTTCACAATTTGTATGGAAACACAAAAGACCCTGAATAGCCAAAGATTGCTTTCTCAAAGCAATCTTGAGAAAGAAAAACGGAGCTGTAGGAATCAGACACCCTGACTTCAGACTATACTACAAAGCTACAGGAATCAAGACAGTATGGTACTGGCACAGAAACAGAAATATAGATCAATGGACAGGATAGAAAGCCCAGAGATAAACCCAAGCACACATGGTCACCTATCTTTGCTAAAGGAGACAAGAATATACAGTGGAGAAAAGACAGCCTTTTCAATAAGTGGTGCTGGGAAAACTGGACAGCTACATGTAAAAGAATGAAATCAGAACAATTCCTAACACCATACACAAAAATAAACTCAAAATGGATTAAAGACCTAAATGTAAGGCCAGACGCTATAAAACTCTTAGAGGAAAACATAGGCAGAACCCTCTGTGACATAAATCACAGCAAGATCCTTTTTTTGACCCACCTCCTAGAGAAATGGAAATAAAAACAAAAGTAAACAAATGGGACCTAACGAAACTTTAAAGCTTTTGCACGGCAAAGGAAACTATAAACAAGATGAAAAGAGAACCATCAGAATGGGAGAAAATCTTTGCAAACGAAGCAACTGACAAAGGATTAATCTCCAAAATTTACAAGCATCTAATGCAGCTCAATATCAAAAAAACAAGCAACCCAATCCAAAAATGGGCAGAAGACCTAAATAGACATTTCTCCAAAGAAGATATACAGTTTGCCAACAAACACAGGAAAGGATGTTCAGCATCACTAATCATTAGAGAAATGCAAATCAAAACTACAATGAGGGCTTCCCTGGTGGCGTAGTGGTTGAGAGTCCGCCTGCCGATGCAGGGGACACGGGTTTGTGCCCCGGTCCGGGAAGATCCCACGTGCCGCGGAGAGTCTGGGCCTGTGAGCCATGGCCGCTGAGCCTGCGCGTCCGGAGCCTGTGCTCCGCAACGGGAGAGGCCACAGCAGTGAGAGGCCCGCGTACTCCAAAAAAAACAAAAAAACAAAAAAAAACTACAATGAGATATCGTTTCACACCGGTCAGAATGGCCATCATCAAAAATCTACAAACAATAAATGCTGGAGAGGGTGTGGAGAAAAGGGAACCGTCCTGCACTGTTGAGGGGAATGTAAATTGATACAGCCATTATGGAGAACAGTATGGAGGTTCCTTAAGAAACTAAAAGCAGAACTACCATACGACCCAGCAATGCCACTACTGGGCATATTCCCTGAGAAAACCATAATTCAAAAAGAGTCATTTGGGCTTCCCTGGTGGCGCAGTGGTTGAGAGCCTGCCTGCCGATGCAGGGGACGTGGGTTCACGCCCCGGTCTGGGAAGATCCCTCATGCCATGGAGCGGCTGGGCCCGTGAGCCATGGCCACTGAGCCTGCGCGTCTGGAGCCTGTGCTCCGCAATGGGAGGGGCTGCAACAGTAAGAGGCACGCGTACCTCAAAAAAAAAAAAAAAAAAAAAAGAGTCATGTTCCACAATGTTCATTGCAGCTCTATTCACAATAGCCAGGACGTGGAAGCAATCGATGTCCATCAACAGATGAATGGATAAAGAAAATGTGGCACATATATACAATGGAATATTACTCAGCCATAAAAAGAAATGAAATTGAGTTATTTGTAGTGAGGTGGATGGATCAGAGTGAAGTAAGTCAGAAAGAGAAAACAAATACCATATGCTAACATGTATATATGGAATCCAAAAAAAAAAGTACTGAAAAACCTAGGGGCAGGACAGGAATAAAGGTGCAGACGTAGAGAATGGACTTGAGGACACAGGGAGGGGTAAGGGGAAGCTGAGGCGAAGTGAGAGAGTGGCATGGACATATATACACTACCAGCTGTAAAACAGGTAGCTAGTGGGAAGCAGCCGCATAGCACAGGGAGATCAGTTCGGTGCTTTGTGACCACCTAGAGGGGTGGGATAGGGAGGGTGGGAGGGAGATGCAAGAGGGAGGAGATATGGGAATATATGTATATGTACAGGTGATTAACTTTGTTATACATCAGAAACTAAACATTGTTAAGCAACTATACTCCAGTAAAGATGTTAAAAAAAAAGAAAGTAAAGTTTACAACCACTGCCAGATATGTGATGGTTCTTTCTTTAAATTGCAATTTCCAGTGACCTGTGCCTGAGAAAGGAAATGGTCAAGTCAGAGACTTTTGTTAATCTAGAGAATTAGACTCCTGGTTTATAGAGGAAGTCTATTTCACATCTTATATTCTTCAGTGAATTCATCTTCAGTGTAGTTTACTGTTCACTTTTGAACGGAAATAAAGTGTTCCTCAACAATGTGTTTATTTGGATAAAAAGGGAATTAGACAGAGTCTACTCTGGGAATTTAAAATAACACACACAGTTATAAATGTCAGTGTTTTTATCAGTTTTTTTAGATAAGGTGGGTATTTTTTGGGTAGGAAGCTAAAAGAAACAGTTGAACCTGGGAGATAAATCTTGGCAAATAAGAAGTTGAAAATAAAGGAAGTATAAACCTTGAACTTCTTATTTCTGAAATTGGCTTAATTCTTCATTTTAGAGATATTTTTTAGGACTTACGGTTTTAAATTTTTCTTAGAATAAATCTGACTTTTGGTGAGAGGAGGAGTGCCTGTTCACTCTGTAAGTAATTGAGAATGTGGGCAGGATAGTTGGTATTTTTAAAAATTCACGACAAACACTGTTAACATTGTCTTGTCACTGACTTGAGTTTCATGCAGGGGTTCAGATGCCGGTGTCTGGAGGAGGGAACTCAGATGGTTCAAAGCTTGTGCAGTTGCCTCAGAAGTCACTGGGGCATAATAGCCTTTTTCAAATCCAACGAGTTAATCAATCAGAAAGGGTTTACGAAGAAACTAGAATGTGGTTTACTGTCTGCCCTGAGAATCAAAATTCTCAGATAGCTGCATGGAACTTTCTGCAGGGATGGAAGCGTTCTCTGTGCTGCCCACTGTGGTACTGACCACATCAAATACTAGAAATGTGGCTTTTACATCTCAGGAAATGCATTTTAAGTTTTATTTTACTTCTTTTTATTTAAAATCAGTTAGCCACAAGGGCTACCTTAAAAGCACAGGTGTAAAAGGTGGCTCTGATGTTCTCTTTTCACCAGGGACCTTTTTGCATTAAATGTAACGTCCCTCCATTGCAGCTTGTCACACCGGCCTCCCACATCTCACGCTGTCCTAGTAGTTTCATCTGATCCTGTGGGCCAGTGACCGCCTGGCCGTTGTGTCACTCCCTTTCCCACGCACTGGTCCCTCCAGGAAGGATGCGGGACCTCTCTTGCTGTATCCAAGTTGGTGGGTCCCATCCTCCTTCCAGGGAAGAGAACAGACTGGCTTCATTTTTTATCTTTTAATTCTTTACACAGTTTTTTTTCTATAAATTAATTTTATTTATTTATTTATTTATTCATGTATGTATGTATGGCTGCATTGGTTCTACTGCAGCACCAATGATGTTTTACTGCACTTAGTTGTTTCCTTCGTGTGTGTCCCTGTATGGACTGTAAGCCCTCTCAACTAGCCCCACACGATGGCTTGGCCTCCCGTGTCAGGAAGATGTGTGCACTAGACAGCTTTGTCCTCAGGCCAGTGGGGCTTCGAGTTGAGACTAAATTGTAAACAAAATTGATTAGTTTATCCCAAGTATGTCTTCGGTGGAAAGAAGAATTAAGTCTAGGTTACGTTTTTCTGACAACTACAGTTCTTAGTCTGACTTCTTTAGCTGACTAGCCATTAAAGGAGGGAAGGAAAGGAAGGAAAGAAAATACCTTCTATTTGTCTTGGTTTAGGTCACTGCATTAATTCCTTAGTCATCCTTGCCACCCACCAAATTTGGACACATTCTTCCTAGACAGTAAACAAGCAAACTGATCTGATTTGTGATGTGAAATAAATATTGTTTGTTTTATGAGCTGATAATGGGGTATTTAACACTTTGGCAGTGTTGACAAGTGATAGCAAATGAAAAGATATTTCACTTGGTTTTCCTCTCTGCCCTTGGTGACATTAAAAAAAAGTCTTGTTTCTTGTTTTACCTGAGTTCTGTATATAACACTCTCAGTAAAGAGCAGTGGAAATGGTTCTTCATGAAAGCAAACATTCGAACAAATTGTCATTTGTATTGAACATACAGGATTCTCTTTTTTTTTCTTTTTTTTAAAGTTTCCAAGAGAAACCATAGTGCTTGGACTCCACGGAAGACTGTTACTGTCTAGTTTTTTGTGTATTTTACCATGTGTGTGACTGTCCCACATTGCAGCCCATCCTATTGCCATGGCTGCTGACTTGTCAAGGATGCTCTGAGAGTTTACTAGAAAGTAAACACACGCTCTTCAACTTCCTTAACAGAAGAATCACTGTGAGTCCAGCATCATGATGATGTCCACTGGTGTTGTTGGTTGTGATGTGATTTATCAAGTGAGGTTTAACATTTTAAGTTTGTCTTATTTATTTGTTTGTGTTTGTTTATTTATGGCTTGTTGTGTCTTCGTTGCTGCGCGTGGGCTTTTCCTAGTTGTGGCGAGTGGGGGCTGCTCTGTTGCGGTGCACGGGCTTCTCGTTGCGCTGGCTTCTCTTGTTGCGGAGCATGGGCTCTGGGTGCATGGGCTTCAGTAGTTGTGGCACACGGGCTCAGTAGTTGTGGCTCGTGGCCTCTAGAGCGCAGACTCAGTAGTTGTGGCCCACGGGCTTAGTTGCTCTGCAGCATGTGGGATCTTCCCAGACCAGGGCTCAAACCCATGTCCCCTGCATTGGCAGGCGGATTCTTACCTCTGCGCCACCAGGGAAGCCCCTTAGGTTTGTCTTTATTTTTAGTTAGATCTTCAGAAAAACTGGTTAAACTTGTTACAATATTAATCTGAATACATGCTCTGTAAACTTGCTTTTTGGTCATCACATAACATTTGCGGCAATAAGGTAAGTAGAGAGGTGATAGTAGAGTCCACAGCAGTTAACACTGGCCTGCAGCATGAAAAGAAATAAAGAGGTCATACTCCCTAGGAGCATGACGCTGGTGCCATGTATATGGATGTTGAAAGGCTGTGACGTCCTCGGCCTCCAAACGAAGGAAACAGCATCTGTGTTTCTTCTGCAGAAGCTCAGTGAGGTAGTACTGAGAACTCTGCTTGTCACATGGAATCCGAGTTATGGTCATTGCCACCAGGCAGCCCCGCAGGTGCCCCACCATCCCCTTCCCTGTGCCTTCACACACCCTCACCCAGGCAGCCCTCACCTGGTTACCTCTCCTGGGAAACCTTCCCTGTCTCCAGAGGGTCCTCCCTCGGGGTATCATATAACACCCTTTTCCTTTGCAGTAAACCTGTCCTCTCAGCCTTCTTGTCTCAGACTGGATTCCCAGTCCCCTGCCCCTTGCCTGGCATGTCATAGGTGTTGAGTAAAAACAGCGAAATGAACCAAATGAACCTAGATATGGGTTTTAAGGTCTATCCCAAATCCACTAGCCTTGCACATCTATTTTGTATAGGTATGTTTTTAATTTGGTTTAACCTTAATAGCCTCAAACAGGACATTGAATTTGGCAGAACAGAGTTCTAATGTTAGTATGCCTATCTGTAAACTGTAAGGTTCTAAATACACACAGAAATCTTGTGCTATGTTCTTAACTTAGCAGTTAAAATAATATTACTTGATCGGGCTTCCCTGGTGGTGCAGTGGTTGAGAGTCCGCCTGCCGATGCAGGGGACGCGGGTTCATGCCCCGGTCCGGGAAGATCCCACATGCCACGGAGCGGCTGGGCCCGTGAGCCATGGCCGCTGAGCCTGCGCGTCCAGAGCCTGTGCTCCGCAACGGGAAGGGCCGCGGCGGTGAGAGGCCCGCGTACCGCAAAAAAAAAAAAAGGAATATTACCTGATCATATTTTTCAAATTAACTTGAAAGAAAAGGCTGGGCACGTATGACATCTTTCATCCATCCTGCTGTATCAGGACCTTCACAGTTGAGCCCAGTGGTACCCGATGCTGTGCCCCACCCCTGCCCTCTTGCTTCCTTGAACCTCTTCTTGCTGACTGTCACTCTGTCTGGCTTGCCTCTGTCTCTCCATGTCTCCTAATTGTTATTTCTAAGTTACCATACGTGTAGTCTATCGGCTTAAAATATTACTATTGCAAATTTGTCTTCTTGTTGGATTGTCCCTTTTAATCATTGCGTGATGTCCCTCTCTATCCCTGATAATTTTCTTTGCTCTAAAGCCTACTTCATCTGATAGTAATTTCAACCATATTTAAGTTAATGTTACATGATGGTTTTTCCCCCAGCCTTCTACTTTCATCCTACCTGTATCTTTATATTTGAAGTGAATTTCTTGTAGACAGCATAAAGATGGACCGTATTTTTTAATACACTCTGCTAATCTGTCTTTTAATTGCTTTTTTAGACCATATACACTTAATGTAATTATTGATATATTAAGACTTAAGTCTCCCGTTTTATTTCTCGTTTTCTCTGTGTTGTTCTCTGTTTTTCATTTCTCTGGGTTTTTCTTTTTCTCCTGGCATTATGTGGGTTGCTTGAACATTTTTTAGAATTTCATTTTAATTTATCTATAATGTTTTTGTGTTGTTATAGCTATGTTATTGGTTGCTCTAGGCATTACATTTTATATGCATCACTTATCAGTTTATGGGGTCAACATTTTGCCAGTTTGTGTGAAGTGTAGGAACCTTGCCTCTTATGTCCCTTTACTGTCCTCATTTATATGATTGTCTTAAATATTTCCTTTGCATACATTTAGAACCATATCAGACAGTGTTTGAATTCTTGCTTCAACTCCAAATATAATTTCAAAAACTCAACAGGAGCAGGAAAGCCTATTTTATTTACCTGTATCTTTCCATTTTTATTTCTTCTTCCTCACACCTCTTGAGGTTCTGTTCATTGGTTTTTTTGGTCTCTTTTTTCTTTGTTGTTTATATTTGGTAATTTATATTATTTTATCTTCACGTTCACTGATCCTTTTCTCTGCTCCCTTCATTCTGCTGTTGAACCCATCCAGTGAGTTTTATTTTCATTATTTTATTTCCTAGTTATAGAATTTCCGTTTAAGAAAATCTGTATCTTTGCCAAGACTTCCTGTTTCTTTGCTGAGACTTTCTATTCTTTCATTTGTCTCATTGTGCATTTGTAACTGTCACTGAAGCATGTTTGTAATGGCTGCTTTTGAATCTTTGTCAGGTAATTCTGACATCTGCGTCATCTTAACATTGTCATCTAGTCACTGTGTTTTTTCATTCAAGTGAGAATTTTCCTGGTTCTTAGTGTAACAGGTGGTTTTAGATGGTAACCTATACATGTTAGGTATTATGATACGAGAGCCTGGATCTTATTTAAACCAGTTTTAGGTGGCTTTGTCTGGCACTGCTCTGAGAAGAGACGTTGGGAGGGTGGGGGGCTTCTTACTACCAAGTGGAGGAAGGCGTCAGGATTCCCTTCGTTACCGCTTCCCACGAGGCTGCCACTCACCGCAGTGGAGGAAGGTGGGAGGGCCGGGTAGTGGTGAAAGTACTGACTCTGCTGGGCCACTGGACTCTGATCCAAGGGGCGGGGAGTGAGGCTCGGTTACGGGAGTGATGGGGGTGTGAGGGTGAGCGCCTCGTCTCACACCAGCCCAGCCGGCCTGCACAGACTCTTCATCACAGCCTGTCGAGGGGCATGTCCGGCCCCCACTTGCGCTTTGCCTGCTGTGTGTGGCAGTAGGTCACAGTGTTTCTATGATACTTGCCAGGAGCGGAGCAGTGATTCCCTAGGACTTTTCTGTCTCACTGGGCTGCCCCTTCCTTGTCCTTCCTTTCGAGGGTGCTTTTGTCGGCACCCGTTGCTGTTCCTAGGCTACAGACAGGAAGCTCAGGAACTTGCTGCTCTGTCTGTCCTTGGGTCCCAGCTGGACAGCCTCCTCCTCTCCCTTTTCAGCTTCTTCTGCTCTTTCGTTTCTGTGCAGCACCAGGCATTTCCTTGGGTCTAACGGGAGAAATAGGGGAAAGTGTGTCTACTCCGTCTTCCTGTTAACCCTCCTGTTAAGCAGTGCTGCCTGTGTGGGGAATGAGCGTTAGCTAGTCTGAGAGGACCCAGTAGCGCATTGTCCTACTCCCACTTGAATGTGGGCCATTTCAGTGGCTGTGGTCTGTTTGGTAGTGAAGGTGGAGCTCCTTTGGTGTCTGGTGTCATGCTTTCTGAAAGATGAGAGCTGTGAAGTGTCCGAAGGTCTTTCTTGTAACATTCACTTCAGCGTCGGGCAGCTGTGTGCCCCACCCCCGCCCCCGCCAAGTACTTTCCCCGAGGGGCCCTGAGGCCACTGTCCAGGAGCCTGGGAGGCCCCGGGGGACCTCCAGCTCGAGCACTGCCGCCCCTTCCACCCCCACTCCTGACACAAGACTTGCTCAGAAGAGCAGAGCCAGATGCACTGGCAGCTGCTCTAGGGCCTGTGTCCTTAGCCAGCAAGTCGTTGCCCTTTGTGATTTAGCAAGAAGGTGAGGGGAATCCAGCATTGCAGATAAACTTGTATTTGTATTTCTTTCCCTTTCCAGGCAAAAGCTTATTATCCCAAATGGAAGTTGCCCTGTTATTCTGAATACTTATTTTTGTCAGAAAGTTGTTGCCAAAGAAGATTCAAAAACAACACATGAAGTGCACAGTTGGGACACACCCCTTCCGAGAAGAAGCATCATTTTGGCCCAGATGTTTAGATTTCAGAGCCTAACAAATAACTCACCTGAAAACCAGGTAAACTATCACTGACTTAGAGGTTTTTTGCTTTGTAGTAATACTGCGTTTAAAGGCTTTGGAATTTATAGAGGTGATTACCTTTGGTCCTTTCCAAATATTCAGCAACTATATGTGTAATCTTTAATTTATTAAAATATGAGTTTTCTTTTTTTCTCTTCTCATAATTGCCTAAGAATTTTATTTAAGCCTCTTTTATTTATTAAAAAAATCATGTTTTTCTTTTTCATAACATCTGTATCCCTTGGGATAAAGAGAGCTGCATAAACTTGAGGTTATACACTGGAGATTGCTTTTTGGAATTTTAGTGGCCCTGAGCCATGGTCATCCACCAAGATGAACTTGGGGAACCACTAAACTTCACTTGCGGCAGGCACAAAGGACACCCCCGGGACCACTCGGGCTCCAAGTGTCTGACTTCAGTGCGCCTGCCTCAGGGTCGCCTAGTTATCCCAGTCAGCGCAGAGCGGAATACTGAGGCTGACGGTGTGAGGGGACATCGGAAAGGAAAGGAAACGGACTTTGAACCTACTTTGTAGGTGTGGAGTTGAGCGGGAGCTCCCTTTGACTGTCAGAGCGTGTGTCTGGAGAGGATTATGTGAAAAGGAGGGCTGTCTAATCAGTTTAATTTAACAGATGGAAAATACAGCTCAGAGTGCATTGCTGCTCTATGTACAGTTTCAGACAGCTATGTGATGGTGAATTCATGAGGTGTGTCTTCGTCTCACGTCCGTGCTAGCGGAGCGGCAGTAGAGCTTAGCGGTTAAGTGTGTGGACTTTGGAACTAGGTGCCTAGTTCGGGTCCTGCCTCAGCCACTTGCTGTTGGGTGACGTTGGGTAAGACACTGAACTCCTGTCTCAGCATTCTCATCTGTCAAACAGTGGTAACTATGCAGCCTGCCTCCTTGGGTTGTGAGGTTAAATGTGTTTGTTACGTAGCACCGTATGTAAGGAAAAGTGCTGCAATGTAGGAAGCACGGAGCACTCTAGAGGATGTTTATTTACTAGGATGTTTACTGGGGTCATAAAGGTGTTGCATGTTGCTCACAGGAGTGTGCAAAGTGCTAGCACTTCATAATAACCCTAGTCATTCTTTTATTTTGTTTTGTAGTTTGTGCTATTGAGAGCGTTACCTCATAAAAGAAAATGTTTTAAATCACCATAAGGTGTTTTAATAGCAGTACTTTCTCCATGTTTTCAAATCCCCGAGGTGGTCTGTCCTCCTGCCGCTCCCCTGTTCCTCGACTCACCAGGCCTCCTCTGCCACGTTGGTGGCCCGTGGATGGGAGCCCCGCGCCATGGGCGTGCATCTGTCCTTGTCATTCCTTGAGTGTCCTGCAGTCACGCCCGATGCTTAGGGTTCCCCAAGCACGTCGGGATTTGGTATGTAGTGTGCCCTTGTGGGTCAGACTGGAATTGTTCCCTTTGCGTGTCTTGCCAGGTTATGTGTGCTGGTCACACCACCGTGGGCACAGACTGGACCCTCAGGCCCGAACAAGCAGAGCTGGGCTTCCCCGCCCGAGCTCCCCTGAGGGATTCTCTGCTGGATGCAGTCGAAAGCCAAGGAGTTGCCACCTGGTCGGGAGCCGGGGTCCGGGTGGTGGTGCAGAGAGTTTACTCTCTTCGCTGCAGGTGTCAGCAGGCAGATGGCACAGACCCTCCTAGAGTTCGGTGAGTGACGAAACACAGGTGCAGGTGCCCAGACTCACCTGGAGAAAGTGAAGGCTCTTCTCAGAGCAATTTCTTCACTGTATTCACCATGTACATGGGTTGTATTTGTTTGGTTGGTTTTTATTTACATCAGAATTTGGGACACATGGTATGACAGAGGATTTTGTCTATTTGTAAAAAAAGTCCTTACTGAAAAAGTTAGTCACATTTACTTTTACCTTTAATAATTCATGTTACTGAAAGTGATACAAGCACAAATGGTATTGTTATAAGAAATCCAAGGCATGGTTACGTACTTAAAAAGACCACTGCAATAGCTATCAAGTTTTATGTCTTAAAAACCTGAATAAGTAAATGGCAGCTGGTAAATCTGTGACTCCCAGATGGTGCCGTCGAGTCTGCATCAGAGCTCTTGGCAGAACTTCTGCTGTGATGCAAACATTTTTTTACTGCCCTAACCAGTGAGGTGACCACTGACCACCATGTAGGAAGTATGGCTGGTGGGACCGAGGAACTACATTTTAAATTTTATTTAAGTTTAATTAACTTTATTTTAAAGTTTATGTGGATAGTGGCTGCCTTGGTACACAGGATGGCTAGGTAGCTACGAAAGCGAGGGCAAACCTGTGATTCAAAGTACTTTGCTCCAACAAATTGTGGGAATGGCATCTTTTCTACTGAGACTTAGGCTCCTCCTGGTTTTATTTGTTTTCAAATAGCTAGAGACACATCGCTGACTGAGAGTTTATTTATTTATGTCAGACTCTTCTGAGGTTATCTTTCTGTGTTAAATTGCCCTCAAAGCAGTAAGACAGATTTATAACAGAAGAGAAATGAAAAGGTTAGATGCCAGTTCATCAAACAATCATTTTGTCTCTCTACTATTAGGAGAACACTACAGAAGAAATAGTAATTCACAGTCATCATATCCTTACAGTGCCTTCTGGTATTTTTCAGAAAGAGCAAGCAGGAAGCACTGCCCTGTTAACCGTGAGTCCTCTTCCAGTGGACAGCAACTGATTTTAAAGTACCATGAATTTGAAAAAGTCCCTTCAGGTGTAGGGTTAGAGAATGTTTCTTTTGGAATTATAGAAAAAATTTATTTTTATTTTGTTTGGAATATGCGTGTGTGTGAAACCATTATATCCATCTTTAGGTTTTAACATGACTTCTAGCTGTCGACCAGTTTTGTGCTAGACTTAAACTTGTGTAACTCTAAATAGGATCACCTGAGACAGTTACAGGTTAGACAGAGGTTTAGTCTTGCTTAGCTTTTTTCGCGGTCGGTAGCCATGCTAGGCTCTAAGGCGGGAGTACCAAGTGAGCAGGGCGCGGAGCACCGCTGCAGGGGGGCGGGCACAGCCGGAGCTGAGGCGGCAGAGCTGGCGTTGAGCATCACGTTCCTCGGAGGCCATCCTCCAGCTCTGCGGCGGCGCCTGTTTTACTTGTTGAGCAAAGAGAAAAAATTGGAAGGTAAGCTGCTGCCAGTGGTCGGCGTGTGAGTGCTTTGGGTTTGTGCCTTGTAATACACCTGGGACATATCGAATGAGACTGTGCTCGTGGTGGATTGAAGGCAGGGCAGGCATACCTCAAAAATAAGAAAACAGCATTGAGTTATTCAGATGGAATGCGCCTGCATCGTGGTGGGGGGCTTCTCGTTGCACACGTGAGGCTGTAAACAGAGGCTGGAGGACCTTAGCGCCATTTCACAGGTGAGGAAACGGGACCTCAGAGAGGTTCTTACTGCTGATAGTCATACAGATGGATGAAAGAAAAACATCATGAGGTATAGAATCCCCAAATGACAGTATTGTAGAGAATACGGGAGCTACAAAAGAGGGAAGAATATTGAGTTAGAACCAAGCTGGGTTTAGAATACAGCTGACCCAGGGGTTAAGTCGTCCTGGGAAGCCACTGCGGGAGCTGTGCATGAAAAGGAACCTTTGGACAGAGGCCATAGCGTTTGGCTTTGGGTTTGAGACAAGGCTTCTGAGATGTCTTTGGGGGTACAAAAAGGTCTTATTGTATAACTGATCATTAGTTTTTTCTAGATTCATTTGCTATAGTAATGATCAGGGTCTCCAGTTTACAAATCACATTAAGAGAGAAGTAACATTACACTTAGCACCCTAGTGATTCTTTGCTGGTGTGTATAAGGCATCTCCTTGGGGAGTCCCTCAGCAGCATGTGTCCTGGTGTGGACCTTTACACCTGCATGTGCAACACGATACAAGAGGAGACACCATCAGAAGACTTAGGCGTATCGCCTAGGTCACCCTTTTCTACTTGAATTCTGCCTGTAACTTCCTGCCCGTCGGTAACTTGGGGCAGCTGTGCAGTGCACAGTCAGTCTTGTCCAGAGGCCCGAGCACAGCCAGCACAGGAGGGAGGTTGAACAGTGAGGGCCGCTGACCTGCCGTCCCCTGCGTTACCTCACCTGCTTTACCTCAGAGACCTCTCTAGCCAGCAGTGAGCTGAAGACTACTCTGATCACTGTGTGTTTTCTACAGTCAGAAATGGCCGTGTCAGAATACATTAAGGCCTGTGCAAAGAGAGACAGCGCTGTCTTATGAGACTCTGCGGCCACGGTGATTCTCCCTTCCTGCCCAGAGCAGGCCAGGTGCCTCCCGAGGAAGCTGTGGTGACTTTTCGGTCTAACTTGGCACTTTGATCGTATCAAGCTAGTGCTCTAGCCGTGTCACTTTTATGAGATCAGTAAGAGCTTGTCTTCTGGCAGACAGCCCAATTTTTGTCAGCTTTGAAATCAAAAGAAATCTGTTCGAAGCCTGCCAGTCCTGAAGGGGGTCAGATAGATTCTGTCAAAAGGTTCATATTCTCTGAGCTGTGAAACAGTATCAGAAATACACTTCAGGTTTCAGAAATATAATAAGTAGGAGTCTCCGGTCCGTTGTTCTTCAGGATGACGTCCTTTAACTCAAGCTATTACAGAAAACATTTCTACTTGGTCTCTCAAGGTGTTATAGGTCAGCGTAACCAGCACGAACTGAAGTTTTATAACCCCCTAAATCAAAGGTAACAAAAAACCAGTCCAGAGAACACTCCCTAAACAGTAAGCAAGGCAGTCTGTTCAGAGGCAAAACACACCTTTATCTAGATCCACTGCATATTGGATGAATATTATATAAACGCATGACTAATAAGACCATAGGCTTTTTTAGCCCAAAGGGAGCACTGGTTTATACTGATGGAAACTGGGGCCAAGAAAAAGTAAGTGGACTCCCTAGTGACCCCCTCCCTCCTGGCAGAGTGGAATCTAGACCGAACGGCCTTGCTCCAGGTCCATGGGGATCGCCGTTAAACATTGCCTTTTTTCCTCCCTTTCTGTGAAACCTTCACTTCCTTTCTCCTTGAGATATTTAACTTATTTTATCCCTCAGAGACGCACATTCTTTCTAGCCGGTCATTGCAGAAATACTTATTATGGGAGAGTTAGTCTTTTGTGAGGGCGTTGAATTCATCGAAATGGTCATGCATTTGGACAAACGCCCGGAGGGGACAGAACCTTCTTATTTAACTATTTTCTAGTTATCTTGCACTTCAGTTTTATGGAAATTCATTGAGCTGAACTCAGGAAAAATAGGCACATTTTCCTTCCTCTATACCTTGATGTTACTCTCTTTTCATCTTTTGACCCTTCCTTTAGTCTTTTGTCACTGTTACCCTGGGCCAGATTCTGGGTCTGCATGGTTGACAAAAACAGCCATCATGCTGTGCTCACGGGGCATAGTCTGGTGAGGGCGTCGCATGCAAAACAACTGAAAACAAATACGTTTATGGTTTTAAGTTGTGGTCGGTGCTCTGGTAAGGAAAAAGTGGGAGACTGTGAGAGACAAGTGGAGAAGGGAAGGAGTTTACTTTGTGGATTCAAGTGCAGGTGTTCTAAGGCAGCACTATTTAAGTGACACTTGAAAGCTAAGTGGATGTTAGGTGAAAAGCAGATGAAATAGAGGGAGTGCCTTTGAGAGCTCCAAACAGGAGGGAGATGGTGGAGTGACCAGCGTGCGTGGGCCATGGGCAGGAGCCAACCCCAAACAAGGTGTACCCATCTGACAGACACTTCAGCTGTGGGATGGAAGATGGTTTGGGGAAGAGGGGTTGTGGAGCAGGGCCCCAGTGGAAGCAGAGAGGCCGGGAAGAGGCTACTGCTGCATCCAGCACAGCCCAGGCTCCAAGTGTCACGCGGCACCACGGCAAAATGGAGGAATGTTTCTGATGCGTGTGGTGACTTGGTAAGGGATTGAGTGGAGGTAGGCGGAAGGAAATATTAAGACTGATCCTCAGTTTGAGTGCTTGGTTGAGTGATGGGCCATTTACTGAGGTGAGAAAACTGGTTTGGAGGGAAGCTTGAGAATTCAGTTTGGGGCCTGTTTAGTTTGAGATTCCTATGAGACATGCAAGAAAGGATGTCAGATGAAAAGTCTGGATATACAGATCTCACATTCAGAGAAGATTTTAGGTTGGAAATAAATATTGGGGGGTTTTCAGCCTACAGCTGGTCGGTCTGTATATTTGTATGTGCATTCGTTTTGTTGGCTAATTTGAAGAGGTTACGGTTGTCCGTGGTGCTAAGTTCCAAAGGCCCTGGAGGGCCTGTAGTGAGAGGCAGATGCCCCAGCCCTCCTCCCTTTACCCCCTTCACAGCTGTTCTGTCCCAGCTGGAAACTGTCTAAAGCCAGGGCAGTGGATGAGAGCACATTAGGGAAATAGTAGACACAAAAGAAAGAAGAGGTGTAGCGTCAAGATCTAAGGTCCTGTAGCATTAGAGAATGGGTAGAAGAGGGACCACAGAGGAGCCTGGAGAGGAAGGGCTAGTCGTGGCAGGCACTCAGCATGGTGGGATGCCACGTGTGGTAGAGGGCAGCTGACGGGGTGCCTCAGAGAAGCCTAATAAGGTGACGGATGAAGCCGTGTGAAGTTCCTGGATGACTTTATGCACAGGAGTTGCTGGGGGTGGAGGTGGATGCTAGCTCCCTGGGCACGCAGGAGTGGGTGGGAAGTGGGGAGCGTGGACAGGTTTTGACAGCAAAGTTTTGTTAACGCAGGAGGGAGTGAGAATGCCCAGCATTCAACAGCACAGCAGAACCACAGTGCAGGCATTCTGTCTCTTGCTTCCAATGTTGGGACCAGTTTTCTTTCTTCTTTTTTTTTTTAATTGAAGTATAGTTCATTTACAATGGTGTTAGTTTCAGGTATACAGCACAGTGATTCAGTTTTGTGTATATATATTCTTTTCCATATTCTTTTCCATTATGGTTTATTACAAGATACTGAATATAGTTCCCTGTGCTCTGCAGTAGGTCCTTGTTGTTTATCTATTTTCTCTAGTGGTGTGTATCTGTTAATTCCAAATTCCTAATGTTTCCCTCCCCCGCTTTCCCCTTTGGTAACCATAAATTTGTTTTGTATGTCTGTCTGTTTCTGTTTTGTAAATAAGTTCATTTGTATCATTTTTTTTAGATTTCAGTATAACCAATGTTCACAGTGGCACTATTTACAATAGTCAAGACTTGGAGGCAACCTAAATGTCTGTCAACAGATGAATGGATAAAGAAGGTGTGGTATATGTATACACAATGGAATACTACTCAGCCATAAAATAGAGTGAAATATTGCTATTTGCAGCAACATGGATGGACCTAGAGAATATCATGCTAAGTGGAGTGAGTCAGACAGAGAGGCAAATACCATTTGTCTTTTGAAAATGCGTTGAGGTAGAGGCAGGTCGTCAGTGGAAGGAGCAGAAGGTCTAGATTCAGACTAGCCTTGGTTCAAATCCTGACTCCCCCACTTAGCAGGGAGACTTGGAGCAAATTGTGTTTCCTTATTTGTGAAATTGGAATTATAATACTGTCCATAATACAGGTTCATGATGAGGATTAAATGAGATCACATATGTAAAGCATTTACCACGATGCTTCCCATATACTAATAGCACTCAGAGGGTGACTCACTAGCTCTTGAAAAGCAAGCGTGAATACTTTAAAATTGTAAAATACTGATAAACAACGTTGTACAGTAATAGAAACCTAACATAAGCAAAGAAAAGACATCTAGTTACGAATCAGCGTTTGTGTTACTTTTGTGTCTGTTGTCTAGCTGCAGGGGAAGCTTGACTAAAGTGGTTTTACTTCCATGCTTTTGGCCACCCTCACCCTACTCATCAGCAAGGAGTTGACTCTCATTTACTTCAGAAAACAAACATTTATGTGTATTCATACGTGAACTGTGACCCCTGCCTCTCAGTGATGGAAGTATAGAAGTTCCTCTGTAATAAACACATTTCCAGCAATTGCCCGAGTGCCGCGTCCCGTGTTGGATGGTGCTGTTAACTACAGCTGGTCTAGTTTTGTCTTTTATCTAGAGCAACTAAAGACATCCCAGACGGCTGATGGTGGAAATGCAGAATGAGGAACTAGCAGGTAGTGGGTGGGATGATTCGAGCCCTTTGTTTGTGTTTGGGCAGTAGAGAACGATTCTTGTCTCCAGCTTGCCAGGGCTCTGTTGAAAAGAAAGTCATCAGCTGTGTGCTCACCAGCTAGGTCTCCAGCTCTTATGAACTTTCATTCTCTTCCTGTTACCTGGTTGGATGATATGCTGGATTCATGTCTCTTTTGTGTGTGTATCAAGATGGAATGGCGTGGTGTTCTTCCTCCAGAACAGCAGTTCATACATGTCAGCAGTGGAAGAGCCCAAAGGGAGGACGACAGTTCCTGCTCATCAGAGGCACACAGGCCACCCCACCTGCCCTCCTTTTGTGTCTGCCACACCCACCAGACTGTGCAGTGACTGCATTGACTGACCCGCTCAGCATCACATTTCTAAGGTTGTGATTTTACTTGTACTTTATTTCTTCATATTGTAGGAAAATTGGAATCACTCCTCTTCAATGATTTGAGTATTTTTATCGTGATGCAAAGGTATTATAAGAGGAGAGCATCATTTTTTTAACGTGTCCTCATAAATGATGTCATAGCCCATTCCTCAGGTTTTTCTTAAGGTTTTTCTAGTTAGTCATTAACTCTGTGTTCATGAGTCTTAAATAAACCCTTTAATCTCAGCTTCCCAGCTCTTAACTTTTGCTTATTTCCTCTCTAAAACACCTCTTTTGTGATATCCCAAGGTCATTCAGCCCCATTTTCTTCTCAGTCCTGTCTTATTGCTGGTAATTCTACTGATTGACATCCAGATCTTTTACATTCTTTGCCGTTCCTCCTGTTCACATTCTGAATTACTGTGAGGGGTAAAAATAGCATCAAATCCATGGAATTACAGTTCTAGTCCTAGCTGTTCTTTAATGCGTACACAAACAGCTGTCAAAATTGGAAGTTGAAAAGAAGCTGAAAGAATCTATCTTACTTCTACCTCTTTATTAAAGAGCTTTATCAATACATAATTCACATGCTGTAAAAATTCACCCTTTTAAAGTGTACAGGTCAACAGTTTTTATTATATTTACAGAGTTGTTCAATCATGACCATATTCTAATGTTAGAACATTTTTGTGACCTCAAAAAGAAACTCCGTACCAAGTGGCTGCTGACTCCCCTTCTCCATGGCAACCACTACTCTGCTTTCTGTCTCTGTGGATTTATCTGTTTTGGAATAGTGCTGGTATGAACATTTGTGTCCAAGTTTTTTCTGTGGATGTAATTTTTCAGTTTTCTTGAGTATATATCTAGGAGTGGAATTGCTGGGTCATATGGTAACTCCTTTCTTTTTTAATTCTTTGAGGAATTAAAGTTTTTTCCAAAGAAACTGCACCATTTTACATTCCCACCAGCAATGTATGAGGGCTCCAGTTTCTCCACATCCTCTCAACACTTGTGATTGTCTTTTTTATTCTAGCCATCCTAGTGGATATGAAGTAGTATCTCATTGTGGCTGTGATTTACATTTCCCTAAGGATTAATGATGTTGAGCATCTTCTCATATGCTTCTTGGCCATTTGCATACTTCTTTGGAGAGATGCCTGTTTAAGTCCTTTGCCCATTTTCTTAATTGGGTTATTTGTCCTTTTTTTGTTGAATTATAAGAGTTCTTTATTCTCATATATATGAGATATGAGTCTCATATATATGATTTGCAAATACAAGTCTCATGTCATATATATGATTTGCAAATATTAATTCTGTAGTGGGTTTTTTTTCACTTTTTTTATAGTGTTCTTTGAAGCACAAAGGTTTATAATTTTGGTGATGTCCAATTTATCTTTTTGTTTGTTCATTTGGTTGCTTGTGCTGTTGGTGTTTTGGTGTCATATCTAAGAAACTGTTGCCTAATCCAAGGTTATGAAGGTTTACTCCTGTATTTTCTTCAGAGTTTTATAGTTTTTACGCTTACAATTAGGTCTGTAGTCCATTTGAGTAATTTTTGTGTATGATGTAAGGCGGGGGTCCAGCCTCATTTTATTATTATTTTTTTTTATGCAGTACGCGGGCCTCTCACTGCCGTGGCCTCTCCCGTTGCGGAGCACAGGCTCCAGACGCGCAGGCTCAGCGGCCATGGCTCACGGGCCCAGCCGCTCCGTGGCATGTGGGATCTTCCCGGACCGGGGCACGAACCCGTGTCCCCTGCATCGGCAGGCGGACTCTCAACCACTGCGCCGCCAGGGAGGCCCTCCAGCCTCATTTTTACATGTGTGTATCCAGTTGTCCTAGCACTATTTGCTAAAATGACTGCTCTTTCTCCATGGAATTTTCTTGGCACCCTTGTCAAAAATCAATTGACCATACGTAGAAGCGTTTTGACTCTCAGTTCTCCTCCATTGCTCTATCTGCATGTCGTTATGCCAGCACCACAGTGATCTTAATTATCAATGCTATACCTTTATAGTATGTTTGGAAATCAGGGAGTGTGAGTCCTCTAACTTTATTTTTTCCAAGATTATGTTTGGAATTGTGAGTCTTTTATATTAACACATGAATTTTAGAATCAGCTTGTTAATTTTTATTTATTTTGCAGTAAACCAACTGGGTTTTTGATAGAGATTGTGTTGAATGTGTATGTCAATTTGAAGAGAATTGCTGTCTTATCAATACTTAGTCTTTGGATCCATAAACAAGGGATGTCTTCTCATTTAATTAGATCTTTAATTTCTTTCATCAGTGCTTTGTAGCTTTCAGCCTGCAAATCTTGCATTTCTTTTGTTAAGTTTATACCTATTCTCTTTTTTTATGCTATTGTAAATGCAGTTGCTTCCTTAATTTCACTTCTGATTGTTTACTGCTAGGTGTAGGTATGCAAGTGATTTTTATATATTGGCCTGTGTTCTAAAGTCTTGTTGAATTTGCTGTATTCGCTCTCATAGTCTTTTAGTGGATTCCTTAGGATTTTTCACACATAAAATCATGCAGCCTTCAGATAAAGATAGTTTCACTTCTTCATTTCCAATCTGGTTGTATCTTATTTCTTTTTCTTTCTTAATTGTCCTGGAAGCGCTTTTAATTGTCTTGAGGCAGAAAAATAGAAATGGCTATTTGAAGCTGTGGTGCTTTCGCAGTAGCTCATCTTCCTGCTCATTTTCCTCAGTCTCTTGAGGTCCTGTGCAGACTTCACTACCATCTTACGCCACTTGCCTTGTGAAGTCTCTCTTGATTTCCCCCGCAGAAATAACCTCTTCTTCAATGTGGTAGGATGAAAAAAACCACATTTTGGAAGCAGACAAACTTGGGTTTGAATCTGAACTCTGCCATCTGCTAGCTCTATGTTCTTGGTTAGAGATCAGTAGGCAGGTAGACAGGTAGGCAGATAGATAGGTAGGTAGATAGGTAATCTTAACTCTCTTCATTTTCGTAACAGCCCCATGCAGTTAGCACCGCCACTGTCAGCCTTGCATGGTTGTTGTGAAGATTCAGTGAGATAACATTTATAAAATGCTTGATGCCAAGTAGACACTCTTAGCACTATTTGCTTTATGATTATCACGGTCATTTGTATTGTGGTTAGTTATAGAGGTGTCAGTCTTTAAGGTTGTCAGCTCCTTGCAGGTAGGGGTTACGTGTAGGAGTATTTATTATTGCATCTTGTGCAAATATTGTGCCTATTATATATCCCTAAATATATTTCAGTTTGATGTATTTCTTTTTGGTATTTATGGTAGTTTGTCTTTGTGTATCATTTCTCCCCTTCCAGATGAAACAAAATGGATCCATTTTCCTACGCTTTATCTCTTTTTTAAGCTTTTATCATTTTATTGGTCTGGTATCAGGTTACAGCTAACTGATTGAAATTTGAAAGGTTTCAGAGTAAAATCAGAGCTGTGGATAATCTGAAAGCAGTATGTTCATGTTCTTTAAACACTGTATAATACCAACCCCTATCATTGATCCAATTCATATTTGCTTATGAGATTATTTAATGCATATTTAATGAGCTTATTGATACTATGAAATGGCAATGAAAGTTCCCTTGTTCTTTTTTTATGTATTAAACCAGTGATACACTTGAAAAAATCAAAAGGAATGGCAACAGTCTAGTGATGTGAGTACAGAAAATTATGAAAATAAAATTTTCATAACAGTATGAAGATAGCAAGAGTAATTTTCCAGATTCACAGCCAGATGACTATGCTGTGTGTATCCATAGTTCTAAGTTTGCATCTTAATCTGGCCTTGGTGATTTTCCAGCACCTGTTATCCATCAAGATCAAGAATGGTTTCAAGGTGGCCCTATATAAAAGGCATGGAATTTTCTGCCTGTTTCTGACCTCCTTTCCCTGGAAACTTTTGTTCCTAAAAGCGTCTGGAGACCTCTAATGGTCTGCACCTCCACCCTCCCGTGCCTGCAGCTGTGACCTGGAGCAGTACTGTGGTCACACTAGAACTTTCCTATGAGTCAGGTTGCGGCTCTAATGTGTGCTCTGAGACGACAGCACAGAGCAGAGCCACGGGAGACAGAGTGACAGCCCGCAACTTGTGGGGGGGGGGGGCGGCGGTGGTAGGCAGCCAAATGCAAGCACTGAGCACCACGTGCCTCGGCAGCCAAAGATGCACAGACGGGTGAGGTCAAGAGTGAGAGGCAGCTGGGCTGCCGCAGTTCGCTGCCCCTTTCTCCCTGTTCGCGTCTGTCACGTGGACCTGTTCTGCCCTGCCTCCCGGCTGCTGCTGGACCCAGAGCTGCTTGGGGCAGCCAGTTGGCAGTCTTGGCAGGCTTACCCTCGTTGTGCTCATTGCTTGGCCCTGAAGTTCTAATTAGCTTGAGCCTCATCAGCCCCATGTGCCACAGAAAATTGCAGCAAACATATCCTCCAAAACCATTCTTTGGAAGAGAGAGACACTGTGATATATGAACATGGACCCTTGTTTCTTCCAGACCAGTTGGCCTGGCAGTGATATCAGTGTTCTGAACCTTCACGTTTATTTGCACAGATACAGAAAGAGAGGGGCAGATGCAAGGGCATCTAGACAGGTGCTTGTCGTATAGTGAGGATAATGGCCAGGTGTTGTGCATTCTCTAGTACTTGTTAGTGCTTTCAGAAGCAGCCCATACATAACCGTTTTTGAATGTCGCTTCTCCCGTTTAACCATCTGAGGTCAAGGACTGTGACTCATCTGGTTTTGGTACAGGACCACGAAGGTAGTGGACACATAGCAGTACGTGTGGATGGGGAAACGGAGTGGTGGGTGGGGACCTGAGGACATAGTGGGTGGTTGTGTCCCCTTCTTTACTCAGGACTCACCAGACTGTGGGGAGGTACCACGTGTGCTGTCATTCCTCTAAGGAGACTGACAGGGAGGCTGGTGAGGTCAGAATCGCCGGGAACACTGTGCTTTAAGAAAGATGGAAGGTGAGACGCTTGGACTCCGGGCCCCTGCAGGGTCGTCAGCGAGTGTAAAGGAGCAGGCGGAGGGCAAAGCAGAAGGGCCCTCAGGGCGGAGGCAAGGCGGGAATAAGAGCTGCGCTGGGGCGAGAATGTCCATAAAGAGAGAAAGAGAGTCCAGTTGAGAACGACTGAAAGGTTTCAAAGCATTTGTTACAATTCCTGCAGCGCTAAGGGAAATCAAGAAGAAATCAAGCAGCCACAGGTAGAAGATGAAAGGATGAAAACAGTATTTAACTAAATGAAACTTAATTAGCTGAGGAGGAAGGGACCCGTGATTTGAATTAAAGAAAGAAGAAGGTCTGCATTGTGCAGGGAAAGCTGGCGGGGTAAGGTGTCCCTGGTCTGGAGTAGCTTTGATTGTCTCACAGATGCTCTGTGGGGTCCTCGGCTGTGTCCTGGCCTGTCCCTCCTCTCTCTGCTGTGGAATCTGAATGCAGGTGTCAGAAGTTCCTTCAGGAGGGGATGAGCAGAGAGAACCAGGCTGGTTAAATGTTGGGGAGTGGAAAGAGAAGAGCGAAATAAACGCCAGATTTCCCGATGTCTCACCACTTACACAGCCTTTTGGAAAACTAAGAGGTGGCTTAGGCAGCTTTGCCCACGAATAAGTGACAGTGAAACGCTGGCTGTGCAGGAGAACCACAGACGTTCTTGGAAGGCCTGTCTTTCTGTGAGCTGTAGAAAAGTGGAAAACTGCAGTGATGGCAGAGACCCCAGAAAAAGTCACCTTTAAATCTTTTGCAAGCGAGTAATTCCAATTTGTGTTCTGCTCATTAAGGCATCATCTTCTCTTCAGAAAAGGTGAGAACGAGAGAATTCCTATGATGATGTACTTTGCACACCAGGGTTACTACATTTTTGGTAGCAAGTACATTCATCGTGGTAGACTATCTGCCAATGTTCGTTTATGTTTAAATTCTGAATTTCTTCCAGGTGCTTCCTAAAGAAGAGTATCTGGTCTGTTTTGGAGGGTGGGTGGAAAGTAGGAGAGAGACTGACCCAAGGATTGAGGTGCAGCAATGAAGCCCCATCCCAGGGGGCTCTCTGCCTTTTTTCCTGGCCATGTGACATCTGCAACTCTCCTGTCCCTTCTGGTTGGAGAGAGCATGCTCAGTTAACATTTAGTAAAAACAACACAAAGAGTGCATATTTGCATAGGGACATGCACGAATGCCCCCGTAATAAACAGACTACCTGGAAGTTTACATGAGGAGAGGCTGTTTCCATCACTGCCTGGGGAGGAATTTGACATTACCCTGAATGCCTGGTAGAACAGGTGGATTTTGTGTGTGCACATCACCTTTTCTTTGAAAAGTTTTTTTGATTAAGGTGAAATTCACATAACATAAAATTAACCATTTTAAAGTGTACAACTCAGTGACGTTTACCGCAGTGGTGTGCAGCCACTGTTTCTATTTAGTTCCAACACATTTTTTTTTAACGCAGATGGAAACCCTGCACCCATTAGCAGTCCCTCCCCGTAAACCTCCCCAACCCGGCCAGCCCCTGGCAACTGCAGGTCTGCTTTCTGTCTCTCCATCTCTACCTGTCCTGGACATTTCATGTAAATGGAGTCATACAGTGTGTGGATTTGGGGGTCTGGTGTCTTTCACTCAGCATCATGTTTTCAAAGTTTGTCCATGATGGAGCCTTTGTCAGTGCTTCTTTCCTTTTTATAGCCGAATAATGTTCCATTGTATAGATATATCAAATTTCATTTATCCATTCATCAGCTGATGGGCATTTGGGTTGTTTCCACTTTGGGCTATTATGAATGACGCTGCTGTGAACATCTTTCTAGAAGTCTTTCTGTGAACACGTTTTCATTTTTCTTGGGTATATCCCTAGGAGTTGAATTGCTGGGTTACATGGTAATTCTCTGTTTAACTTCTTGAGGAACCACCAGAATATTCTCTGCAGCAGATGCACCATTTCATATTCCCTCCAGCCACGTATCGGGGCTGCAATTTCTCCACATCCTCCCTGACACTTGTTATTTTCTTTCCTTTAATAACAACTGTTTTAACTAGTGTGAAGAGATATTTTTACTTCTTCCTTTGCAATGTATTTGTTTCTCGTTCTTACCTAATTGCTCTGGGTAGAATTTCCAGTACAGCGTTAAACGCAGACAGCAGGAGAAGGTATCTTCATCGTGTTCCTGATCTTAGGGGAACTTCATCTTGCGCCACCAAGTCTGATGTTGTTTGTGGATTTTTCACGTATGTCCCGTGTCAGGTTGAGGAAGTTCCCTTCTGTTCCTAGTTTGTTGAGTGCTTTTATCATAAAAGAGTGTCGGATTTTGTCAAATGCTTTTTCTGCACAGCCTAATCCAACTTTTTTGGGATTACACATCATACGGTTAGGGATCAGAGAAGTTTACTAACATGGTGATTCTTAGTAGAGAAGGTGTTGTAACCAAATTATTAAAATAATTGCTTTGAGTCACCAGGTTATGGAACTACTTCTATTCTACTTGATCCTTCTTGGCAATAATCTTCTCTGTAATAGGAGTTTACAAACATGCACTTATCGTTGCTTTTTTAAAAATTGATTTTAATATACTTTTTATTTTAGAATAGTTTTAGATTTACAAAGATAATACAGAGAGTTCCACATACCCCATACCCAGTTTCCCCAATTTTTCTTATTCAAGTATAGTTGATTGATAATATTGTATAAGTTTCAGGTGTGATTTCCCCTATCTTTAACATCATATATTATTATGATACAGTATCACATTTATTGAATCAATATTGATACTATTATTATCAACTGAAACTTATACTTTATTCACATTTCTTCAGATTTTCCCTAATGTCCTTTTTCTGTTCTAGGGTCCCATCCGCAGACCATACTACATTTAGTTGTCATGTCTTCTTAGGCTACTTTGGACTGTCAGTTTCATAGATCTGCTTTCTTTTGGTGACCTTGCCAGTTGTGAGGATTACTGGCTAGGTATTTTGTAGAATATCCCTTAATTTGTGTTTTTCTGATATTTAGGGTGGTATGAGTTTGGGGGAGGAAGATCACAGGTGAAGAGCCATTTTCCCCACATCATGCCAAGGGCACATCCCGTCAGCACGACTTATCTCTGCTCTTGCTGACTTGATTACTGGTTAAGGTAGTGTTTATCAGGTCTCTACCCTGTAACATTACTTTTTAAAAAATTAACTTACTTTTTAACTCCTGTTCGATAATGTCCTGGGGACAGAGCTAGAGCATTCACTGTACGTCCCTTGGTATCTAAGGGAGTCTGAAGCAAGAGCATTTGTGACTTTGACAAGCTCAGGGCAGAGTGATGTACGAGCCAGATTCCCGAGTTGTCTTTGAAGTCTTTTATTATTCGTGTTCACTTCTGTATCGAAGGTACAGAGTTGGGATTCTTCGCCCACAAACATAGTTATATGGTGAGAAGAGCATTACTCTGGCCGTCAGAAGACCCGTTATCTCCCTTTAGAAGGTCAGGTGGGAACAGTGGGCCCGTGTTGCCAGGGTACTGTTCAGTTAGGCAACCTTTATCGAGCCTCTTGTGGCACATCACCCTGCAGCGCAAAAAACGGCATTAACAGGAAAGAAACTAGAGCCCCGTCCTAAAATAACTACATGAACAAAAGTCACCTCCGTGCCCAGACTTGCCCCGGATGATCCTCAATGCATGTGGGGTAGGAAACTCTAAGGAGATGAGTGTCACGCCTGTGTCAGGGCATCTGCGTGCACAGGAGCCTGCGTGGTTGAAGTATGCAGGGCCACGCGTGGTCCTCGGGGCAACTGTAGCATCTTCAGGGTGCGTGACAATCCTCAGAGGTTTCCTTTAGGCCACAGTGGACCTTAATGTCACAAGGAAGCTGTAAAAGTTGAGAGCGTGTGATGAAGGCAGGAGTTGGAGGCAGGAGATCATGCAGACTTCGGGCTTTTATGTTTGAGATTTGTGTTTGAATCAGAATTCCTCCCATGTGTCATTTCTAGTTGATTTGTCCAGCTGGGCTTGGGTTTTTTTTAGTTAATAAAATATCTTCCTTTTCTTTATCTTCTGTAGCAGAGGTTTATGTATCAGTGACATCTTTTCTTGTCATCCAATTCAACCAAAATAATTTAGTTGTTTTTATTTAGTCTTGAAGGAAAACTAAACTGAATTTATTCAAAATCTGAGTCACTTGAATTAAAGGTTTTTTTCCCTTCAGGTGCATACATTAACCCAAACTGTAATAAAATACGGCCAAGGATGATAGGCTGGGCAGTGAACATTTCCTAAATTTTAACAGGAGTTAATTTTTCTTTATATATCTATATTTTTTCATAGTTTAATTTTGTAAACATGTTAGTACTTTTGCAAAAGAATATAAATAAATGTGTTGCTTTTCCATAATTACCTGGGAAACAATTTATTACTCTACACAAAGTGTTATTTTTTAAAACCCATATGTATTGTATAAGAAATTTTATTTAAGTGCTGTTTATTTTGTTGTTTAGTTGTTTTTTAAGAACTAAGTAAGTGACTTCAAAAGTAATGGTAATTATTTGATTCCGTTGGTCTTCAGCTTCATTCATGAGGACTTGCGAGTTAGTTTGGGAGCCATCTCAGTGTCAAAAGTGGAATACTGTGCGGTCACTTAAAATAAGGAATGTGAAAGCTCTTTCGTATTAATACGGAATCATCTTCAGCATGCACTATTAAAACAAATGAACAAAGTCCGAAACAGTATACAAAATGTACTACCATTTGGTTAAAACAAGTTTGGCGGGGGGTGCAGTATGCACCTAAATGCTTTATATGGATAAACTATTTCCGGAAGAATCCTCAAGAAGGGAGTAACTTGAGTTGTCCCAGGAGGAGAACTAGGTGGTCGGGGAAGGAAGGAGAGGTTTGAATTTGAATCATGTGAATGTATTACCTGTTGTAAAATAAAACTCTTTTGATAAATTATCTAAGACGGAAGTGAGGGCCAGCTTTAGGTTTTGTTAATGGTTGAACCTCACTTTCATTTCTTCTAAGTCGTGGAGTCAGTTTCATGTGGCTCTAAGACAAACTCGTGCAGATGGGTCTTTGAATATTTCTTTCCAGGTGGTAGGAGTATTCAGCTTTGGTTTGGTTAATTTGTGTTTTCTGGTTTACATGTCTTTCAATAAAAATGTTATAGAATCATGGAGACTTAAGAGTTGGATTGGCCCTTAGATACCAGTTGTAGATCATTGACTTGATGTCTTAGCCTTAGCTGTAGAGCGTTTGAGCTCTCATGGGGCAGACACGTTGCTCTGCCTCAGCCATTCATGCGTGTGAAGTTCTGTTCCAAGAAAGTTCTCTCCTTGAGCCTAAATTTGTCCTCCTGCATCTTCTAACTCTTGGAACTGATGCTTCCTCTCAGGGTCCTGTAAAATTGATCTGTTTGCTTTTATGCACGACAGCCCCAAATGTGAAAATTACACACACAAAACGTGCTTCTCATCATAATCATAGTTGTTTTCCTACGTTAAAGCCTGGGAAGTTGTTGATGAGCTTCTCTGTCCTTGCTTTTTTTAAAAAAAATTTATTTCTGGCTGCGTTGGGTCTTTGTTGCTGCGCGCGGGCTTTCTCTAATTGTGGCGAGCGGGGGCTACTCTTCGGTGCGGTGTGTGGGCTTCTCCTTGTGGCGGCTTCTCTTGTTGCAGAGCACAGGCTCTAGGCGCGTGGGCTTCAGTAGTTGTGGCGCATGGGCTTAGTTGCTCCGCATCATGTGGGATCTTCCAGGACCACGGCTTGAACCCATGTCCCCTGCATTGGGAGGCGGGTTCATAACCATTGCGCCACCAGGGAAGTCCTATGTCCTTGCTTTTGAAGTTGATTTTTTTTGGACCCAAATGCAACACCTTGTATTTATCTCTGTTAAGTTTCACTTTGGCAGATTCAGCCCATGAAACAATTCATTGTTTTAATCCTGATTCTGTCAACTAAAAATTATGTTATTTCTCCCCCCTTTCTCTTTTAAGACTGATTTTTTTAGATCAGTTTTGGTTTTACAGCAAAATTGAGAGGAGAGTGCAGAGATTTCCTTTATACCTCTTTCCTCACATACATGTAGCCTCCTCCATATCAACATCATTCACCAGATGGTGCGTTTTTAATCAAGGATGAACCTGCATTGACATGTCATAATCACCCAGAGTCCAGAGTTTACATTCAGGTTCACTCTTGGTAATGTACATTCATGGGTTCAAACAAAAGTATCATGACCTATATCCGTCATTATAATACACAGAATATTTTCACTGCTCTGAATATCCTCTGTGCTCTACCTCCTCTGCCACACCCCTGACAACCACCAATCTTTTTATTGTCTCCATAGTTTTGTCTTTTCCAGAATGTCACATACAGTCTGCCCTTCTGTATCTGTAGGATGTAGAACCCGTGGATACAGAGGGTCAGCTCTACTGTGTCATTTTATTTAAGGGACTTCAGCACCTGCAGATTTTGGTATCCATGGGGGTCCTGGAACCAATCCCCTCTTGATACCAAGGGGCAAATGTAGTTGGAATCATACATTATATACCCTTTTCAGATCAGGTTCTTAAACTTAGTAATATGCATTTAAGTTTCCTCTGTGTCTTTTCATGAATTGATAGTTCATTTCCTTTTAGCACTGAATAATATTCCATTGTCCGGATATACCACAGTTTATCCATTCACCTACTGAAGGATGTCTTGGTTGTTCCCAAGTTTTAGGAATTATGAATAAAGCTGCTATAAACATCCGTGTGCAGGTTTTTTTGGGGGGGGGGCAATAAATTTTCAGCTTTTTAAGGTAAATATCGAGGAGTATAGTTGTTGGATCACATCATGAAAGTAGGTTTAGTTTTGTAAGAAACTGCCGAACTGCCTCCCAAAGTGGCTGCACCGTCTTCTATTCCCACCAACGGTGACTGACGACAGTTCCTTTGAGTCCACACACTCACCAGCATATGGTGTCAGTGCTCTGGGTTTTGGCCATTCTAAGAGGTATGTAGTAGTATCTCATTGCTGTCTTAATTTGCATTTCCCTGATGACATATGATGTGGAGCATCTTTCCATATGCTTGTGTGCCATCTGCGTGTATATCTTCTCTGGTGAGGTGTTTTGTGTTCTTATTGTCAAGTTTTAATAGTTCTTTGTATATTTTGGATTACAGTCCTTTATCAGATGTGTCTTTTGCAGATATTTTCTCCCAGTCTGTGGCTGTCTTTTCATTCTCTGCATATTGTTTTTCTCAGAGCAGAAATTTTTAATTTTAATCAAGTCCAGCTCATCAGTTATTTCTTTCATGGATCATGTCTATGGTGGTGTATCTGAAAAGGTTATCACCATACCCAAGGACATCTAGATTTTCTCCTATGTTATCTTCTAGGAGTTTTATAGTTTTGCATTTCACATTTAGGCCTATGATCCATTTTGAGTTAATTTTTGTAAAGGGTGTAAATTCTTCGTCAAGATTCATTCTTTTGCATGTGGATGTCCAGTTGTTTCAGTACCATTTGTTAAAAAGACTGTCTTTGCTCCATTGTATTACCTTTGTTCCTTTGTCAAAGATCAGTTGACTCTATTTATAGGGATCTATCTCTTAGTTCTCTGTTCTGTTCCATTGATCTATTTGTCCGTTCTTTCACCAGTACCACACTTTCACTAGTACTTAAGGGGGAAACTTAGATCATTTATTTTAGATTATCCTTCGTTTCTGAAATAATATGAAGCTAATACTGTAGCTTTCTAGTAAGTCTTAAAGTTGAGTAGTGTCAGTCCTTCAACTTTGTTGTTCTTCAATATTGCGTTGGCTCTTCTAGGTCTTTTGCAGCTATATATAAACTTTAGAACCAGTTTGTCAGTATCCGCAAAATAACTTGCCAGGATTTTAATTGTGATTGCACTGAATCTATAGATCCAGTTGGGGAAAACTGACATCTTGACAATACTGGCTCTTCCTATCTGTGAACTTGGAATATCTCTCCATTTATTTCTTTGATTTCATTCATCAGATATTGGTAGTTTTCTTCATGTAAATCTTGTAATAAATTATTATACCTCAGTGTACCTAAATATACCTCAGCATTTCATTTTGGGGGGTGCTAATGTAAATGCTAGTGTGGTTTTGTTGTTTGTTTGTTTGTTTTTTGTGGTACGCGGGCCTCTCACTGTTGTGGCCTCTCTCGTTGTGGAGCACAGGCTCCGGACGCACAGGCTCAGCGGCCATGGCTCACGGGCCCAGCCGCTCCGCGGCATGTGGGATCCTCCTGGACCGGGGCACGAACCCACGTCCCCTGCATCGGCAGGTTAACTCTCAACCACTGCGCCACCAGGGAAGCCCTCCAGGAGTTTTTTGATTGATGCTTTCAGATTTTTTACATAGACGGTCAAGTCTGCAAACAAAGACAGTTTTATGTCTTCCTTCCCAATCTGTATGCCTTTTATTTCCTTTTCCTGTGTTATGCATTAGCAAGTACTTCCAGCATAATGTTGAAAAAGGAATGGTGAGAGGGGACATCATTGCCTTTTACCTGTTCTTAGTGGGAAGGCTTCAAGTTTCTCACCATTGAGTATGATGTTAGCTGTAGGTTTTTTGAATAGTCATCAAGTTGAGAAAGTTCCCCTCTATTCCTAGTTTACTAAGAGTTTTTATCATCAGGAAATACCAGGTTTTGTCAAATGTTTATTCTGCATCTATTGATATGATCATGTAATTTTTCTTTTTTAGTCTGTTGATGTGATGGTTTGCATAAATTGACCTTCAAATGTTGAATCAGCCTTGCAAAACTGGGATAAATCCTTCTTGGTCATGGTACATAATTCCTTTTATACACTGTTGAATTTAATTTGCTAATATTTTGTTGAGGATTTTTGCATCTATGTGTTGAAGAGACATATTGGTTGGTAGTTTTCCTTTCTTGTAATACCTTTGTCTGGTTTTGGTATTAGGGTAATGCTGGCCTCATCGAATAAGCTAGGAAGTGTTCCTTCTGCTTTTATCCTCTGAAAAAGATTGCAGAGAATTGATATAATTTCTTTCTTAAATGTTTGGTCAAATTCACCAGTGAACCCATCTGAGCCTAGTGCTTTCTGTTTTTGAAGATTATTAATTATTAGTTCAATGTTTTTAATAGATACAGGCTTGTTCAAATTATCTACTTCTTGTGTGAGTTTTGGCAGACTGTGTCTTTCAAGAAATTGGTCCATTTCATCTAGGTTATTAGATTTGTGGGCATAGAGTTAATTATAGTATTCCTTTAGTATCCTTTTAATTTTTTGTTTTAAATGGCCCTGTCTTTTTTTTTATGTTGCGTTGGGTCTTTGTTGCTGTGCGAGGGCTTTCCCTATTTGCAGCGAGCGGGAGCTACTCTAACTTGCAGTGCGCGGGCTTCTCATTGTGGTGGCTTCTCTTGTTGTGGAGCATGGGCTGTAGGTGCACGGGCTTCAGTAGTTGTGGCACACAGGCTCAGTAGTTGTGGCTCGTGGACTCTAGAGTGCAGGCTCAGTAGTTGTGGCACACGGGCTTACTTGCTCCGCGGCATGTGGTATCTTTCCGGACCAGGGCTCGAACCCGTGTCCCCTGCATTGGCAGGAGGGTTCTTAACCACTTGTGCCACCAGGGAAGCCCTCCTTTTAATTTCCATGGAATATGTAGTGATGTCCCCTCTTTCATTTTGTTTTTTTTAAGTCTCTATTGAATTTGTCACAGTATTGCTTCTGTTTTACATTTTGGTTTTTTGGCTGTGAGGCCTGTGGGGTCTTAGCTCGGCGACCAGGGGTCAAACCCACACCCCCTGCGTTGGAAGGCAAAGTCTTAACCACTGGACTGCCAGGGAAGTCCCCCCTCTTTCACTTGTGATATTTAGTCATTTGTGTTCTCTCTTCTTGTTAGACTGGCTAAAGGCTTATAGATTTTTTTTTTTTTTTTGGCCGTACGCGGGCCTCTCACTGTTGTGGCCTCTCCTGTTGCGGAGCACAGGCTCCGGATGCGCAGGCTCAGCGGCCATGGCTCACGGGCCTAGCCGCTCCGCGGCATGTGGGATCCTCCCGGACCCGGGCACGAACCCGTGTCCCCTGCATCAGCAGGCAGACTCTGAACCACTGCGCCACCAGGGAAGCCCGAGGCTTATAGATTTTATTGATCTTTTCAAAGGATCAGCTTTGGTTTCGTTGATTTTCTCTATTGATTTCCTTTCAGTTTCATTGATTTCTACTCTAATCTTTATTCTTTCATTTATTTACTATTTTTTCCCCCTGCTTACTTTGGATTAAGTTTGGTCTTTTTTTTCTAGTTTCCTAAGGTGGAAACTTAGATTATTGATTTTAGATGATTTTTCTTTTCTAATATATGCGTTCAGTAGTATAAATTTTCCTCTAAGCACTGTTTTTGCTGTAGCCTACACATTTTGATAAGTTGTGTTTCCATTTTCATTTATTAAAAATTTTAAAATTTCTCTTGAGATTTCTTCTATGACTCGTGTTATTTAAAAGTTTGTCTTAACCTATGGAATGGGAGAAAATATTTGCACATTATGCAGCTGACAAGGGATTAATTTCCAAAACATACAAGCAGCTCAATATCAAAAAAACAACCCAATCCAAAAACAGACAGAAGACCTAAATAGACATTTCTCCAAGGAAGACATACAGATAGCCAGCAGGCACATGAAAAGATGCTCAACATTGCTAATTATTAGAGAAATGCAAATCAGAACTACAATTAAGTATCAGCTCACAATAAATGCTGGAGAGGGTGTGGAGAAAAGGGAACCCTCTTGCACTATTGGTGGGAATGTAAATGCCACTCTGGAGAACAGTATGGAGGTTCCTTAAAAAACTAAAAACAGAGCTACCATATGATCCAGCCATCCCACTCCTGGGCATATATCCAGAAAAGATGAAAACTCTCATTCGAAGAAATACATGCACCCCAGTGTTCAGAGCAGCACTGTTTACAGCAGCCAAGACACGGAAGCAGCAGATGAATGGATACAGAAGATGTGGTGCACATACACAATGGGATATTACTTGGCCATAAAAAGACTGAAATAGTGCCATTTGCAGCAACATGGATGGACCTAGAGATTATCATACTAAGTGAAGTAGGTCAGACAAAGACAAATATCATATGATATCACATATATGGAATCTAATAAAAAACTGATGCAAATGAACTTATTTATACAAATACACAATACAAAACAGAAATAGACTCACAGACATAGAAAAACAAACATATGGTTACCAGAGGGGGAAGATGGGGGGAGGGGTATATATATATTTTATATATATATATATAAAATAGATGAACAACAAGGACCTACTGTATAGCTCCGGGAACTGTCTTCAGTATTTTGTAATAACCTATAATAGAAAAAGAATCTGAAAGAGTTATATGTTCAGTTATATATAACTGAATCACTTTGCTATACACCTGAAACATTGTAAATTACTATACTTCAATTTTTAAAAAAAGTTTGTCTTTCAGCTCCATGTATTTTGAGATTTTTCGGTTATCTCTTCGTTATTGAATTCTAGTGTAATTCCACTGAGAGCATACATTGTATAGTTTCTGTTTCTTTAAGCATGTTAAGATGTGTTCTGTGGCCCAGACTGTGGTTTGTCTTGGTGAATGTTCCATGTGGGCTTGAAAAGAATGTGTCCTCTGCAGTTGTTAGATGAAGTAGTCTATAGATACCACTTACGTCCAGTTGATTAACAGTGTTGTTGAGTTCAGCTATGACCTTGCTGATTGTTTATGAGCTGGATCTGTCCATTTCTGAGAGAGACGTGGTAAAGGGTGCAGCCGTGATAGTGGATTCATCTGTTTCTCTTTGCAGTTGTTTTATCCCATGGAGTTTGATGCTCTGTTGTTAGGCACATACACATTAAGGATTGTTGCGTCCTCTTGGAGAATTGACCCCTTTATCGTTGTGAAATGTTCTTTGTCTGTGATAACTTTCCTCTGAAGTCTGCTCCGTCCGGAATTAAAGTCGTTTTTCCCGCTCTCTTTATGTACATATTAGCGTGTTGTTTTCAGTATTGTGGTAGCATGTTACTATTACTGTGTTATTATGTCAGCATGGAATATTTTTCTTCATCCATTTACTTTTAATCCACTTTATATTTAAAGTGGGTTCTTTTTCTGTCTTTTGTGGCTTAATTGAGCATTTTATATGATAACATTTTCTCTCCTGTTTTTAGCACATCGGTTATGCTTATATTTTTACTTTTTTTAGTGGTTGCCCTAGAGTTTGCAGTACACATTTACAGCAAATCCAAGTCCACTTTTAAATAACACGGATCACTTCTGGGTAGTGTGAGTACCTTATAAGAACAAGACAATCCTGATTCCATCCCCCACCCCATCCCTTGTATTGTTGCTGTCATTCATTTCACTTATGTGTAAACACACATAGGCATGTGTGTGTATGCGTAAGAAATATACATAAGCATACATAATTGAATACGTTGTTGCTATTATTATGTCAAACAAACTGTTATCTATTAGATCAATTAAGAATTAATATAAAAGTCTTTATTTTTACCTTCACTTATTCCTTCTTCAGTCCTCTTCCTTCATGTAGATCCGAGTTTCTGATCTATATCGTTCTCCTTCTCTCAAAAGAACTTCTTGTATCATTTCTTGCAAGGCAGGTCTGCTGGCAACAGATTGCCCCAATTTTTGTTTGAGAAAGTCTTTATTTCTCCTTCACTTTTTAAGGATAATTTAACAGGGTACAGAATTCTGGGTTGGTGGGGCTTTTTTCTCTCAACACTTTCAATCTTTCACTCCACTCCCTTCTTGTTTGCATGGTTTCTTAGAAGTCAGGTATAATTCTTACCTTTTTTCCTCTATAGAGAAGGTGGTTTTTTCCTCTAGCTTCTTTTGGGTTTTTTGTTTATTGTTCAGTTTTTGGCATTTATTCCTGCTTGGTGTTCTCTGAACTTCCTGGATCTGTGATTTGGTGTCTGACGTTAATTTGAGTGAGTACGTCAACTGAACGTGGAAATGGAGGTGATGACGGGAGACCCTGGAGGGGTGTCACACAGGCAGATGGAGTGTGGGACTGGGGTTTAGGAGGGGTGGTGATGACATAACGACTCAGAGTCTGTACTGCAGGTTAACGTCTCAGGCCCCTAGTGTCAGCCCTGCATGTCCAGGGCAAAAAACCCTTTCATCCAGCAGAATCGTGCATTGAATAACATTTTCAGGCTATTCGAGGACGTGAAAAAAAGGCCGGGGCAACACTCCCTAAGTTGTCAGTTGACATTGCAAGTAACCTCATACATTAAAAGGCTGGGTTAGGTCAAAACCTATGATACTATGAACTAATCCAGGCACTGTCTGTTTTATTCTTGGCCATGTTCATTTAGCCACATCTAGCAAAGACGGAGTAGAGAAACAGTTGTGGGTGCCAGACACCCAGATTCTTTATGCCACCAGCCAGTGTGGTCTGAGGCAAGCTAAGGATCCTCGGAGCCCCACACAAGTATCTGTGAGATGAAATGATGGAAAGAATCACCACAGCCCCTTCTAGCACTAACTAAAAGTCTGGGCGTTTTTAGCCGTGTAAAGAATTAAAGTAGTGAGCATTTCTTTTTTTTTTTTTTTTTTTTTTTTGCGGTACGCGGGGCTCTCACTATTGTGGCCTCTTCCGTTACCGAGCACAGGCTCCAGACGTGCAGGCTCACCGGCCATGGCTCACGGGCCCAGCCGCTCCACAGCATGTGGGATCTTCCCGGACCAGGGCACGAACCCGTGTCCCCTGCATCGGCAGGCAGACTCTCAACCACTGCGCCACCAGGGAAGCCCTGTGAGCATTTCTTTATCAGATGATTGCTTCCTTTTGGAAAGCAGTCAGTAAGGAATTATTTACATTGAATTAAGAATTTAGAATATCTGATAAGGCATTAATTTATCTCAGATTTAATGATACATTTGCACAACAAAAACTTAAGTACTCAAAGTGTGTATGTGTGCTTAAGAAATTGCTCAGAGTACTCCAGCTCTGCTTTTGAAAGTTTTCTCTGCCTCCTATATGTTATAGAGCTAAATTCAAGATCATTCGGAAAATTGGCCTCATGCACTAATAGATCCTGTGGTCCTGCCCTCCCCACCTCTGCTCAGTGGTCCCTGCACACACATCTCTGCCCATACTGTTCAGTAAACAACTGAGAGAACCAAGCTCAGCCGGTTCATTCACAGAGTATTTGGAAAGGGCTGTCTGAGCAGCCTTGACACACTGGCTGAAGTGGGGTGAGAGGCAGTGTTGGTGTTTTCATTAGTTCTTTTTATAGCACTGAACCAGCTGTAGCTGGTTAACTCAAGCCTGGGCTCCTGTTAGTGCACAGGTCTCTTACGCAGGATAAAGGGCTTCTGATGGAAGCAGATTTTGTTACTCATGATACCACCGCCTGTGTTTACATGAACTCACCCAGTCTGTCATGAGATGTGATTTAAAAGGGTTCCATTAAAACACAGGAACTCCCTGAGTGCTCTTCAAATCACCCTTGAAAACAAAAATATAGATAGCTTTCCTTATTAAAGCAGCCGTCCTTCACAGATCATGCTTCCCTTGGATGACGCTTTTGAAGAGAGCTAGGATGTTTTCCCATCAGTGTTATAAAAATTGGGTGGAGAAAGTTGTTTCTCCTCTGCCCACAGCAAGGAATCATCATCTTATAGGGGGCAGAGAATAATTTACCCAAGCATTTCTGGCTAAGTTAAATAGAAGTGTTTGTATTGCTGTAGCTTTTCAAGGGGTGAACTCTGACTGAAGGCAAAATCTAACTTTTTAGACATCATTAATAGCTAGATGGAAATAAATGTATGTACATATATTCATTTCTATCTATAGGAGTGGAAATGGGAAATAAAAACATTTTGAATGGAGAGTGTTTATTGGATTCTTGTGTGGCTTGTTTTGGGGATTAAAGGATAAACCAATTTAGCCAGTGTTCCGAAGTAGCCAAGAATCTGTGAGGCTCAGCTACTTCCTGGATCAGTTTCACCAGAAATTAGAAAATATAGTGTTCTTTTAAACCTGATTTATTGGCAGAAGTGAGCTGAGGCATTTGACATGATGAAGTCGTGAAAACACAAGGGCTGAGATTCTTTCTGTAACAGTTGTAGCAGCTGTTTGAGGAGACGCAGCCACCTCTCACAGGATCCAGAATTGTCCTTGATTCCTCCTGATGCTTTCTTTTTCCCCAGAACAGGGTCTGACAGGCTCAGAGATTCAGTGGTTCCGTTTGTAGGGTGGTGCTAGGGGCTGGACTGTCATCCACCTCACAGGGTTGTTTAGGAGGTTAAATGAAGTAGCAGAGGTGAGGTGCCTGGCTCACGGTGGCGCTTCGTTTTGTTCTCATTTATAGAGCGGGGCTGGCAAGTGCAGTATTTTAGGCTGTCCCAGTCCCTCACCTCAGCCTTTGTGGTGTGAAAGCAGCTCTGGGCAAGAATGCCTGAACAGATGGGCTGGTCCCAATGAAACTTTATTTACAAAGACAGGTGGCGGGAAGAATTTGGCCCACAGGCCATAGTTTGCCAACCCATGATCTATACAAAGAGGCGAATTTCTTTATGACTCATATTTCCTTTGAAGGATAAAAGAGAATTTTCAGCCAGTGTTTACTATAGTTGTAACTTCCCACAGTGCTCATCAAGATAACACGTGAAGGTGTAAGTATATGCTTACGTATTTTTGAACTACATACAGAAAGAATGTGTAAAGTGCTTAATGAAGTAATATATTAATTTTCAGATAAAATAGTTCCTGTCACATGTGGTGAAATGATGTGACTGTAGAAATATCGGGATTCCTCTGTGTACTTGGCCTTCAGACGTTGAATTACAAAATGATAGAGGCAGCATAGCAAACTTAGGAGCCAAAGTAAGGTAAAAAAGCCAAACCTTTATACCAGGATTTATGATTTGCGAGTGAGAGAATGAACGCGGGAAAATAGAAAGCCCAAGGAAAAAATGTAAATCAGAGTGTGGGTGGAAGCAGGGCTGATGCAGATTCGGAGAGAAGCAGTGGGGAGTGGGAAGGAGCCCAGGGTTTGTGCTTCCCGCGCCATCCCTGGCGCCCCGCGGTCTCCCGACCCGGGCAGGCGGAGGGCATCGCGGCTTCCTTGCCCTGTGGCGCGCGTGCGGTGTTTCTCGAGCTTTCTCGACCAGGCCGCCGACTCACCTGGTCCACGGGTGGGCCGCGCCCTCCGGAGCAGCGGGGCGGGGAGCCGCGCAGCCGCGCGCCACCCACACCGCGTCCGGGCTCACGCGCCGGGTGCGGGGCGGCGGCAGGTCGCAGAGAAGAGGCGCCCTCTCCCGCGCCTCGTTCTCGTCCCGGCGCTGTGCCCCGGCGCCTGGCCGAACGCTCGCGGCTGAGCCGGCACCACCGGTCCGCCCTTCCGGGGATGGAGATCAGCCCACCGCGTGTGCCCCGGGGGCTCAAAGGCAGGAGAGCAGCGGTCACCGCGCGGGAAGTCACCTGCCGCCCTCAGGGGTCGGCAGGGGTCGAAGCAAGCCTGGAGCTGACCAGGCGTCCGGAGGGGAGGGCCCGAGGCAGGGGAGGTGGGCCCGCGCATCCCCGGCAGCCTCAGCGTGACCCCCAGGCCTTGAAACAGTGGGGACAGCAAAGGCCGCGGCCCCTGGCCTCAGGCTTTGAACTTACTCATTACGGTAGATTTGAAGGGAGGTCTGTTCTGGGGTCATACAAACAGTTCTTGAAAATAAGAATTTAGGCTTTTGTCTACAATTACATGGGTCTTACCTCCTCATAATTCCATATTTCATGTGCTAGTTAATGGATTTTTAAAACCACACAAATAGTACTGCATATTTTTAAACCAGAAAGTAGCCCAGAAAAGCACTGGATTCAGGAATCGTCACAATAGATACAGCAGGGCAAACGGTGAAAGACTACCTTTGTATCTGAAAAACAGGTTTAGATTTATTTGTTCCGATCATATGAAAAAGGAATGAAGGGCTGATGAAGAATTCTTACTTGATTTTTCAGGGTTCACAACTCATCAGAAATTCAGAGAATCAACATATGGTTTTCATTTATAATTGTACTTTATTTTCTGGAAGGCCAGTGAAATACAGCTCCTTGATTTATATGAAATTTACTCCGTGACAAGCTAAGTCTTTCTAGTGAGACCAGAATCCAGGATTCAGCCGTTACCTCGGGCTGATCTGAGAGAACTGAAGAGCCAAATGTTTTGTTGCTTTAGATTAGTTAAGTGATGATACCGTGAGCATTTATAATATTATTTTTAAATTGGCCTTGTGAGGTTTTAAGACACAGAACTGAATGTACTGCCAGATATTTTTGCAGGAGTCACAGATGTGAGAGAGAATTCTGCACACACAGCCCCCTCCCCAACACCCAAACAGAACATATTTTGCGTTAAACCCTTTGGAATGGACTATTTTTAGAAAAATGTCAGGGGGGTTAGGAAATGTTTTTTCACAACTTTTTTCATTACACCCCATTAACAAAGAAAATTTTACATTTTAATTTAATTGTGAGATGTCCTGTACTGTGATTGATTCTACTGATAGTGAAATGCCAAGTTGAACTACCATCCCATCTTTGTCAAACAAACAGCAGAGTTTTACCTACTCTGAAATTTGAGAGATAACACATGGTACCCAGGCGTGGGCCAGACTTGGCAGGACTACACCACAAGCAGCATTGCTCAACATTGCACTCTGCACTGCTTGTGCTCACAGCCCATCTTGTGCATGAAATAATGTGACCATGGAAGTGACAGCCTGGTCCATTAATATTTTTGTGTAATTTTAACAGATAAAAGCAACCTGGTGACATCTATAGAAAATTGCAAAATTTGCACTAATCGAAAAGTTATTCTATTCACTGTATAATCATTTTGTATATTATCTTCTAGTCTTTTTTATAATACGTCTTTTAAGCCGAAGTTATGAAACATTTTGTTCTTAGCCCAGAGAATGTCAGCACACTGTAATCATTTTTACTGCCTCTGTGCAATGTTTCAATTTGACTGTGGACACACGGGAGAAGAAAGGAAACTTGTTTGAGAACCGACAGTATGCCAAGTGCTTGTGTTTTTGTTTGCTTGTTTGAGGGGCTAATTAAGCACATAAAATAGCCATGCAGTACCTGCCAGTGGTACTCTGCACAGCAGTGATGGAAAAGGCCAGCACCTGGGAGAGGTGGGTGTGAGTTTTCCCGTTGCTCGGAGGAGACCGCTAACAGGGCAGGAGGCCGGAGACTTGTCTGGGGCAGAGCTGGAACTCAAAACCGAGTCTGTGTGCCTCTGAGCAATTTGCTGTTCTAAATGTAGCAGCCAAGGTATTTCACATTCTGTAGCTACCACTGGTTACAGCATAAGCATGGTTACTGTCACTCACTCTGGTGCAGCCTGCACTGGCACTGATAATAGAAAAACTACAGGTAATATTTTTATTTGAAGTGTGAGCAGTTACTGTCAGCTGTCGAAACAGGTGGCTGTAATCTGGTATATGGAAAATTAACGTTGATAACATTGTTTCTTGATGTCTAGAACATTTTTAAACAAAAAGCCGGTCACGTATGCAGTCACAAAATTGCGTAAACTCTTTGATGAAGAAAGAAAGTAAAAGTCCCTGAGCATTTCATGTCACCTCTTGCAGCTTCTGGCCGTGTGGGTGGCAGTGCTTTTCTTAGGAAAGGGACAATAACAGGGCTAACAGCACCATGAAAACAAGGCCAACGCTACTACCTGTTGCTGGACCTCCGTGCCGTGCTACCAGATGTGTATGAGATGATTTGAAAGATGGGTTGTTTTTTTTTTTCCTTTTTAAGACTAGACAGGGACATGTTTCTTAAACACACACACACACACACACACACAAACAGGAATAAAGATGTGGGAAAGTAGATTTCAAAGATGAAGGAAAAAGAGAGGGAAGAAACATCCCTTCTAGTCAGAGATCATTGTGTAGAACTATTTGTATATTAGGACTAAAATGTTACCACTTAGAGCAAACCCAGAAGAGAGAAAACATAGGCCTTGGCTTGAGTGTGCGTGTCCTGTTTTGCCTCCGACGTACGGCTGCGTCTCCCTGACCTTCCTGGGCTGTGTGAACTTAGAGGAGGATGTGGCTGGGAGGCCCGTGCTGTCCTGGGTGAACAGGCACCGTCCCCGGCGGGGGCAGGAAGGTGCTGGTGAGACAGATACTTGGCTTCAGGTCTCACTGCTTCTCGTGTCCTGTGGGTCAGGGTTTATGGTGGAAGTAATGGTCATTTTCCTTATTGTACAGCAGAGCCCCCAGGTGTATTTGGGGAGTGAATGCTGTAATTATGTTCAGTAGAGTTTTTCACATTGTGTTATCTCTGGTAGGTTTTTTGTTTTTTTCTTAATTAGAATTTTTGCTGAGATCATTGGAGAGTCACGTGGAGTTATAAGAAGTGATGCTGTGTAGGTTCGTGTATGCTCCACACAGTTCCATTGCCACAAAATCCCTTCTGTTGCCCTTTCATAATCACACCCCCTTCCCTCTGTCCCACCTCCCTCCCGCCCCACCCCAGTGCCTGGCAGCCGCCCATCTGTTCTCCCTTTCTATCATGTTCTCCTTTCAAGAATATTATGTAAGTGCTGTAGAGATGTACAGTGTGTAATCTTTGAGGATTGGCCTTTTTCACACAGCGTGATTCCCTGGAGGTCCACCTGAGTTGTCTCTGAGTCAGTGGTGTCCGTCCCTATCTGGTGCTGAGTGTGCTCCTGGCTCTGGACGCCCTGCAGTTTGACCTAGCGTCTCACTGTTGGAGGACTTCAGGGCTGTTATGAATAAAGCTTCTGTGAGCGTCCGTGTATACAGGCTTTTGTGTGAACCTGTTTTCGTTTCTCTGGGACAAACGCCCCGGAGTGCAGTTTCTGGGCGGCAGGTCAGTTACAGGTTCAGTTCGATGAGAAGCTGCCGCACCGTTCCCGAGTGGCTGCAGCATCCGCCTTCCCGCCAGCAGTGTGTGAGGGACCCGGTCTCTGAGCTGTGTCACCAGTGCTTGGCGCTGTCACTGTGTTGTATTCAGCCGTTTTGATTGGTGCTTCTGTGTTGAATTTCAAACCAAGGGTTTTGGATTTTTAATACCTTTTATTTTCCCCATGTTGGGGCATATCATGAACTACTTTAACAAATCTGAGTTTATCTTTCTGTGGGTCCCGCTGGACTATAAAGCATCAATATAAGAGATTGTTTCATTCAGGTCTGCATCCCTCACGTAGAAAGCGGGGCCAGGCTCAAGTGTGGCTGACGGGAGAGGAGAGGGGACAGAGAGAGCGAGCTGTCTACTGCCTGCGGTCACCGGCACTATCAGCTAATATTCACTGAGCACGTTCAAAGTACACAGCAGCATCATGGCTGGAAAAAAGCATAGTGAACTTAAGTTAGAGATGATCTCAGCTAGATTCTAGATGCAAAAACAAAGAAAAGAAACTTTCCACGTACAGAAGTGAGAGAGAAAACTCTTCATGTTCTGAGTCTCTGTAACCCTCCAAGGGAAAACCTCTCCTCCTTACCTACCTGAAGTCGGCAGAGGTGTTCACTGCAGGCGCTGTTTCTCTTTGAGCGTCATGCTGCCTGCCTGGCGCAGGAGAGCGTGCCCTCACCCGCCCGGGACCTGTGCTGGCACCGCCAGCTGGATCCTGGTCCTGCAGCGTTGGCTGCCTCGTCTTTCACGAGGTATTATTTGTCGACAGGATTGCAGCCTCTGGTTTCTGCTTTGCAGTTTGTTAGCCACAGAAATGAAATAGCAGAGCATTCAATGGCTAGAGGAAAGTTTGCACCATCCATGGGGATAACTAGCAAGTTTCTAGTGAATCTCTTATATATCTGGCTGTAAAAATTAAACACCTCGCCCCAGGAAAGCATATCTATCATCAGGTAACACTTTACTTGACAGTGGGACCCCAAAGTTTGCTGTGTCATCGGTTAAAAAGAGCTGTGGAAGAACTATAAGCAAGCATCAAATATTAAAAAACCAGATTACCCTAAGAAGAGGCTATTTGAGCTCTGACCCCTGGGAGGGAGTTAGGAGGCCTGCATGCAGACCCACATCCCAGGGGCTGAAGATCCCAGGGGGGGCAGACACACTCGTGGGCTTTCTGTGCGGCCGCGGGCAAGGTAGCCCGTCCACAAAGGGAGCTATTTCCCTGTGCGCGTGGAAAGTGAGTCAGGAAAGCTTTCTAAGCAATTCGTGAATGCTGTACTGAGAAATGAGGTTAAATCTAAAACTGTAGCAATTTAGAAACATGTACTAGTAACAGAAGAGTAAAATAGTCATGCTAGTCAAGAAAAATATTATCCCATTATGCTGTATGCTTTTAACTTACACAGTGCTGTATTCAGTTGTATCTCAATAAAACTGGAAAAAATAAAGCTAAATAAAATGGAAAACTATTATTCCTTCCCAGTGTAGCGCTGATCACCAAATCTCTACTGAAGGCTTCAGCTTGAGGGCAAGGGGTCCTGGAATCCACATAACAGTTATCATTGTCTACATAGACTGAAATAATGTCTGCCACAGATATAAACTACTTTTTGAAAGTATGTAGATGTGATTTTTCTTTTTTTTAATTAACTAAAGTTCTTACTTTACTCACATTTCCTTAGATTTTTCCTTAATGTTTTTATTCTACCCCTGGACCCCATCCAGGGACCACATCACATTTAGTGGTCATGTCTCTTTAGCCTCCTCTGGGCTATGATAGTTTCTCAGACTTTCCCGGTTTTTGATGCCTTGACAGTTTCGAGGGGCACTGGTCAGGTATTTTGTAGAATCCCCTGAACTGGAGTTTATCTGATTACTCAGGATTAGACTGGGGTTTGTGGGTTCAGGGGAGGAAGCACGCATTTTCGTCACACCGTATCAGGGTGCCTGCTGTCTGCATGACCTGTCACTGTTGGCCTTGATTGCTGGCTGAGGTGGTCTCCACTGGGAGGTTACACCTCTCCCCTGCTCGCCCTGAAGTCCTTGGAAGGAAGTCAGTCTGTACAGCCGCCTCCTAAGGCGCGAGTTCTGACGCCCTCCGTGCCAGGGGAGTAATGATTCAGAGTTCCTCTGCAGAGCAGATTTCTCTTCTCCCTCACTTATTTTTTCAATTATTTAGATCAGTATGGACTCATGAATTTTTACTTTATATTTGGATTATAATCCAATACTGTTTTACTTACTTTGTTTGCTCAGATTGTTCTAGCTTTGGCCACTGAAGCTCTTTGCGCTGACTCCTTGTCTCTTTGATGTACTCCTGTCATTGTGGGTTTTCGGTTTGGCTTTGCTCTGTTTTCAGCAGTTTCTTACTTCCTGACACTACATGATGCTCCAGGCTCATCTTGTTTGTTTCCTGCCCCAGGCCTAGAATCAGCCATATCTCCAAGGAGTTCCTTTTGTTGGGGAATGGTTTTGAGCCACAAAACACAGGAAGATTAAGAAAATACAAGTTCATTTTAAAGCATTACAGGGTTGTGACCAGCTTCAGTAGTCATGGCCAGATAGAAGCTTCAGAAAGAGGAGTGCTCAGTTCTGGAATGTTTGATGTGTAGCTCTCACCATGGGCAGCATTGTCTGTAGCCCAAGGAAAAGGTCCTTCTCTCAAAATTGTTCTCTACATAGAGCTTTCTTTAGCTTTTGTCCTCATTTCTGTCTCTGAGACAGTTTTCAGTATCACCCTCGACCTCTGTTTCCGTAGACAACACTTTTCTCACTTACTGCTGTCACAAGGGTTTCTGGAGAAGTCTCGGTGTCTCTGCTGCGGATCCCGGCAGCCCCCCTCCCTGGTCTGCTTTGCTGGGCCTCTTAGCTGCGTGCCAGCGTCACCACGTCCTCGAACCATTTCAGGGTATTTCTGCACAGTAAGGCTCCTCTGAATGGTTTACCGTTTGTTTTATGAGACTCTGGCGCCTAGATGCTATGGTTTCTATGATCTGTGACTATGGTATTAAAAGAATGTGCATTCTCAGATACTTTTTAAAATATTGTTTGGCTGGATAAAAACTAGGTATTTTAGCTACTGGTTGCCAAATAGTAAGAGTCTTTTTTTTTTAGCATCACAAATACTGTTTTCATGAAAATTTGGGATTCTTAGCTGAGATGTATTTAGTGGTGGTTGTCTAATGAAAATTGTAGTAAGCAATAAGTAGAAGGAAAGAAAAAATTATCTGGGTACACCCTTCCTTTGTTGTGTGTGTCACTCATTTTCTCAGGACGTGTTTCCATGTAGATATTCTATAGTTCTTGACACGTAAGTAATGTTTCCTTGTATATTTTCTCCTAAGTCATCCCAACAATTATATATTAAAAGGCCCAGGTCAAAAAAAATCACGGGGTCTCTGCTCTCAAGGGACTCCTGGTCTAGGTACGTGAACTGGTACGGTCCTGATCTCACCTGTCTCTCAGAAACTTACAGTATTCTACAACAGTGAACACAGGTTTGTTTTGTTCATGCTTTTGTTTTTGCCTTTGTGATGGTCATTCATTTATCCAGGGAAGAGTGTATACCACTCCCTTCCTCCACGATCTACTTCTTGTTGGCATCTGCATAGTTGAAGGAGTTAGGCTCGGAGCCAAAGGCATCTACTCAGCTTCACATAGACAGAAAGAGGTTTGCCACAGGGTTCAGAAAGCTTATAGAAGCTTTGGGAAAAGTGAAGAAACAGACTCTGTGCTGGACCTTTAGGAAAGACTCTCAAAGCAATGCTGAAGAGCCAGGCCACCGTGAGAGCCGCTGCCCCTCCCGCAGCTGCGCGTCTGTGCTCCAGCTCTCCACCAACTCCGCAGCCACTCCTGGTGGTGCCTCTTTTCTGCCTTTTGACCCTTCAGAGCAATTGCCCAGACCCTGAGATCTTTGTTAATGTCATGCTTGGCAGCAGAAGTGGCAAGATCAGACCCCTCTGCCTTGGCATCACTTCTGTCTTTGATCGACAGGTCCTAAGTTGCAGGAGGAACTCTAGCTGCAGGGAACCGGAGATGCATAGAGCTTTCTTCCAGCCTCTGGAGTCTAGGAAAGCCCAAAGAAGGCAACTGGAATCCTTCACATCTACCAAAGGAGTTGCAAAGAATCGAAAAGAGAGAAGTAAAAATGTGTGAAAGAAACACAGGCACACCTCGAAGACACTGAAGGTGCAGCTCCAGACCACCACAGTAAAGCAGATATCACAATAAAGCAAGTCACACGAATGTTTCGGTTTCCCAGTGCATATAAAAGTTATGTTTACACTGTTGTTTATTAAGTGTGCAACAGCATTATATCTAAAATAAACAATATACGTACCCTAATTAAAAGATACTTTATTGCAGAAAAAATGCTAACCATCATCGGAGCCTTCATTCAGCAAGTCGTGTATTTTTGCTGGTGGAGGATCTCGCTTCAGTGTTGATGGCTACTCACTGAAGGCTGGAGTTGGTGTGGCAGTTTCTTGAAATGAGGCAACAATGAAGTTTGCTGCATCGATCGACTCTTTCATAAACAATTTCTCTGGAGCTTGCAGTGCTGCTCGATAGCACTTTAGCCACAGGAGAACTTCTTTCAAAATTGAAGTCAGTCCTCTCAAACCTTGCTGCTGCTTTATCAACTAAGTTTTTGTAATGTTCTAAATCCTTCGTTGCCATTTCAACAGTCTTCACAGCCTCTTCACCAGGAGTAGATTCCATCTCCAGAAATCACTTTCTTTGCACATCCATAAGCAGCAGCTCCTCACCTGTTAAGAGTTTTATCCTGAGCTTGCAGCAATTCAGTCCCATCTTCAGGCTCCACTTCTAGTTCTACTTCTCTTGCTGTTTTCACCACATCTGCAGTCCTTCCTCCACTGAAGTCTTGAACCCCTCAAAGTCATCCATGAGGGTCAGGATCCACTTCTTCCAAACTCCTGTTACTGTGGACATTTTGACCTTTTCCCATGCATGGATCATGAATGTTCTTAATGGCATCTAGAATGGAGAATCCTTTTCAGAAGGTTTGCAGGTGACTTTGCCCAGATCCATCAGAGGAATCACTGTCAGTAGCAGCTGTAGCCTTGCAAAATGAACTTCTTAAATAATAAGACTAGAAAGTTAAAATTATTCCTTGATCCATGGGCTGCAGAGTGGATGTTGCGTTAGCAGGCATGAAAACAACGTTCATTCCATTGTACAACATCTTCATCAGAGCTCTTGGGTGACCAGGTGCATTGTCGATGAATATTAATATTTTGAGAGGAGTCATTTTTTCTGAGGAGTAGGTCTCAACAGTGGACTTAAAATATTCAGTAAACTATGTTGTAAACAGATGCGCTGTCATCCAGACTTTGTTCTGTTTATAGAGCACAGGCAGAGTAGATGTAGCGTAATTCTTAAGTGCCTTAGGATTTTCAGAATGGTCGATGCGCATTGGCTTAACTTCAAGTCACCAGCTGTTTTAGCCCGTAACAAGACAGTCAGCCTGTCCTTTGTAGCTTTGAAGCCAGGCACTGATTTCTCCTCTTTAGCTGTGAAAGTCCTAGGTGGCATCTTCTTCTAGTAGAAGGCTGTGTTTCATCTGCATTAAAAATCTGTTATTTAGTGTAACCACCATCATGAATTATCTTTGCTAGATCATCTGGATGACCTGGTGCAGCTTCTACATCAGCACTCACTGCTTGACCTTGCACTTTTATGTCATGGAGATGACTTCTCTCCTTAAGCCTCATGAACCAATCTCTGCTAGCTTTAAACTTTTCTTCTGCAACCTTCCTCACCTGTATCAGCCTTCATAGAATTGAGGAGAGTTAAATCAGCAATATGTCTGTTTCAGTTTCTTACCATTTTGTGTGTTCACTGAAGTAGCACTTTTAATTTCCTTCAAGAACTTTTCCTTTGCATTCCCAGCTTGGCTGTTTGGCTCAAGAGGCCCAGCTTCTGGCCTGTCTTGGCTTTCGACATGCCTTCCTCACTAAGTGTGATCACTTCTAGCTTTTGACTTGAAGTAAGAGATATGCAACTCTTCCTTTCACTTGAACACTTAGAGGACATTGTAGGGTTATTAACTGGCCTAATTTCAATATTTTTGTATCTCAGGGAAAAGAGAGGCATAAGGAAGGTAGAGAGACCGGGGAAATGGCCGTTGGTGGAGCAGAGTCAGAACACGCAACATTTGTTGATTAATCTTCCGTCTCATGGGTGCAGTTCGTGGCACCCCAAAACAATTACGATAGTAACATCAATGACGACTGATCACAGGTCACCATAGAATAATACAGTAGTAAATGAAAAGTGTGAAATATTACGAGAATTACCAAAAAGTGACACAGAGACACAAAGTGAGCAAATGCTGTTGGCAAATGCTGTTGGAAAGATGGCACTGATAGATTTGCTTGACACTGGGTTGCCACAGACCTTCAATTTGTTTAAAAAAATGCAATATCTGCGAAGCACAATAAAGTAAAGGTCAATAAAACGAGGTCTCCCTGTAGAGGAGAACAACAAAGCCCCACAGTCCTAAAATTTCATTTTAGAATGCCATTGCCATGGAATGCAGGGTGGGCAAAAAAAAATTCTGTCGTTTAACTTAATGTTCTATCTTTTTAAAAGAATTCAGAGTCCCCAAATTTCTGGATACATTACTTGATAACAAGTATTAAAACTATAAAAATTTGGGACTTCCCTGGTGGTCCAGTGGTTAAGAATCTGCCTTCCAATGCAGGGGACGCGGGTTCGATCCCTGGTCGGGGAACTAAGATCCCACATGCTGCGGGGCAACTAAGCCCACATGCTGCAAGTACTGAGCCCATGTGCTCTGGAGCCTGGGTGCCATAACTGAAGAGAAGCCCATGCGCTGCAACAAAGAGCCCGCATGCTGCAACAAAGAGCCTGTGTGCCGCTACTAAGAACCAATGCAGCCAAAAAATTAATAAATAAAATAAAATTTTAAAAAACTAAAATTTTATGCTATAGACTATAAATGTTGAGCTTTGATGTAAAAGGGGAATTTAATTAGTAGATGCCGATGATGATAATGGTGGTATGCATAGTTGAGGTTCACTTTAAAATTTTTTTGAAATAAGCAAATCTTAGTACAGACATATTTCATACATTAAGAAATTAAATAAATAAAATTAATCAATTCCCACTTTCCTCTGTGCTGCTTGCTGCTCCGGTGCATAAACTTGTGTTATTTCTGAACGTTGTTTAGTCCTGGGATGTCATAAAGATCATCATCGATTCCTTCCTGCTTTATATTTGAAGGAATATTCAGTGCAACAAATTTACTTGCGTGCCTGTTCTAGGTGAGACATTTCTAAAGATTTAATGCTCAGTGGCAGTGGGATTATGAACTAGTTAGTGCTCCAGAGTAATAGTGTTAAGGTTTCATAGCTCTTGAAGCTCTAGACTAGCATATGGCGGCACTAAAGCAGACACGGTGGGTGCCACGTGTGACTGGGAGCTGCTAGTCAGTGTTTAGCCTCTGGGGGATGGAAACTAACCCTGCAGGGGAGGGACCACAGAAGTGGGAAATCCCAGCCCTGGGGCTGTCTCAGCCTCTGCCAGCCCAGCACGTGCCGGACCTGGGTGAGAAGAATGAATTCCCTAAACGGCTTCTAGCTCAGTGGTGAACAGAAATGGGACACCGGCCTGCACTTTTGGGAGATCAAATCCAACCTGACCACAGCCTTTGGGGCGTAAGAGCAGTGGCAGGTCTGTGTGACAGCGTCAGGCTCAGCGTGGTGGTGTGGCCTACGTGGCATGTGCGCGCACGGATCAGCTTCCGTGGCCCTGGCTGAGGAGGCCCCCAGGCGTGCGCGGGTGTGGTGAGCGGCGACCCTGGGGAGGGCCCTGTGCCCTGAGCCAGCCCCCTGCTCCACCACTCTCAGCACGTCCCGCAGGGCAGCGTTGCTGCATCCTCTGAGACTTCTCATGAACAGTAACTCTTGTAAAATGTTAATGCTTTTCTCATTTTAAAAAAGGTTATTAAGAGAGGAAATTCAGTGAAGGTTGGAAAAGCAGTTGTGAATATGTGAGTCTGTTCATGGAAAACTCTTAAAAAAAATGTAATTTGGTGGAAGGCAAGTTGTACAAATATTCCCAGGCTTTGTAATTTGGGAAATTATAAAGGTCTTGGAGTGTATCTTATTCATACATGAGGAATCTGGCATATCGAATCTAGAATAGTCTCATTTGTTCTACTTTGTTCTCCTGCAGTGAAAATAACTGCCACGGTGTCGGTCTTCTCAGCCTGCATCTAACAGAGAGATAGCTGTCAAGGTCTATAAAGGCCTTAAAACGTGGGTACTATGTACACAACCTGTGGGGCGCTTCTCCTAAACAGAGTGCATTATTAAGTCACATTCAGCCCATATCTACTTACTTGTGATGGAAAATACTAATATGCAGATGATTAATAGATACAATACCCTTTATTTTCTGTTCTGCTTCATGTAGTGTTCTCCATGTTTTTATAAGTGTGATCTTCTGTTTTAGAGAAAGCTGCAACTCCGTAGTTGAAATGTATTTAGTATATTATATACAAAAAAAAAGCATTTGCCATGAAAAATCTTTGAACTGTGTATTCAAAAACGTTAATAATGAAGAGTGTTATTCGAAGTGGAAAGACTTTCCTTCCTGCCCCAGATGGAATAGTTGGTCAGCTCTATGCTGTCATGACCTGGTGGAGCAATACCTAACACATCCTTTCGGTTTATGAAAGGTTGGTTTTTTCCATGATATGTTTTATTCAACTGTATAAATTTTGGGGGGTCCTTCGTGATAGTCAGTGACATGCAGACGCTTGTTAATCACACTGTTTAAACTCTAAGCACAGTGTCCGTGGAGTTCACACTTCTGGAACCTGTGGGCTCCACCCTCAGTCTGTCCTGGCAGGTCCTTGGCAGTGACTCCTGATAACACCAACGCTGAGTCATGGCCAAGCCAGTGCCATGGGATCACCAGGGAGCCAGGACCCTGGGGATTACAGCCTCCACTGCTGGCCTCCCTGGCCACCTGCTGGCAAGAGGGTGAGAGCACAGTCAAGCACAGTGTGGATCTGCATGGAGGCCGAGGTCGCTTCCCTCCTCTTTGTAGCTGAGGGCTCACAGTTGTTTGCTGTCCTTGCGGGAAGTGACACCGTGCTGTGTACGGAGGAACTTGGGTGGGGCATCAAGGTTACCTGGAGTGACTAGGACGGGAGGCCTAGGCAGAGCCCTTGGAGGAGGGGCCTGAATGAAGAGGCGGAGCCTGCCTGAAAAGCTTCCTATGCCCCAGGAAGCAGAAAGGGAGCTGGCCTGGCGTGGCGGGGCTCTGCGGCCCCAGGGTCCTGACGGCGGAGCCGCCCTGAGGAGGCAGGCGGCTTCCGGTTCGGGCATGGGGTGGGTGGGCCTCATTTGTGCTTAGAGAAGAACACTTTGGCTGACCCGGGTCACAGGGGATGTGGCAGAGCAGGAACCCGAGGAGGTACAAGGCCATTTCAGGAATCCAGACAGGGGAGGCTGTGGTCTGGGCAAGTGTGCTGGTGAGGAAGTGGTGAAAAGTAGAGATCCAGGATCTGTTTCAAAGGTGCCGACGGCTGGATGTGCCATGATGGACGGGAGGGGAGCCGGGGACGATGGCGGGGCTGCTGGTTTGGCGGCAGCTCGGTTACTGCGGCGGGTGACCCGGCAGGTGCTGGGTGGAAGTGGAGAGTCCCAGTGTGTCGTTGGGATCAAGGTGCCCGTGAAACACTGGGCTGGAGAAAAATAGCTGGATGTGAGCGCGCAGTGGGGGAGAGGTGAGGACATGAGAGCCAGGCCCTGTGCCCAGGAGGGAGCTATCTTCTTTATTCTTCACAAAAACACCATATGATAGGTAACATCTAGCTGTTAGAAGCGGATATTAATAAGCCACTTTCTAAAGATAAAGGGGTTTTCGGGGACTTCCCTGGCAGTCCAGCAGTTAAGGCTCTGCACTTCCACTGCAGGGGGCGCTGGTTCGATCCCCGGTTGGGGAACTAAGATCCCGCCTGATACGCAGTGCAGCAAAAATAAATGATAGGGTTTTTCTCCTTTAATGTAACAGAGAGACCGATGAGGCAGAAGAGAAAATCCCACATATACACGGGGATTTCATAAGCAATATACATATCTCAAAGCGATGGGGAGGGGCGAACCATACAGCAAATGGTGTAAGGACAATAGACAAGTCATCTGGGGAAACAAACTGGGCCGGTTTCTCTCAGCCCCCACTAGAATAAATTACAAATGGAGCAAAGATTTTAAACATAAAAATTAAAACTGTAATAGTTCAAAAGAAATCGCAGGAAAATTATCTTCAAGTGGAAGTTTTCTAACTGTGACTTAACATCCAAAGGTCCCAAAAGCAAATAGTAATAAATCCTATTAAATCTGCATGGTAAAGTCAAAAGTTAAAGGGCAAACTGGGAACATGCCTTTGTAATCTGTAATACAGAGCGTCAGTCTCTCTGATAAACAAAGTGTGCACAGAAATTAATAGAGAAAAATCCTCCAACCCAAGAAGCAAAAGGATATGAACACACAGTTCACGGAAGACAAGAAGCAGTTGAAAATGTGTTGTGTCCATGATTAAAGAAATGCAGGTTAACACTTCTATCAAACTCGCAGAAATCCAGAATTTTAGTGACATCTGTTTGGTGAGGCTGAGGGGAAATGTGCCTTTGCTGTAAATGGTGGAGGGAGAATAAGTTGTCACTACTCAGGGCAGAGAGGCCGTGGGGAGTGCGTGTGTGTGAGTGTACGTGGTGTGCGTGAGCAAAAGCATGGATTTTAAGCATGTTATGTCTTTAACCCAGCACTTCCTCTTCTTGGAATATATCCTACAGGTACACCTGCACACGTATGGAGTACAAGGTTATTCTTTGCCCTGTTGTTTGTGATAGCAAATGTGGAAATAGCCTAAGTGGTCAGCACTAGAGGGTTAAAATTAAATCACATACAGTGGGATACTTACTGCATAGCTGTCTATGCTGCTATAAAAAAAAGAATGAGGAAGCACTGTGATCTGATACACAAACATCTATGACATTGGTTAAATACAAAAAGTAAGGAGCAGGGCGGTGTTTAAAATGTGCTGTATTCCTTGGAGATATATATATGGGGGGGGCGGGGGGAGAGAGAGAGAAACTCTGAAAGGACATGTAAAACACAACAGTTCATTATCTATGAACTAGGGGGACGGAGGACCAGAATGTGGGGGGAAACGGTCCCACACCTCTGTGTACTTTTAAATTTTTAATTATATATTAGGAAAATAATAGGACTTTTTATACACAGTTATTGCTCTTGGAATTTCTAAACATTACAGCTGTTTTGGAAAGCAGTACATAACATATAGCAATGAAGATATATTCTTTAACCCAATCATTCTTAGAAATGTAATCCATGAGAAACACAAAAATCACAGGTGCACACACTATTCTTCATAGTAGCAACGCCTGTAATAATGGGAAAATAGAAGCAACCTCAGTATTCAGTATGAGGAGGATTATTTAATTATAACATATTCCATGGTATAATATCAAGCCACTGCATAACATAACGAAGAAGGCCACGTGGAAACACTCATTCAACAAGCATTTTCGTGCCTCCTCTGTCACATGTCGTTCTGGGTGTTAGGGACACAGCAAGATGTGGGACCAAAAAAGAGGAAGTGTATGCACCAATGGAACTTACATTAGACTGGGGAAGACTGGCAGCAATATAAGAAAGTAATAGTGGTTCTGACTTCAAGTAAACCTGGACAAGGGGATAGTGAAGATGGAGCGGTTGCTACTTTTACATAAGAATTGAGGAGAGCCTCGCTGAGAAGATAATATTTGAGTGAAAATCCCAAAGGAGGTGAGAGAACAAGCCATGAGTTGTTTGGGGAGAGTGTCCCAGGCAGCGGGGCGCGCATGCAAGGCTGTGAGGCAGATGAGGCTGTGTGTTTGCCAGACGGGGGAGGCCAGTGCACGAAGGTCTGGGCGGGCGGATCCGGCGAGGGTCTGGTCACGAGAAGGTCTGGAGAGCTATAGCAAGGCCTTTGATTCTTTTGTTTTGTTTTTTTAATATATATATATATATATATATATATATATATATAAGGTGTTTTTGTTTATTTATTTATTTTAATATTTATTTTGGCTGTGCTATGTCTTAGTTGCGGCACACGGGATCTTCGTAGCGGCATGTTTAGTTGCGGTGTGCAGACTCTTAGCTATGGCATGCATGTGGAATCTAGTTCCCCAGGGATTGAGCCCGGGCCGGGGGGGGGGGGGGGGGGGGGGGGCCTGCATTGGGAGTATGGAGTCTTACCCCCTGGAGCACCAATGAATGAATTGAAAATTTGACAAGGAATAGGATATTTACATGGTTTGAAAGTATCTCCCACACAATGTTTTTTTAATTTCAAAAGGAAAAAGTAACTTACAGTTGAGAAGCCTGACAGGCATTGCCTCAATTAAGTAATAAAACTGAACATCATCACTATTGGGACCTACTGAAATAGCATGCCAACTGCTTAGAAGAACACAGCGCCACTTCTGTGTTATCCTTACCAGTAATACATGAGCTGGATCTCATTATGAGAAAATATCAGAGAAACCCAAAGTGAGAGTTTGTGTACCACAAAATTACTGGCCTGTGTCCTTGGAGAATGTCAAGGTCACGAAAGTCAAGGAAGCCAGGGAGCCTTCTGGATCGCAGAGGATTAGAGGGCATGGCAGCTAAATGCAGCACGCAGTTCTGAGTTGTCTTCTGCTGCAAAGGGTGTGATGGACACAAACGGGTGAAGCACAGACGGGCCTGAGAGCTAGGAGGAGGGTAGACGGTGTTCATTTCCTCCCCTTTGTGGTCGTGTAGTGGTTGTTTATGTAGGAGAATTACATACGTAAATAACCTGTTTGTTTATTACATACACAAATAACCTACATAAATAGGTTATTTATGTAGGAGAAAGTCCTTGTTTGTAGGATTGACCCTCACTTGAGAGTGAGTTGGGGGATAAGTGAGAGAAACAAGACGACCGTCTGCCCAGGGCTGCTGAATTGATTTGGTACATTTTGAGTAAAAACTTTCTTGGCTAAGATCCCTCCTTCCCTTCATTTATCTTGTTCTAATTTAGAACTTCACTAAGACACTGATGATTCAGGGGGAAAAAATGCTTTGTACTGTATTTAGACTTTTAGTAAATTTGAGATTGTGAGGCCTGTACTTTCTCGAAGACGACAGGAAAGTGGGCTGCAGAGCAGCAGCTGGGAGGAGACCACGCTGCGCTTCCAGGGTGCTCGTCTGCTGGTCCACACGCGAGAGCTGGTGCATGGAGGCGGCATACATGCAGGAGGGATGCTCATCAGGGTGGGGCTGGGCGGTGGGTGTCCTGGCGCCCCGCCAGGTGGGACGCTGAGGCTGGGAGGAGAGCCAGGTGTGGCTCACAGTCCTGCCACGAGGTGGATTCACACCTGAGCACCTTCCTTCCCTCTGGAATAAAGTTGTCTTCTGAAAGTGATCCCTCGTCTGCTTTCTTGAGTACAGTAAACTGAATGTGGTTTAGTCTTTGAAATTGAAATTATGTCACTATCAAATATCCTAAAACAATTTTCTGTTGCTCAGTCATGGATGTTGCGTTCTTAGGATTGAGAACTTACAAAATCAACATTGATCTTTGAAAAACAAGAAAGCCTTTCATGGATGCCTTTTGCCGAGGTAGTTTGTGTTTTATTTGGTGAGGTCAGAGCAGGTAGAACATGTACCTCTGCTTCACAAACACAGATGATTTACAAGCTGCTGCATTAGACGGGACTGGTTTCTAGGCCAGTTAGTCAGCTTCTAGTGTGAAACCCTGACTCAGAAGCCCATCATCTAAGAATGAGTATGCTGTTCCTGCTGCGTCATGAGGCCCGATGCAGGTTGATTGACTCTCAGCTGGCTCCCTCACTTGAACCACAGAACCCTGAGGATATTCCAGACTCTTCTCTTTCCTCCCGAGTCTGCACGTAACTAGTGTCACCTAGATGCACAGGAGGGTCGGATCTGCTTCATACAGTGCAGTCTTAGAGTGTCAGGGCTTCGTCCCCCACAGAGAACCCAGGTTAAGAAAGGCTGTGATGACTCTTGGTTGGTCAACATGCCATGTGGCGATCCAGGGAAAGCCGTAAGATGTGTGACTTACCTCGGCACTCCCGAAGCATGTGCCCCACCTGGGCGCCTTCTTCCTTACTGTGCGCTCAGTCACAGACCCTAGGCTGTTCAGGTTCAGTGGTGGATAGCCATGGAAAAGTGGGAATACCAAATCACCCTCGTTTGAGAGTGATTAGGGGATAAATGAGAGAAAACGAGACCACAGTCTCCCCAGGGCTGTTCAGTTGATTTGGCACATTTTGAGTAAAAACTTTCTTAGCCAAGATCCCGTTTTCCCTTCGTTTATCTTGTTCTAATTTAGAACTTGACCGGGACACTAAAACTCCTATCCTTTGTAGCAGTGTAAAGATCTCACCTTGTAAATTACCTGTATAAAGCCTCTTAATACTGATTGTTGTCCATAAGAGTAGGGGCTACTTCTTATACCTTTTGTTCCTACAAATCCTGAATAAATGCCTGTCAATTAATTCAGCTTAGTGCACCAAGCACATATTGATCATCTATAATGCACAGCTAAGGGCTGCGATGGGTACATAGGGAGTAAAAAGTATGATCCCATCCTCGAGAAACTTCCAGTCAAAAAGGAGAGAGAAGAGATCTACTCAAGTTTTTATAAGATAGAGTAGAATGTGATAGAAACTAAAATAAAGGCAAAAAATAAACCATTTTGCATACAAAGAAAAAGGAAGAATTGTTTACACTATGGAATGAGAAAAATCGTGAAAGAAATGGAATTTGAGTTTGACTTTGAAAAATGAGCGTCCTTAGACAAGTGGGGTGGTAGGGAACATCAGATTCGTTTAGAGGAAGGAATGGGAACCAGGTCTCAGGTGGGGCTGAGACTGCAGGAGCTTGGTCTTGGACTCACACATGCATGCATCCGGAGACACGCAGGAGTCACTGGGGTGCCCTGGAAGGCCCGTGACTAGTTGAGTGACATGACCAACTCTGTCCCTTAAGAAAGATTACTTTAGCAGCAACCTGCAGGAGTGGCTAGAGGGAAGAATGAGGTTAAAAGATCAGTTGGGAAACACCTGCCTAATCCATGTAATAAGCAGAACAAGACAGCAAAACAGGAATGAGAAGGACGGATGATGTTAAGAAGATAAATATGGAGCAGATGGATTGGCTGCAGCAACTGGATGTGGAAAAACGGAAATAAAGATCACTCTCAAGTTTTGGAAGACAGCGTGACCGGGAGAATGGTGGGGCCCAGTTACACAAAGAGGGAACACACAGGAAGAGCCACAGGTTTGGACCAGAAGACACAGAGCTTTAGGAGTCCTCTGCAGGATGATGGTAAAGTGATAGAACTAGATTAGAGGCGATTCTGGCCAGTTACCCTTGCTCAGTATTCATTGGACCTAAATAAATATAGCAGCAACTTTAGTCTGTATATCCTGGGAAGAACAGATGCATTTACACAACTCTTGGCTAATGATAGACCAAAACTCTGATTAAATCCTCTCGTTTGGTGAGTTCAGACTCTTTCTTTCTTTTTAAGACCTACACTCATATACTTCATTATTTTTTTAGATATCACTGGCATGATGTATATGTTCTTTTAAAATTTATAATACCTTATATTTATGGTCAGCTGATTTTTGACAAAGGAGACAGACATTTCAACTGTAAAAGAATAGTAATTCCAACAGAAAGCACTGAGACAACTGGATATTCACATTCAAAAGAGTTAAGTTGACCCCTGCCTCACACCATACACAAGAATTAATTCAAAATAGATCATAGGCCTAAACCTAAGAACTAAAACTATAACACTCAAAAGAAAACATAGGAATATCTTCCTAAACATAACATATTAGGTAATTGTTTCTTACCTATGGCACCAAAAGCATATATATAACAAAAGAAAAATCCATAAATGGGGCTTCATCAAAATAAAAACTTCTGTGCTTCAAAGGACATTGTCAAGAAAGTAATAGACGAGCCAGAGAACAGGAGAAACTTTTTTTTTTTTTTTTTTTTGTGGTACGCGGGCCTCTCACTGCTGTGGCCTCTCTCGTTGCGGAGCACAGGCTCCGGACGCGCAGGCTCAGCGGCCATGGCTCACGGGTCCAGCCGCTCTGCGGCACGTGGGATCTTCCCAGACCCGGGCTCGAACCCGTGTCCCCTGCATCTGCAGGCGGACTCTCAACCACTGTGCCACCAGGGAAGCCCAGGAGAAACTTCTTGCAAATCACATATCTGATAGGGGACTTGTATCCAGAATATATAAAAACTAATACAACTCAATATAAAAAGATAACCCAAATAAAAAAAATAGAGGATTTGAATAGACACTTCTCCAAAGAAGATGGCCACGAATCACTTGGTAATCAACATCATTAGCCATCTGGGAAATGCAAATCAAAACCACAGTGGCTACCACTTCACACCACTAGGATGGTTGTAATAAAAAAGACAGACAATAATAAGTGTCGACAAGGATTTGGAGAAATTGGAGCCCCTCATACTGGCTGGTAAAATGGTACAGACACTTTGGAAAACAGCCTGGCAGTTCCTCGAAAAGCTAAACATAGCATTACCACGTGATCCAGCAATTCTACTCCTAGGTATAAACCCAAGAAAATTGAAAACATATATCTACATAACTTCTGCACTGACATTCATAGCAGTATTATTTATAAATGCAAAAAAGTGGAAACAACCCAAATGTTCATCACCTGATGGATGGATAACAAAATGTGACATATCCATACAGTGGAATATTATTCAGCAACAAGCAGGAATGCAGTGCTGGCACCTGCTACACCTTGGATGCAACTTGAAAATGTTATGCTGAGTAAAAGAAGCTAGTCTCAAAAGGCCACAACTTTCATGATTCCACTTATGTGACATATTCAGAACAGGCAAATCCATAGAGACAGAAAGTAGATGGGTGTGTTGCCAGGTACTTGGGGGAGAAGAGAACAGGGAGGCTGCATAACAGGTTGGGGTTTCCTTTTAGGGAAATATTCTGGGACTAGATAGTGCTGGTGGTTGCAGAACACGTGCGTGTACTTAACGCCACCGAATTATACACTTGAAAATGGTGAAACTGGAAATTTCATGTGCATTTTGCCGCAGTCTTTTTATTTGGGTGAGTTTTATGGTATGTGAGTTAGGTCTCAAGCTGTTATAAAAATAAAAGGTGTAGTAGCTTGATTATTGCCAGGGAGCTGTGCTGAGGGAAAAAACTCAAACCCAGAGGTCATATACTAGATGATTCCAGTTTTGTAACGTTTCAAAAGTGGCCGCATTTAGAAATGGAAGACAGATTAGTGGCTTCTAGATGCTGGGGATGGAGGGTAGGGAGACAGAGGGAGGTGCGTGATAAAAGGCAGCCTGAGGGGTCCTTGTGGCGGTGGATACAGGATCCTCCACAGGTGATAAAACTTCACAGCACCACACACACACACACACGCACGCACGCACGCACGCATGCACGCACACACCAGTGGGGTGGGTGAGCCCTGAACCGGGTGGTGCTTGCAGCTGTGAGGTGTCTGGTGTGATGTCTTACTGTGTCAGTCAGGGCACAGTGTGCCACTGGGGGAAAGGGGCAGAGTGTTTGAGGGTCTCACACCTGCACGTGAATCTACACTTCTCTCCGTCGAAATTTCAATTAACAAAAATGTGTAAGAGTAGCTATGTATCTTTGAAAACTTGTTCTGGAGGCAAACTTGTATGAATGTATAAAACGTCCTCTTCTGACTTGTCTCGGCCCAGTCAAGTCTTATCTCCAGGAGTGGTAAAACCACAGTCCAAGTGCAGGACGTCACAGTTATGTCCACATTATTTGTGTCCTCCTTAAAAGACCACGCTTGCAGCAGGGTTTGTTGTTTGGTTAATTTCAGCAATGCAGTATTTTCCAAAAATAAAGAGGAAGTGTAAGTGTGGAAAAGGCCTTTCTCAGGCTTCTTGCCATCCTTTAGTTAAGTTAGTTTTAGCAAAGAACGACTGTTAACTCCTTCTTGTTCACTAGTATTAGAAAGTTTCCGTGTCACACTTTTATTTTAGCAAAGAGAAAATATGATTTTTTTAATGAATAAAAACCCCATTTCTGTGCAGTAGAGATCATCCTGCTAACATCTCATGTTAGAAAGATAAACAGCAGGATTAGCTGTTTACTTTAGGAGCGTGGTCTGCTTGTTTTTCAGGAGGACACAGTGTCCTGCTGTATCTGGTTTCCCGTCTGCGCGCGGCTTGGAGCTGGGAAAGGCCCTGCCCCCTCCGCGCACCCTGCTCTTCGCCCTCTCCTCCCTTTCGGGGTCAGGTCCAAGCTCCCCTCCCAGCCTCTCTTCCCCTTTCTCTCTCTCCTGCTTCTTTTTCTCACTTCATCCTCGAATTTCTTCTGTTTCTTCCTTAGATTAGGGCTTAGTAAGGGCTTATAACATGGAGAGAAAGATCCTTGTTGATCTTCAGAGGCTGCTTCGGTTGACACTGACCTAGAATAAAACAGCCAGGCCTGACTCTGATTCCGGGAATTCTTGGTGGACTGCTCAGAACTGCTTCCATGACTCGTGTAAACATCCCACATGTCACTTCGCCTGCTTCTCTCTCGGAACACAAGCGTTCACAGACACACACGCACACACACACGCACACACATACCCATGTTCTCTGCTTCTTTCTTGCTTTTCTTAATTTATATATCTATGATATTGAGCCAGTGAATGAAAGGAGGGAAAGTAAATATTTTTGAAAAGTTGGGGAGGGGCATTTAAAGCTTCAAAGAGGGATTATCGTCTCACTAAAACCCCCTCTGTGAGTCAACAGTTTTGTTTTCCTTATTTCTTGTGCTTTGTTCTGGTACTTTCACAGCCTAACAATACATGCATTTTTAGAATTTTTAAAATGTTCTTTAATTAGCATGATGAGGCGTTCAGCTGGTAAGAGAAGGAAGGAAGCATTCTTAAAGATAAACATTAACTGCACGATGGACTTTATACTTCCATCGTGATGTGGCCGGATGGAACTGTGCACCTCTTATCTGTATTGCTTTATGCTGCTGGGCATGTGCTGTGGAGTGTGGCTTCACTTGGCATCAGTTTTAGTCAGTTCTTCCAGCCTCACCCTCGTGGCTCAGAAATGCACGGAGTCGAGGCGCTGCAGCCGAGGGCTCTGGGGCCATGCGAGGTGTTGGTGATTCTCCATCTCTTTACCCAGAGAGGAGCTTTACTTACCATGAAACTGGGGAGCTGGGTGGTGAGGACGGCACCACGAGGTGGATCACAAGCTGGTGTCAGGAGTGACAACGTCACGTCTGTGGCGGTGGGCCCTCTGCTGCTTCGAGCACGTTCCTCTGAGCCCCTTCACGCAGGAGATCAGCCCTTTTACAGAGGTGCACACACCTCCTATGGGCTCAGGAGAGCTGACAAGTGATGTGACGGGAAAAAACCACCTTCTTGCCGATTAAGTGTGTTTGTAACGAAGTGGATTTGCCTGGTGGGTGAAGGAAAGCACGATGCTGGGCGCAGATTCGGTGCAGGCTCTTCGCTAGGTGCCGAGCAGATAAAGTTGCCTGGATTTAAGGGTTCCAGAGCCGAAGCTCCCAGCAGCTGGCCACGTCCCCCAGCCGCAGAGCTGAGGCAGCCCCTCCCAGGCCGCTGCCACCCAGCACCATGTGCTGAAAACCATGAACGTGGGTGAGGGGTTTTATTTGGTGACGGTCAGTGTTTTAGGCGTGGGTGGAACATTGATCTGAAATAAGTGGTGTTCGCGTGCCAGACTGTTACTGCGAGAGGTTTGAGCGGCGAACTCTATCTCAGGGAGCGAAGTAGTTCTGAGGCTCTTACTCTTAACCACGGACATCCCCCTTCCTCCCTGGAGACGTTCTCTCTGTGCTGGTCTAGCGTTTATCTAAGCTGACCACTTCTGAAGACAGCAGTGTCCCTGTCAGGCGAGGCGTGGGATTCCCGGCACCAGGGCTCAGTATGTGCGGAAAGTCACCTGCAGCCAGAGCCCGAGGTTGCCCGTCGCCAGCAGCCCGGGGTGTGGAGTTGCTGGGGATCCTTGGCATCCTGGCCGGAGGGCGAATGGACGCACCCAGCCTGCTTCCCAGAGCCGAGACCCCATCTTGTGAGCGCCAACCCCTGACGTGATCTTAAAATGTCGAGTCTCCTCGTCTCCATATGGCTAGGCTGCAGCTCATCCAGTATTTCAGGGATACTTAGGGGCAGTGCTCGTGTCGGCTGCGTGTCCTGCTGGGCTCGGCCACTCTGCTACCTCCGGGCGGGGCCCGAGCGCCTCCCGTGTGGAACTGGAACCGTCTCACCTGGCGCAGACGAGGTAACTGACGTGGCGTCCAGAGCCGGCCCCCGGTGTCGACGGGGACGGGCAGCCAGGAGCTGGCTGGTGCTGGGGCAGGGCCAGGCCCAGCCCTCCATGCCCTGCGGCGAGCCCTGCCCTCCCCCGGGCCCGTGTCGGTCAGCTCTGTCCGTGACCTCCCGGCTCAAGTCGCTTGGCTGGTCTGGATTCCCTGGCTCCTCCACTCTGAAATGAGACCCACGTCTGGGCTGCCCACACCCGGGGCGGCGCTTCATTCTCCACTCCACTCACCTCTTCAGAAATCTTAGGCCAGTGCAGACTCTTCCGGTCCCTCGTCCATCCCCCAAGACTGTGTGCTTCAGTCTCTGCCCTGAGACGTTGCCCTCACGCAGGCCCTCCTGCTGACTGAGGCCAGCGGGACACACACGCGTGACGGCTGGGGGGCGGGTGGGGCCGCGTGATGACCGGACAGGCTGGTGCCTGACGATGAGTGTCGGCCACCCAGTACTGCCAGAGCCGCAGGCTTCTTAGGAAAACAGGAAACGAATTTTATATAAGATCCCTTAATTTTTAATATTTGCTGCTAATTTTTTTAAAAAAATTTAACACTTTATAAACTAAAGAAAACACATGAGCCAGTGGAGCTCAGCCTGTGAATAGCACTTTGCAGTCCCCCTGTTTCCATCGATTAGGGCAGCGAACTCACACGCGGACCGCCGAGGCTCTGAAAGTGCTCGGTTCAAGCCAGCCTCCTGCCTGTGCCAGCGGTTGTATCTCTGAAACGGAGCATTTGGTCTAACGCCTGTTAGTGTCCCCCGTGACTCGCCCGTGGCGGGAGGCGGGGGTGCTGGCTGGACCGGGCCAGCGATTTACCACCTGGGCCCAGGCAGCCCCTCCGCCCACACACAGGGAGCCCCCGGCACGGGCCTTTGCGCACAGCAGAGGCGCCCCTCCAGGGAGATGCCCTTGCCTCCTCCCCGTTCCCCATCCCGCCCCTTTACAAGTGCCTCGAGTTTTTAATTTTTCATCAACATAACTTTGATTTTAAATCAGGAGCAATGCATGGAAATACCCACATAGTACATAGTCTTTCCCCTTATTACCACTTTCCCCGTGTCTTCTTTTTCTTTCTTTTGTATTATTTTCCAGCCTTCTTTCAACTTCTCAAACATGGAAAGGCTCGTTGCCATCCCAGGTTCTGTGTGTGCTGTGCTCTCTCCTCTAAGTGTGCTTCTTTCAGCCCTGTGCAGGGTGGGCTTCTCTTTCTTCAGGACACAGCTTAAAGATCACCTCTTGTAAGGAGCCTTCCCTAACCACCTGGCCAGGCCATTCCACCCCAGTGCTTTCTCACAGGCTGTCTATTATTTCCCTCCTGTAATCCCACAGCCTGTGATTGTGTGTTTACCTGTGCCAGGCCTTTCCCTAGGGAGGTTCAGAGGGCACCTGCACAGGCCTGGGCCCGCAGCAGTCCTGCTGTGTTTAGCACATAAATAGACACCCCTAAGGCCAGGGCACTGTTTGGGGTACATTGACAACCCCGTATGTGCCACTGTTACTCAAAATCTTGTGACACTGATTTTGAGGCTCTGCAGCCCTCTAGACCTCGCTACATCAAGCGCTTCTGTGTCTGACCCAGTAATTTTGTATTTGGCTCATTTCTTGTGTTCAAGCAAATCAAGATGTCTTTTAAGAAAAAAAGAACAACTCACACGTAAGTCTACAAACTCAGAGAGTTTCCAGATACTCTCAGAACCTGTAAATAATGGCTACAGAGCCATTATATTTTCTTACACGGCGCATGCTAACTATCCAGAGGATCTCTGCTTACACAGTGGATTCTCCCCTTCGCAGAGTTTCAACGGCAGAAAGCTGTAAAAAACAATCATGTGAAGCCTCTGGAAATTGTCCTAAGGGCATACAGCAAATGGGGAAGCATTCCTTCAGTGGAACCAAGAAAATCTGATAAATCTCACTAAGAACAGTGAGTCTGTGGCCCTTGAGCCCTGACTGCCCCCCCAGCCGCTGCTGCTCTGAGGCTTTACTCCAGGGAGTGCAGTCAAGACAACCCCTGCCCTCAACTCCCCGTCCAGGGCACACTTCACTCTAGGAGGGCTGCCCACGAGCATCCCTTATCCGCAGGCCCCTGCTGCAGAAGCTCAACCCCAAGTGTGGTGGGCCAAGAATACTGGCCCAGTTGTCCTACCCCAGCCCGCCACAGGGTAGATGCACCACGCAGAGAGGCTGGCCTAGAAGACCAGCGCCACCACCGCCCCCCCAGCACCCACTCTAGAGCAGAGGTGTCAGTCCAGGCAAAGGGGGCACTGCCCAGAGGGAGACAGGTTATGGTGAAGAAGAAGAGCTCTGTAGGGCTGCATGAGATGGCGGGAGAATTCCATGCCCAAGAGTGGTGTTGAAAACAGTGAGGATCTTGGTGGAGGGAGGTTCAGAGAGTGCTTGTAATTTCCTGACTCTTTATCAACAAGCAAAGAACAGAGCAATGAAAAGTTAGCAGAGAGAATCAGGGAAAAGAGACCACCAAGAGCCCTCCTGGAATCACAGTCAGACTTGAGAGACAGGAAGGGTGTGCTCTCAGGAGCACTGACGGCCCCCATGGGAAGGTTGGGGTACGAGCCTCACTTCCCTGAAGGGCCTCAGGACCACCTCCAGCCACACTAGATGAACAGTTGGCTGCTCTGAACCAGGGACAACTCTGGGAAGCCAGACTTTAAAATCGCACACAGGTCTGGCTGTCTGACCTGCCCAAGGCCACATCTTCACAGGTGTGATTAGGGAGGGGAAATATGAGCTCTGGCCAAAGGAGAGGGATGAGGGCAAAAACCTGCACTCCTTGAACCATGAGATCAACCTCCAAGACACACATGTCCAGTGGTAAAGGTTAAAAGTCTGACTGGCTAAGGATGCTCAAGCACAACCTTTCACTAATAAGTGGCTTCGCTGACCTAGGGACAGCCTCTGGGTAGCCATGTGAAAAGATAAAAACAAGAAGACAGTCTGAGCAGGACCATCAGAGCCTGCAGGGAAGAGCTGTTCAGACAGGTCACTGAGCAAGTGAGTAAACTACATCATCAACCCTTGGCGGAGAGGAGTCAAGGATCCAGAGTTGCCGCAATTTACTATCCAGCACGCCCAGTTGTCAACCAAAAATTGCAAGGTTTGCAGAGAAACAGGGAAGCATGACCCATACATGAGGGAAAAAGCAGATGATAGAAGCCGCTTTTGAAGGGCCCAGTTGTTGGACTTAGCAGACAGAGATTTTAAAACAGCCATTATAAATACGTTCAAAGAGCAGAGGGAACCATGTCTCCAGATTACAGTGTTTAGATGACAGTCTAATCAAAAGGAGGATATCGGTAAAAAGACACAAACTGGAAAGAACCAAATGGAAACCCTGGAGTTGGAAAGTATAATAACTGATATGAAAAATTCACTAGATAGGCTCAACAGTAGATGTGAGCTGGAAGAAGAAAGAATCCATGGACTTGGATCTAGAATAATGGAGCTAGTGCAGCCCGAAGGAGAGACAGAATGAAAAGTGCTCACTTTGACAGCACTTACACCAAAATTGGAACATACAGAGAGTAGCATAGCCCCTGTGCACATGACATGCAGATTTGGGAAGCATTATACATTTGTAAGCCCTTTGTCAAACTTAAAACTCTTCCCCAAGAAAAGAGGATTGTAATTTCAATAGGATGTTAAAACTTAATCTCAGATTGATGACTGCAGAGTATTTTAGCAATTAAAAAAATGCTTGTGAAGACTTTTTAATAACTTAGTCTTTATGAAGAATTAAAACATACCATGATTATCTCTGCACTATTATGGAAATCTCACAAATGACAAATAAATATTCTAAGGGGAGAAAAGAATGAAGAACCTCAGAAATGTGGAACACCATTAAGTGCACCAATACACATGTAATGGGAGCGCCAGAAGGGCAGGGGAGTGGGGGAGGGAACAGAAAAGATATTTGGAGTAATAATGGCTGAAGATGGCTCAAATTGGACTGGAAAACTTTACACATCCAAGAAACTCTATGAACTTGTAGTAGGATAAACCTAAAAAGAGACATACCCAAATGCGTCATAGTCAAAATGTTGAAAGCCAAAGGTAAAGTCTTGAAAGCAGCAAGTGAAAAGTGACTCCTCGTGTAACAAGGGACTTCTCGTTAGAAACAGTGGAAGACTAGAAGGCAGTGGGACAATATTCAGAATTCTGGAAGAAACAAATAACTTATATCCCACTTCCTTTTTGACCTTTAAATCCTGAGGTTAAGTCAGTAGGATTGAACATTAATTTTTCTACTTTAGGCAACTCAGCTCCTCATTTTTGTAAAATCCAAAGGCCACCGTTGTTCATCTTCATTTTGAAGTATTCTAGCTTTTCACTTGTTTGATCCAGACCTAATTATAAGCCACAGAACCCTACTCTTTGTGTAAAATTTTCTTTTTCCAGTCAACCATGAGAAATGAGTTTGTACTATATAAATGTCTTATAGCTACAACATATTAAATAATGTCACACATATGGAAATGTTAAGACTAATATATTTAAGATAGATAGGACATTCTTCTGGGTACCACCTGCTACATATCGCTCCGGAACAGACTAAAACCATATGGGCATCAGGCGAGCAGTCAGGGATATTTCCTGGTGTTCTTGGGTATAAAATGTCGTATTGCAAGAAGAATTGACCATAGTAATAATTGTATGTGATTTCAATGTATTTTTTTCTCCATAGATCTGATGAAGTAAATTTTAGAAAAGTTATTGCTAGCAACATTTTGGTGATAATTTTCAAGGAATACCTATTAATATCTTTGAATATTAGTGTTTGATAAAACATAATTTGAAATGTTTTAAATGGAGGTGGATTTCTACGGTGGATCTACAGTGGATTTCTAGTGAAGGAGAAGGAAATTCTGGTCTCTGTACTGAATCAAAAACTGTCTCCTAAAAGAGCAAATGTGGATCCTTTTTTGTAGAGTCTGCCTTCTCGTGCAAGATGCCCTCGGACTCTTCAGTGAGGTGCACTCGGAGGGCGCCGTCCTGAAGGACAGGGAGTTGGAGGGCAAGTCCTGCAGGCTGGTGGGAATGAAGGTTCTGCAAAAGGTCACCAGAGGAAGGTGAGGACACCACAGTAGCATCCAGTTTGCTACAGTAACATCTGTAATTTCATTTTTAAAGACAATAAACTAGGATCCTAGAGTCTGCCTCTGAGACAAGGCCACGAGTTGGGTGGAGCCCATAAAGTACTTATGGAAGAAAAATTACCATTGACAACAAAAATAATTATGCAGGTTTAGTGATTCACAATTTTATTAAAATTAGGATTAAAAATGTCATATATATGTATTTTAACTAAAGTTTTTTCTTTCTTTCTTTCTCCTTATCTGTAGTAATAAGGCAGCTTTGCATGAGTCCGTTTATGTAAGTGAAAATATAATTGAGTGAAAAGGCATTTTATAAGCGTTAAGGAAAACTCTTAATTTGTCACGTTTTTTGCTTTCCACAGCAAGAAAGCTTGTTTTCTGTCACGTTTCGTGGCTCCTCGCGCTAGATGTTTTGGGTGGCGGTGGTACATAGATCTGGCCCCAGTGTGGGTTGTTCCATTCCAGTGAGCATCTTAATCTATGAATTAGGGAGCAGAAGAAACCTTTTCGGTGGAACGATCCAGTCATATAGAGAATTAGTGTAAACGGTGAATTTGGGTTTCTCTCATCATAGCCGCTTTCCTCAGGCAGTGTGTAATTTTAGCTGTCTTAATGCTACTGTCTTACTTAGAGCAACGTCTGAGCTTGTAACAGTGCGGGAGGGAGGCGCCGTTGGGCGTTGGGCGTATGCGCTGCTCCTAGTCCAGTGGTCTGCATACCGGCCCTTCGGGCCGTGCTCCGTCCAAACTGAGAGCGCCGCCGCGTGTCTCGTGTCTCGTGACTAGCAGCCACTTTCCCCGGCCCCGCCCTGTGCCACATCTGTCTCTCACGTGCCGCTGAGTGGCGGCTCCACCCAGGACCCTGTTTTCCTGAAGGACAGACCCCCTGTGAGCCCTGCATTGATTCATGTACACTCGGCTGGTAACAAATGCTTCCTTTTGCTTACAGAAGGGAGGCTGTGTTACAGTGTAATTGCCTTATGGATTAGGGAGGGAGCTGCCCAGATATTTGGAAAGCTTAAGTGGGTCACATGAACCTTATCGTTTCGAAGGCTGAACCCCATGTAGTCCTCAGTTTCAGAATCACAGGCATCTGGAAAGACCGTGTGTAGAGGTGGTAAGTGAGGTGCTGCTCTGGCGTTGGCCTGACGGCATTAACCCCACCGGGGCCGTGTAGACCTCCCTGACATACATTCGGCACCAGCCTCGCACCTGAGCATGCCGGGGTACTGGGGCTCCCCATCTCGGGCGCCTCAGTGGAGCCCCTCCAGCTGGCACGTGTCCTGGTGTCCTGCAGGCCAGAGGAGTCCACTCCTGGGGACGTACTTCCTGCTGGCGACTGGGGGACCCAACTCCAGGGAAATACTCCTGGGGACTGACAGAGCCAGGAGGGGTCCAGGGGCTTTGCTCTATAAAGTACATGCTTTGCTACCGTGATGCTATACAGCCATATGTGTACCTAATGTTTAATCTGGTTTTTGTGGGTTACACTGGAAGCCTTGCTACTGTCTACAACATTGCCATAGGAAATGTTTTTTCCACGGGAAATGCACTGACTATTCTGAATAATTCATTTACAGACTTTTGGAACCCATCCATTTTTAAGTTGGACTAAAATTTGACTAAGTATTGGATACTTTTTTAGGTTGGAATTAATTTCTTTATTCTATGTGTTTAACTTTATTTTAGCATGCAACTATCCAAATAAATATTAAGATTGTCTTTTTGTTCTTTTGGAAGCTGTATTTCTTCAAAACAAATTATTAAATAGTTTTGGAATGCTGAATGTTATAATTGCCTATTAGTGACATCATCCACTGTCAGTCATCCATCCACGGCCCAGTAAACACAAATTGTCTCTTCCCCCCCAATTACTGTGTTTCATAGCAACTCTCATAAACCTTAACAAAATATATTTCTGATACACCTTAACGAAATACACTTAGTTCCCAGAATTCAAGCTAAAATGATTAATTATAATTATATAATTCCAATATCTAATATAGAAAATTATTTTTTGCCAGTTGGAAGATGGTTTTACGTTTGGGCTGATCGTGGAGCCTTTGAAATCTTAGCTCCCCGGTCTCATCTGGTCCACAGTCACAGTGACGGAAGTCACTGCTCCCTGTGGCGCTTTGGGTGGACTGGCGGCCTCGGGGCTGGGCCTGTGCAGGGCGTCCCACCCTGTTCACCTGCCGCCTTGGGAAGAGTTGCAGGAAAACAGCTGTCATGTCTGTCGCATTTCTCTGACCGCTTTTTGGAGTTGTGTGTCCATACTGACTCGTTAGGGTGAGAAGAGTCAGAAAAATACCCTGGATGTAAAGGAAAAGACCATTTTAAAACAACACTGCTGAGGCATGTGCCTCTCCCTGGCTCTCTGCGTCCCTGGAGGACTCCAGGCTGTTTGTCCAGGGGCTGAGGCGTGTCCCCTGACCTTTGTCCTCCCAGGTGGCCTCTGCAACAGTTTAGAGGTCAGACAGGCTGAAAACTCACTTTACTTTGGTGTCTTAGTCCTGTGTATGAGCTTTATCTTTTTATTGCTGATTATTATGTGCTCTTATTTTTATGTGATAGGGTAATACTGAGGGAAAAAAGAAATTTTCTGAAACATCTTAATCCTATAAGTATGGAAAATATAGTTAGCATATTTTTGGGGGGGGAGAGGAACCTCTTTCAATTCAAAGTCCTGCTAATACTTAGGTTCCTACTTGTTAAAACAAAAGCCACTAATCTGTCTAAAATACATTATTAATGTATAAGTGACTATTTTATTAATATCTCTTTAAGAGTAATGTACTGGAGAAGACTGTTGCAGAGCATTTAGTCAGCACTCACCGTATACAGAGGGGTCTGTCTGAGTGCTGAGAATGACAGGGAAGCAACTAACAAGATCTTTGACCATGAATTGCCTCCTTTTGAACTGGAGACTAGACCTGCCCAGGGATCCTGGGCGGTTGTTGCTTTAAGTGATGGGGCCTTAAATGGCTGGTCTTTTCCTCAAATTGGTAAGATGTTATCTGTGAAGACACAAAAGTAGGATTAGGAGAAAGTATAATTCAGTCATTTATTCGTTAAATATTTAGGACCTCTTTGTGCTATGCCCTGGCTGGTTGCTGCTGTGCTAGATTTGGGGATTATCTGAAGCCACAGCACGCTGAAGTAAAGTCAGCTAGACAAAGCCTTAAGTCCTATTAGTAGGGATTCTGCATTGATCCAAGAGAAAATTAGGGCCCCTAGGAGTTTTTGAGAGAAGAAAAGAAGAGGTAATAAAAATGAAAATAGAGTTAAGATTATTCTACTCTTGTACTTTTAATAGATTTGAAGAAGGATTGGGCAGGGGTGCAGATTTGGAAACTTCTGCAGCAGTTGAGGGCAGGAGAAGGAAGAACGCATCACCACTGATTTTTAACTTCCAGTAGCTTCGGGGGCCGGGGGGGGGGGTGGGTGGCGCTCTCCTGGGAGCTGCGGTGATGCCAGGAGTGTAAAATAGCCCCTTTCTCCCAGAGCTCATGGACCAGCAGGAGAGCCAGGAGGAGGTCCCGAGAGACACCAACCGGCGAGTGCCAGTTACAGAGCAGCCACTTTGCCCGGCTCAGAGGGCGGGTTCAGATTTGGGAACCCTGGAGAGAACGGGAGGGGCCTGGGGCTGGGGCGGGAGGACACGCCCCCTGATCTAGCTGTTCACTCACCCCCTGGAGCAGGTCCATCTGGTCAGCTTTGAGGATAGAGTGAGGGGTTGGGCACGTCGAGGGGGGTGTATTTCAGAGAATGGTCCGATTAATAGTTACTGTTTAAATGCCAGCTTTTGTTTTAAAGGTAACAGATTAAGTACTGATAAACTTTAAGTTAGAAGCCAGGCTTAGTTAGCATGATCACAAACTAACCCCATGGTCAGGAAACAGAAGGCCCTCGAAGCCCCCATGCTGCTCCCCAGCCCACTGCCCTTAGGGCTGTTGGTCTGGCCCGGGGTTGGGGGGTGGGGGTGGGGGGGGTGCAGAGCACTCTCCCGTTCTCCGGGTGGCGCCTTTGTCTCCTGCAGCCGCTGCTTTGGGTCCAGTGCTCGGGGCTGTGTGGGATTCTCAGGACCTGTGTCCCACCAGAGGGGTATGTTGTCATGTAAACTTGAGTGACATTTTAGCAATAATACGCAAGCGTTAACAGTGGTCTGAGGAGCCCCGGGATGGCTCCCCCAGCTGGCCTGTGCTGTGTCCCAGCTGCTCAGCTCTGAGTCCCAGCGGCTTCTTGACATGCAGACCTGGTCTTGCCCCTCTGCATGGTGTAGACCATTGTGGATTAGGACGCCTCATGGCCAGTGTCTGAGGCTGGCCTGCCCATCATAAGGCTCTGTTTCTCGCTCACCATTGTGTTTCCTGTATGTGGCTCAATTCCTGGCAGTCGAGAGGCTCATAATAAGTATTTGTGGAATGGACATTCGTTGTTTGCTTGGGTTCATTTTAGGTTCTCCTCAACGAGATTTGAATGTGTACACTTGTACTTTCTGAGCAGTAATTATTGGTGCTCAATTTTAGTGGGAAGAATAGAGACTAAGTTGGTCCCAAGACCAGTGTCCAGTGCAGGGTGAGGACCACGCCTTTTGTGCACCTTGGACTCAAGACCCTGGGTCTTCCTCACTAATAAGTCTAGGGGGTAATGCCTGAGGTTGTTGTGAAAGCACTTTATCCAGGATGGGATCCCATCTTATGGAGGAGGGCCTGGATCAGGTGAGGGTGACTGGTGAGGGTGACTGGTCAGAGGTCAGGCTCCACTGTGACTTTGGGCACCAGGGCGTTGGTCTCCTGGGAGACCCTGTGTGACCCACGTGCATGGAGGTGCACCAGAGGGAGTTTTTAGGGATCGTCCAGCACAAGTCGATGCGTGTGGGTTAGGGTCGTTGTGGAGGGATCATCTCAGTTGCTCCTCTAACAGGAAATAAGCCGTGGTGAGAGCTCTCCTGGGGAAGAAACTTCAGTGGCAATTTCCTTCCTTTGATTTCCCCTCTTCAGAAAGGCTGCCTCTTAAAGAGACAGAATTCCCTTGGAGTTTGAGGTCCAGAATCTTTTTGCTCATTGCTGTGGTCGGAAATGCTCTTTTAAGGGGACATACTTAAGAATTCTTTCATCATTTTGAAAAATAAAATTGTTGCCGGTAGGTTCACCACCCAAGTTAATGGCAGGAGAGTAAAATGTCACCGAAAGAGAATGTACTAAATCCTGAAACCAGTGATGCTCAAAGAACTGCCCGAAAAGAACTAAGCACTGACCCGTGTGAAACATGGTACTGAGTGAAAGAAGCCCACACAAAAGGCCACACATTGTAGGATCCCGTTTATATGAAACGAACAGAACAGACAAGCCCACGGTGACAGGACGCAGGTTGGTGGTGGCCAGGAGGAGGGGAGCAGGGAGTGACCGCTGATGGGCACGGGGTCTGATGGGGTGATGGCGACATTCTGGGGCTAGACGGCACTGTGCATGTGCTACATGCCGCTGAACTGTGCACTTCCAAATGGCTAATTTAATGTGTGAATTTCACCTCAGTCCTTAAGGGGGGGGATGGGCTGACTGCCTAAAAAGTGTTTACACTGAGTTATAAAAACAACTACAAATGTTGCATAAGTCCAGTTGGAGAAGAATAGTTTCTAAATCAAACATCTGGGCATCATTTCACATATCTCAAAAAGACCCAACTAGGGAATAGGGGCTCAGAAAGCAAATGCCGATTATTTAACCTTAACCATAAGGGTTATTTTGGGGAAATTAGGACATATGTTTAGTAAAATGGGTACCCCTCTAAATCAGTCATTACCTTTATTGTTCAATGAACAATCCTTAAGAAAACTATTGTATATCTATCTATCTACCTAATCAGTGATAGAGACATTGACAAAGGGGAAAACCAGCAGATTACAAAAGGCCTCACACACCCACCAGGTTGATCACAGGAAGAGGAGGGGAGAGAACCGCAGACCTCCTGAAAGAGACCTTTGAGCTGTGTAGGCCAAGCGTTAACTGTTGTCAAGATTACTGACCTAATAGTGTTTCAAAAACTATCCAGTAAAAATAAATTCACCCTGTCCTCAGTTAGGTAAAGAAGTTCTGCTCTGACTGGTCCTTGCATGTCTCTCTCCATCAGTCATTCGTTAACACAGCACCTGGGTGTGGACGCAGGGATGAATTCACAGTTCAGTCTGACTGACTTTCCAGTGGGGAAGCACTGACAGTCTAAGAAGATTTTTGCTGGAGTGGGTGGGGCTTCGCCGAGAAGGCCTTCAGGGTGTGACTTGTAGGTTCATCTGGTTGCTAGGCAGACACCCATGGAAGAGCACGTTCCCACCCATAAGTTCATTCCTGTTATCTTCTGACCAAAAATAGACTGTCATGCTGGAGCCAAGTGTTATCTAGCCTGGTGTCCTCGTGTCCTCCGCAGCAGTTAATAGAGCATTCAGTAAATACCTGACTAAGGAATGAAGTCTGAACCAAAGCAAACTGTGCCAGTAGTTCTTGGCCATATAAGAATTCTTTCAGTAGCAATCTCAGAAGTGGCTCAGGGCTACCCCCTTGCTCCACCACCTTCCCCCAGAGACTGGGGGACAGAGTAGAACCCAGTTCACTTGGGGTGATTTGGCTGTGTCGGCCTGGCTGATGCGAGGGGACTTGCTGTTCAGAAGCAAACCCAAAGCTTCTGGAGGGAGCGTCGCTGGTCACTGAACGGAGGCATCAGAGGGGAAGGTGGGGGCCTTGGAGCCACTGCCCCTGAGTCGCATCTTGACCCTCAGTGGTCAGCAGGACGAGTAGCTCTGCCTCCCCCGGGGGTTGGGTGGTTTGATGAGCTCACAAGCGGAAGCTGCCCTGCACACCCTAAAACACGCAGAAGTAGTGGTTCTTCCCTCCCTCCTCCTCCTCCTCTGTTTCTCTTTTCTAATTAACTGAAAAGTAAAACTCTGGCCAACATTGATGTAAGTCTTTCTTGTCTTGTTTCTACAAATAAAACAGGAAGGGAAAGATGAGTAACTTAGAAGAACTATAACTAGAAGTTGGGAGTGTTCCATTTTTTTCCAGGAAAGAAAATAAATCCAGTTGGAAATTGCTGGCCTTGTCAATTATCTGATAATAATGGGAGAGAATGGGTAATGAAGCCAGTGGAGTTAAAAAGTACAGAGAGATTTAGTTAAAACAGGGATCAAAGAAACCAGAAGGAAGATCTGCTGATACAAGAACATAAAAGCAACTGCCCCCGTCCCTCCAGGTTAGTAATTTATCTGGTGGATTTACCTGGCAGCACTGGTAAGTCTGGAATTCAGCAAATGGGCAGGATTTTTTTTTTTTTTTTTGCTTTTTCATTCATTCCTTCTCTTACAAATCTCAGTACTCCCCCTCTCCCTGCACTGTTCTCACAAAAATCATAATTACCCACCAGTAGTTTTCAAACTTCTGAACTTAAAAAAAATAGAATCCAAAGAGGAAGCTCCGTGTTAATAACAAACCAACGTGGAGCTATTCCGTTCAAAACTGGGAGGTGGTGTGTCGGGCCACCCAGCCCCCAGCCAGCTCCTAGGGCCACGTGGTTGGAAAGTAAGCACTGAGGACTGATTGCAGCTCTGAACATCGCACACATCAGTAAGGTTCTTTCTCTCCCTCTCTCAGGGTAACAGCCTGTGGCAGTAGCGTTATTGTGAGGGCCCTGGGTCATGTGATTCAGAAGCTAAGTGGGGTGTTCCTTGTTAATCTCACATAGGAAGTGCAAATACTTAATTATGCTTTCATTAAGGGCCTTCTCAAATTTGCAGAATCTTATGCATTTTTATCATAGGTAGAATACTCTTAAATCTTTGTAAGTTTGCCAGTGAAATCCTGTCTTTTCATGTGGGACACGGAAGTGGAAAGAAAAGAAGTTTCACTGTCACTGTAGCCCCTCTTTCCTTTCCTTCAACTCTCCAACTAGATGGCAGATTAGGTGGTGGCATCGTTCACTACAGGCATCACCCGTGATGCCACCACCAAATTCAGGACAAAATAAATTAGTCTTTATTGAAAAACAAATTATTGTGTTGTTAAATAAAGACCCTCAGGCTCCTGAAACTAAGTAGTAACTTGGCTGCATGTCTGTGAGGTGGGCCTGGAGCCCGGTCCATCAGAGTCCAGCGCCTGCATCTTTGGTGCTACAGCCTACACGTAATTACTTACAGTTTTAGGGGAATTCATTTCTGTAAATTTCCCATTTGCCTTATAGTCATAATCCCCGGCCCTCAAGTCAGAAATCTGACCATTTCTTGTCAGGGGTGTTGATGTTAGATTCTTGGTGTTTTCCATTGTTTTTGTTAAACAACAGCAGCGAGCCGTCTGTGCTGGAATTATCTTGAGTGGCCAGGAGGAGCATCAGATCCGTTGGAAATGATGACACTGGGGGCCTCAGGTCCAGTTTGGCATTTTTCTTTTCTGTTTACTTAGACACTTATTAATGAAAATATGACTTTTAAGAAAGATCATTTTCATTACTGTTTTCTTTTTTTAAAGCAAGAGAATTTGCTCCTCTCCCTAGAATCACTGACAGTGGAGAGGATGGTCCCGAAGGCCCCTGGACCTGGACCGGGACTGCGTGTTGTGAGCAGCCTCAGATCAGGCATTTCAGCATTATGTGCAAGGGAGGTCGTAGTACAGCCGCTGCTTTCACTGGTTGCTGCTGTAAAAATAAGTCACACAGAGAGTAAAGGGAATTTAATACTCCCCTCTCCACTGGTGTTCACTCCACATCTTTCTCATGAACGTAGGCATGTCTGTAAACAGAGAAGAATGGTTGCTTTTCCCTTTGGTATCTTTAAGGGTGTCCCTTTCCAGTTTCTGCGTCTTCGCAGCAACAGACGTCAGTGTGTGCGCACCTGTCTCCTTCTTTACGGTTCTTTATGGGGAAACACGACAGACGTATGGGCGATCCCCAGTTGCAGAGTGCAGTGAACGACTGTAGGGCCACCCGTGAAGCCACCACCAAATTCAAGGAACAAAATGTGCTGGGTGTCCAGGCATCACCCCCAGCGTGCTCCTCCTGGTGACGCCCCGTCCCCCCAAGATCACTGCAGTCCTCTGGTTTCCTCCGTGGTTTTCTTTATAGTTTTCCCAGTGGGAACAGCAGGCTGTCTTTGGAAGAGTGCATGAAGGGAGGCTACTTCACGTGTGAACTCACGGTAATCGAATAGACTGAGAAGGCAGGTTTGTCTCAGGTATCAGAGCGCACTGGTGATAGGGTTTGGTCGAAAGTATACGCATCTATCAGAAAACCTGGGCTGACAGATTTTATGTGGAATGTGGCTGTTCCTGCTTCCACACTGGTGAGTAGATCATGTGACACTTTTGAAATGATAAGGACCACCTGGGAATGAGAGCAGCCTAAGAACTGTCTGCGGTTCCAGATAGCAGCACGCAGCAAGAATTCCTTACTTCCCTTGTCACTGAGTGTGTGTGTGTGTGTGTGTGTGTGTGTGTGTGTGTGTGATTTCCTGCCGAGGTAGAAAAGAAATGTGCAAAGAACTTGTTTTATGGGCTTCCCTGGTGGCGCAGTGGTTGAGGGTCCGCCTGCCGATGCAGGGGACACGGGTTCGTGCCCCGGTCCGGGAAGATCCCACATGCTGCAGAGCAGCTGGGCCCGTGAGCCATGGCCGCTGAGCCTGCGCGTCCGGAGCCTGTGCTCCGCAACGGGAGAGGCCGCAGCAGTGAGAGGCCCACGTACCTCAAAAAAAAAACAAAAAAACAAAAAAAAAGAAGTTGTCTTATAATACAAAGTTGCACTAGTTAATATTTTTATATCCTAGATCTTGAGGAAAGAATCTAGATTAGGAAGGATATTTCTTAATATTACTAGCAGATAGCCTACAAAATGTGAGGCCTTCCAAAGTTACAAATTTATCTTTCATAGTTATATAATTTAAGCAGTGGTTCAAAGAAATAGTGCAGAAGGCTTAATTTCAGGTGTGTCTTTAATTTCCTTTCTTCAGTTTCTCTATCTGTTGAATAAAATTTGAAGAATATTGTCCTGAAATTCATGGAACTAGCCTTGGAAAATGTTTAGTAATTCCCCACATCTATAAGGTATTTGTGGGATATTCTTAGCAGAGAGTGGTCTCTGAGGTCAGAATGCCATCACTGTCTCATTCAGAAACAGTGTCATCACCCCCAAAAGACACGCCTTCCCCATGAGCAGTCATTCCCCACCCTCCAGCCCCTGGCAACCACTAATCTGCACTCTGTCTCTGTGAATTTGCATATACTGAACACTTCGTATAAAGGAACCATCCTGGCTTCTTCCACTGAGCGTCATGTTTTCGAGGTTCATCCCTGTTGTATCGTGTGTCAGCACTTCACTCCTCTTTATGGCTGCCTGATACTCTGTTGTGTGGATGTACCAGACTCACTTATCCATTCATCAGTTGATGCGCATTTGGGTTGCTTCCATGTTACTTTCTGGCTGTCATGAACAGTAATACTGCTATGAACGTTCACGATGATGCACATAGGGACGTAAGTCTTCCGTTCTCTTGGGTAGATAGCTAGAAGTGGGATTGCTGGCTCGATGCCAAAGTGTTTTCCAAAGTGACTGCCCCATTTTCCCGTCTCACCAGCATAATGATGTAGTTTAGTCCCTGATTATCTAACCTCCTCGGGATCTCAAGGTTGCCATGGCTCCCATCAGTTTGCTCATGATCTCCTGGGCCATCTGGTAGTGTCTGCTCCGGCAGCCAAACCTCTGAAGGAAATGCGTTTCAGTATCAAGGCAAAAGTTTGTTTAGTTGATTCGAGGTTGTCTCGTGTATGTATGAGGGTGACATAAAAGGACGTAAGGTGACACAAGCTACCTTCTGGAAGACAGTCGAGGGCACAGAGGGAGACGGAGGGAGGGAGGTAGATGGTAGAGAATGGATCTTGAGTGGTGCACTTCCAGGCTTCATGGTCTCAGGACCCCTTAATACTCGTCAAAATTACTGAGACCCCCAAGGAGATCTTTTTAATGTGGTTATATTGATCAATAACTACTATATTAGAAAATAAAATGGAAAAAATTAAATATTTATTAGTTCACCTAAAAATCCTAAAAATAAACCCATTAAATAATAACATAAATAGAATTTTTATGAAAAATATTTTCTAAACCAAGACAACCTTAGTGAGAAGAGTAGCCTTATTTTATGTTTTCTGCAGATCTCTTTAATGTCTGGACTAACAGAAAACGATGGATTGTCATCTCTGCTCTGCATTCAGTCAGTCCTGTATTGTACATAGTGTAGCCTCTAGAAAACTCCACTGTACACTCATGAGAGAAGGGGAAATAAGGTCCCAGGACATAGTTCTGGCCTTGCGGGTCCCTTGAAAGGGTCTTACAGACCCAGGGGTCTCCAGACCCCACTTTCAGAATCCCTGGTCTGAAATATTCCATCTCCAGGTAACCTGTCTTATTAGAAAGCCATGAGTACTACATAACAGTAGGTACAGAGAAATTAGCAACTGCACGGAAAAATTTTAGGAACATTTTACAACCAATATAAAATGCTTCGTTTAAAAAAATAATCTGAGATCTCTGAGGATGAGTTAATCAGTGAACAGGTCGCGTCCCATCTTGAGGGTGACGTCACCATTGTGGTTTAAATCTTCTGCAGCAAATTCCACTCTACCCACACCCAAAAGAAAGTGATTCAGGCAGTCTTAGATTATCCGGTGAAGATTTGGGAGTAGTTAGATGAGGCAGTATCAGATGGAAAAATAACTCTAAAATAACATAGAAAACAGGCCTGGTGAGCAGGCGTGTCGGGGAACAACCTGGTGAGCTCAGGGAGAGCTCTCCGCCGTGCTTCCTCCCCAGGGGCTGCAGCCGGGGACCTGCTTCCAGGCGACACTGGCCGTCGCCCTCGGTACAGGGAGGCTGCGCCAGTCTATAAAATCAGTGTGAAATATGTACATTCAGCATCCTTTCGGGTAGTGGTGAGGCCAGAGCCCCTGCTCCTTCCCCGTCTATCTCTGATGTTCCTAAAACTCCTCTTGCTGTCGTCCTCAGGCACACTCTGTTCTCGTGGCCTCTTCTTTGCGCCAGGCAGCGCTGCCGTGGCTGCCCCAGGACTAGCCCCGGTCCTCTTCCTCTTGTCAGAGCAGCTGAGAGCGTCGGGGTAAGGGTTAGAGGCTGCCTTTCTCAGCCAGAAATTCAGCAGTTGATGTGGGGTCTCGGCTCGATCGTTTTCCCTGGAGGGCAAACCTGGGCTCTCGTCCGTCCAGGAGAGACACCTGCATGTGGGCATCATTTCAGACTCTTATGCTGAATTTGTGAGACTTTCTTCGGAGATGGCCTCAAGTCGGTCTCCTCGCTTTGTGACTCATTTGTGTGTTTTCTACTTAGATTTTTACAGCTTCCAGAATATCCCACAAACAACAAAATGCAGGCAACAGAATGGGTTTTCTCATTCTAAGAAATCAGTAACTTTGCTCCAGGTAAGTATCTCTATCTGTGTACTAACCCTTAATAATCTTTGCAGCACTTTTTTCTCTCTTAGGGAGCTGGTAATTATTAAAACAACAAATCAGGGCTTCCCTGGTGGCACAGTGGTTGGGAGTCCGCCTGCCGGTGCTGGGGGCACGGGTTCGTGCCCCGGTCCGGGAAGATCCCACATGCCACGGAGCAGCTGGGCCCGTGAGCCATGGCCGCTGGGCCTGTGCATCTGGAGTCTGTGCTCCGCAGCGGGAGGGGCCGCAGCAGTGAGAGGCCCGCGTACCACAAAAAAACAAAAAACAGGGCTTCCCTGGTGGCGCAGTGGTTGAGAGTCCGCCTGCCGATGCAGGGGACGCGGGTTCGTGACCCGGTCCGGGAAGATCCCACATGCCGCGGAGCGGCTGGGCCTGTGAGCCATGGCTGCTGAGCCTGCGCGTCCGGAGCCTGTGCTCCGCAATGGGAGAGGCCACAACAGTGAGAGGCCCGCGTACTGCAAAAAAAAAAAAAAAAAAAAAAAAAAACAAAAAACAAAAAATCAACAAATCAGAAAATGTTTTTGAAGTTAACTACAGTGCTCTGTATTTGTAATTTTTTTACTTGCAAATGAGTTGGAAAACGTTGTCTTGTTTTGTTTTAATCAATACCCCAAGGCCTTTGCGCATGAACAAGGTATTCAGCCAGCCAGGCTTGTGTCTCAGCCTGTAGAAGGCATGTGTGCCAGGCGGCTGGCTGTTTCCAGCTACCTCGTGCTGCTGCACCCTCCCAGAAAGCCTGCGCTGCTCCCACCCACCTCAGCCGCTGCAGGTTTAGAAGTGGGAGAATCAGAGTCCTGCAGGGAGCACAGCGGGGCCAGGAGGTTTCAGGGCTCACCTGCAGTGCAGATGAAGGCGTCCGCTCTGCGCCCCATCAGGCTCCAGGCCCCCCAGAGCGAACACCCAGCTCCAGAAGCACGGGGAGTGGGAGCCCCGAGGCCTGGCCGTGAGAAGCAGTATTCCCGCTGACCTGCCACCTCTGCTGCCGTCGCAAGTCTCAAGCAGTCGGGTTAGATTCAAAGAGTATGGTGCGGCCAGCCTCCTCCGGCTCTCCTGGGGGGTCTCCCCAAGTGAAGATGTGCGAGAAGGCACCTCTTAACACTTGCAGCAGCTGGTCACACTCAGAGGCGGCCTTTGCCTTGGAGAGAGTGGAAGAGCTGAGCCCGCCCTAGAGGAGGCCCTGGGTCCTGGGCCACAGGGACTGTCTGGGGGAGTGTGCTCGGCTCCCTCCAGGTCACTCCAGTCACCAGCCGTGTTTGCCTTCGCAAAGGTCACTTTTCAAGTTTACCCACCTTTCCCACTAGGAAAGTTCATCTTTAGGTAATTTTTCTAAAAGTCTAAGATTAAGTGAAGGCAGCTGCAGTAAAAGCCTGTTGGCAGATAGATTATGACCTGTTTCTTGAGGAAATTAAGGTATCCTTTCTCCATTATTTGCTCACAAGGTTATATGGAAGACAAAGAGTATTTGAAATTTAGACTTCCCTGGCCTTAGCAAATAGATAATAAAAGTCTGACTCTCTCTCAGTAGTATTCTGCCACTTTCTGAAGTCACCAAGACGGCCAGTCCAGTTGGTAAAAGCAGGCGTTTAGCTTCAAGCAGATGTGCACAGAATGACAAGGGGTGTGTTTGTTTTTTCTCTGCAAGTCCACCTGGATTAGTAGTTTTTGTGGTCCTGGCCCAGCTTTTCTTTGAGTAGTTTCATCATCGGGCTGGGGGTTGGGGAGAAAGACGGAAGAAATGAGAGAAATTGGTCTGCACGTGACCTTTAAGTGTCAGCCCTTTTCTCTTCATCCAGCTTTGCCAGCGTTCTGTCGCCAGCATCACGCCCTGACGCTCTTCACGTGCTGTTTATCGTATTTGCTGTCCTGGATGTCCTCTCAGAGGGTTTTTTCTATATCAGCGTGTTTGAAGTTAAATGTTAGATTCTGGTAGAGTACTTTAAAAGTACTAAGGAAAAGGAAAAAGACAGAAAGGAAGAAATAAAACTGTCTCTACTTTGGATGACGTGATGGTCTATGTCGAAAATCCCAAGGAATCTACAAAAGAAAAAGAAAAAATTCCTAAAACTAGTAAGTCAGTTCAGCAAAGTAGCAGCATACAAGATTAACATTCACAAGTCAGTCACATTTCTATATACTGGCAATGAACCCTTGAAAACCAAAATTAAAAATACAGCATTTACAGTTGCCCAAAAAGGAGTATTTAGGTATAAATCTAACAAAACATGTCAAGACTTGTATGCTGCAAACGACAAAACACTGATTAAAGAAATCAGAGAAGATCTAAATAAATGGAAAAGTGTCAATGTTCGTGGAGTGGAAGACTCAACATTGTAAAGATGCTATAGTTCTCCCCAAAAGATGGTATAGGCTTGACGCAAAACCCATTAAAGTCTCAGCAAAAGTTTTCGTAGATATATCCAGGCCTATTCTAAAGTTTTTTTTTCTTTTTGAAATTTAAGGAAAAAATTTATTGAAGATCTGAAAAACAATTTCTAAAATACTGACTTTTCCAGAAAACTAGCTACACAGTGCATTGTGTCTATCGTGTTAAAACGTGATTAGACACAAATATAAAAACCATGAAACAAGCCACCACTCTGACAATCTGAGCAAAGATAAAATGCCTAAGGAACAACATGAATGACTTGCAAAGGATGGGCTCTTCACTGTAAGCACCATAAAAAAGCGGGGAGCGCAAATGGATGAGTGTTTTCAGTTATACACACGGAATTGAACTTTCGGCACTAGGAATCAGAGCATTTTGTCATATAGCATTAACACGTATTGTGAAAGTGCGTAGTGTCAAAGGAATAGAACCACCAGCATTCAAACGCAGCTTTGTCAGCTAAGCAGTGAAACACTCTACAGTACGTCTGTCTGTTGTCTGTCATTGAAAGCACTGGTAGCAACTTTGAAATAAAAAAAAAAAGAAAAGAAAAAAAGGAGCTGTAACCCCTTTTATTTTCTGTTTAAAATCAAACAGAAAACAAACATCATTTCTGTTATACACTAACGTTTCCAAAGTACATCATTTGTACAAGAGAAGGACTAACGAAAATGTGTTTACAGAGATCCAAACATGAGGGCGTACAAGCGCCTCACACAGGTTTCCACTCGTACTCGGGAGGAGCCACTTCATAATCACTGGCACTGAGCAGAGTTCTTCGCCAAGTGTTCTAGGAAATCATGAAGATAATTCAGTAATAAAGCAAGGCTCTTCTCATCCAGAGGTGTGTAGGCCAACATTGCTCCAATACGTACAAATAATCTCAGTAGATGTGGCGCTGCATGCACCTTGGACATGGCGCATCAGGGTGATCTGCAAGGATTTCAGCATACCGCGGTCTCTCATGTTTGCAGAGCAGCTGAGTGCCCAGCATTACACTGAAGTATTCCTTGATCCCTGCCACAACTTCATTAACAGCATACTCCTTATTTTCTGTGTTTCTTCAAGATGTCTTGTAGTTTGCAGAATCCTCTACAATGGAATCCACATTCTTCTTATCAGGAAGATAAAAGAGCTCTTTTTGCCAGGTAATTAAGTCCCGGTCTTCAACAAGCCATGGTTTTAGTTCTTCAGGAATCTTTACTTAAACTTCAACTCTGTTCATGAATGTTTCCTCATTTTCAACAGTAGAAGCTACTCGGGCCCTTTCCTCGCAAGGAGACTGAGGTGTCTCACTCGTACTACCACCATCTCCATTTCCAGGTGTTTTCTGTTTGTTCTTTTTTGTTTTCACTTCAACATTTTTCTGTTGCAAACCAGAAGTCTTCCTTCCGGGGGCAGCCCCTCTCATCTTGCCCTCTGCGTACTGCTCCTGATTGGCTTTGCTTGGAAATGCAAAGGAACTTGAGTAGATAAAACAGCTTTGAAAAAAGGATAAAGTGGGAGGAATCACACCCAATTTCAAAACTTAGGATATGGCTACAAGAAACTGCGGCATTGTTGGAGGGATGACTCTCTGATCAGTGGAGAGAACTTGGGAAGCGGCCTGTGGGATTATGGCCAAATGATTCCTGACCAAGGTGCAAACAAAGCAATCTGGTGGAGGAAGGATAGTCTTCAGCTAACTGGACATATATGGGCAAAAAATTAATCTCAGCCTAAATCTCATACCTCACAATAGATCTTAGGTTTAAGTATAAAACATAAAACTATAAAGAAAACCTTTGGGACTTATCAAGTAAAAAGTTCTGAGATGTGACAACAAAAGCAAGACAAGCTACAGACCGTGAGAAAATATTTGCAAACCTTATATCGTAGACTATATAATGAAGTCTCAGAACTCAACAGTAAAGCACACACACACACACACACACACACACACACACACACACACCACATAATCAGTCCAGTTAGAAAATGGGCAAAGGACATGAAGAGACATTTCCAAAGAGGACATCACATGGCAGATAAACACATGGAAAGGTGTTCGACGTCACTGTTATTAAGAAAAAGCACGTCAAGACCATGGTGAGATGTTACCATGCTCCTAAACAACTAAACGTGAAAAACTAAAGTGAACAACAGTGAGAGCACCGGGTGCCATTGAGGATGTGAAGAAACCATCTCTCACATGTTGCAGGTGGGCGTGTAAGGTGGTGTGGCCCCCCAGGAGCAGAGTTGGCAGTTCCTTTGAAAACTGAACATACTTATCAGAGCAGCTGCACTCCTGGGCATTTATCCAGAGAAACAAATATCTGCATTCACACAGAAATCTGTACCCAAGTGTTTGTAATAGCCACAAACTGGAAACAACCCAGATGTTCCTCAGAGGTGAATGGTAAACAAGCTGTGTCACATCCACACCATGGATAGCACTCAGCAGTAAAAAGGGACAAGCTGCTGATGCCACAGCAGCTTGGATGGATCTCAGATACATGGTGCTGAATGACAAAAGCCAACTCAACATGCCGTGCACCACACGACTCTGTTTATGCAAGGTTCTCAGAAGTTGTGTGGGTGTGTATGAGACTGTATGAGTGCTGGTTATTCGTTCACCGAGTCTCCAACCCCTCGTGTGGGCTGGCGCTTCGGTGCCTATCCTTCAGCGAGCTGTGTGGAAAGAAGCAGGATGTTCAGGGCAGGAGCGGGTGGATGATCCCCGGAAGAGAGGCGCAGCGGGCCCCCAGTGTCCACCCAGTGTCCAGCCAGCTGCCTCTGAACCTCAACTGGCCCTGGTCGCCCAGCCCTGTCCAGTCACCCACACAAACAGCTTCTGTCAGGAGAGGGAGAGAGTGAATTTCCCTCGTGTGTCCCCCTTCGCTTACCGCTTTTGTGCTTGATTTGGACCCAGAATCTTGGTGTTGGCTGTAGGCCACGCCCTGCGGGCCACGATGCTGTTGTGTTTGGTGTGAGGGGCTGAAAGACCGTGGGAAGCTTTGAGTCTTGTTCTCCGTGATGCTGAGACCCTCATTCTCAGTTCTGAGTGTTTCGACTTTGTTAACCGCTGGATCCTAAGCACTTAAAATAGTACTTGCTCTTAGGGCTTCCCTGGTGGCGCAGTGGTTGAGAGTCCGCCTGCCGATGCAGGGGACACGGGTCCGTGCCCCGGTCCGGGAGGATCCCGCATACCGTGGAGCGGCTGCCCCTGTGGGCCATGGCCCCTGAGCCTGCGTGTCTGGAGCCTGTGCTCTGCAACGGGAGAGGCCACAGCAGTGAGAGGCCCGCGTACCGCAAAAAAAAAAAAAATAGTACTTGCTCTTAAATGTTGAGAGAAATAAGAATATGTAACATTAATTATTAAGGCCACAAGCTTTTTAAAAAGTAAACAACATTATTATATATAAACATTGTTAAGGGATTTCCCTGGTAGTGCAGTGGTTAAGAATCTGCTTGCCAATGCAGGGGACACGGGTTCGAGCCCAAGTCCGGGAAGATCCCACATGCCGCGGAGCAACTAAGCCTGTGTGCCACAACTACTGAGCCTGCACTCTAGAGCCTGCAAGCCACAACTACTGAGCCCACGCGCCTAGAGCCCGTGCTCCGCAACAAGAGAAGCCCGCGCACCACAACGAAGAGTAGCCCCCGCTTGCTGCAACTAGAGAAAGCCACATGCAGCAACAAAGACCCAACAAGAAAGACCCAATGCAGCCAAAAATAAAAATAAATTAATCGATTAAACATTGCTGAAACTTAAGGCAAAGTCTAAGAAGTCTTTATGATGTATATTCTTTTTTTTTTTTTGCAACTAAAACGGGATTTTTAAAATTGTGGTAAAATGTACATGACATGAAGTTTTCTACCTTAGCTATTTTTAAGTGGCACTAAGTACCTTCACATTGTTGTGCGACCGTCACTACCATCCACCTCCAGAACTTTCTCATCTTCCCAAAGTGAAGCTGTGTCCCCAGGAAACACTGGCTCCCCAGCCCGTTAACTGCTGTCTGTCTCTGTGAATTTGTTTGGTGTAGGGACCTCGTATAAGTGGACTCATACACTATTTGTCTTTTTGTGTCTGGCTATATTCTTTATTTTAGATAACTTATTGATAATTTTTTTATTCTATGAGTGACACATATCTGTTTTGCAAAATATAGGAAATACATAAACCAAAGGAAGAAAATAAACGTCACCTTTAAGTTCTACTTAGATAACCACTAACATTTTTCTATCTTTTAGAGAGAGAGACACATTATAATTTGTTGTCTGCTTTTCACTTAGCAGGGTATCATGAATATCTTTCCGTGTCCTTAAATATTTTCTCTGTAACCATTTCTCTTCCGCCTCTCTTCCGGGGATCGCCTCATAATTTTTTATAGTTTTTTTAGTTGAAGTATAGTTGATTTACAGGGTTTCAGGTGTACAGCAAAATGGTTCAGTTATACATGTACAGATATATATATATTCTTTTTCAGATTCTTTTCCATTATAGTTACTACAATATACTGAGTGTAGTTTCCTGTGCTATACCATAGGTCCTTGTTGTTTATTTTATATATAGTAGTATGTGTCTGTCAGTCCCAAACTCCTAATATATGCCTCTCCCTTTCCTTTCTGGTAACCGTAAGCTTGTTGTCTATGTCTGTGAGTCTATTTCTGTTTTGTAAATAAGTTCATTTGTATCATTTTTTTACATTCCACATATAAGTGATATCATATGATATTTGTCCTTCTGTTTGTGACTTACTTCACTTAGTATGTTGATTTCTAGGTCCATCCACGTTGCTGCAAATGGCATTATTTCATTCTTTTCTATGGCTGAGTAGTATTCCATTGTATATGTGCACCACAGCTTCTTTATCCACTCCTCCATCGATGGACATTTAAGTTGCTTCCGTGTCTTGGCTATTGTAAATTGTGCTGCTGTGAACATTGGGATGCATGTGTCTTTTCGAATTAGAGTTTTCTCCAGGTATATCAGAGGCATCGTAATTTAATGAACAGTCTCCTTCCTGTTCTCGTGCAGTCAGGTTCCAAGGTCTGTCTGTGTGCCCCTGACTTCACCGTCCTGAATGGTGGTTCCTTGGCGTTTGGCCTGGTGTCTGTGGAGCAGGTCTGCCTGTGAGCAGCTCACTGACCAGGCATCTCTTCTTTTTCCAGGATGACAGAGCTTTTCAGTTTGATTGACACCATGTGGCCTCCAGTGGCGCCTCTGAAAGCACCAGGCCATGGGCCAGCCTTCGAGGTAAGCCCAGCATTGCAGCGTCCCCCAACCCCACACCCCCCCATCGCACTTGCTCTGTGGCCACCAGGCGCTGAGCCAGTGCCAGCCCACAGTGCACATCCCCAAGAAGCCCAGGTCCAGAGGGTAGGAGCCGGTACAGAGATCCAGACCCACTCGCCTCGCTCACAGGCTGCGGCCTGGCTGCCTTCCACACGGTGCCGCACGCATGCCTCCTGAGGTTACCTTACGCGACACCTCTCGACCCCCATCGTCAAGGGCCACTGTGAACTGAGGGTCTCAGCCTCGCACCGAACAAGAAGCAGGTGGCTTCCCCGCCACCTTCCTGTCAGTAGTAGAACCAACACTTAGTCACCAATTAGAGCAAAAACTCAGTAAACAAAACCATGGGTATCGGTTCAGCCGCCAGCTCAGCCAGGGGTTTCCCTTTCCTTCCTCATCACATTGCTTATGGCAGCCAGTTGCTCACAGGTAGCAAAATCGAGCGATGAAAATGTGCCCCTACTCCCCACCCCAAGCCCTGTCCAGCAGGCTGGCAGCGCCTGCTTTGGGCTTTAGTCCCCAAGCTGAGAACTGGGGCTGCCGTGCTTGTGTGGTAGCTAACTATCTAGCACAGGCCGAGACAGTGGCTCTGTCCTGTGCTAGACCAGCAGCCTAGTGGTCAGGAATGCCATTTCTAGATTACTTCCGGGGAAGAAGTTTCTAAATGGTGTCTTCAGTGTACTCTGAAGAATAAACTTCTAAAATGAAGTCTTGAATTGGTAATAAACTCAAAAGCACAGATGTTCTTATGCTTGTTTCCGGAGAGAAACAACATAACCCGTCTCTTACAGAGCCTTCCAGAGAAACAGCCTGCATCTGTGAATAAAGAGGTCTTTATTAAAGAGTAGGTTTATATTAATAGTGTATTTGAGTCTTTTAACAATACATTCGCCTTCATTTTAAACAGGAAAAAACTCATCTGCCTCCTCCTAGCTTCTGTTACATCCTCACTGCTCATCCAAACCTGGGACAAATTGATGCAATTGAAGAAGACTCTATTTCGAAGCTTTACCAGCCTCCGATTGCCCGCTCCTTAAGAGAAATTCTCCAGGTGGCGTCTTTGTTTGTACCCTGGTCTCAGTTACTTTGCTGTGTCCGTGAGCTTGGGGAGACATTCCTCTCTGTTTTCAATACCTTTCCAGACTGATGGCCCCTGTACCCGTTGCAGTTTCTATGCCAGAGTGATTTACCAAAGACCACAGGTAATCCATCTCTCTTTTCTCAAATCGTGTTGTGAAACTGCTGCAGTACCAAAAGAGAAAAACACTGCTGAACTTGAGCTGTGTGCACTCTGCTGACACGATGGTCAGTCCATTCCTTGTGCAGGTGGGGCTGCCGCCCCTGGTGAAGCGCTGGGCGTGCAGCCGCCAGGGGGAACCCGCCCGGCTCTCAGACCGGGCATGTCGGCCCCTTTCTGACACAGGCAGGCTGTAGAAAGGAAGGAGCAGCTGAAGCCTCCTTTCCGGGGTGAAAGTAGGAGTCTCAGGATGGAGCTCAGCCATTTCTAAGGTCTCTTTCTTCCACAGTCGAGAGGAGCCTGTGGTCGCTGGGAGGCCTCAGGCAGCTCTCTGGGGCAGCACCCAAGTCAGAGGGCCGAGGCCAGGGGAGGGGTGCTCTCGGCCCACGAGTGCGCACCCTCAGTCCTGCAGGAGCCTCCACTGGACCTTAACTCAGAGCTGGACAGCCGCGTGTCACAGCCACTCCCTGTTCGCTTGTAGGCACTTGAGAGAGAATCAGCACTGTCCCGGAACTTTCTCTAACTTCCTGTGTGTAATCACCCTCTCAACCACGTGAGCACTCTCCCCCACACAAGTCACAGCTCCTGACCGTGCCGCCACCTCCTCCGCCCGGTCGTGTGAGCCGCCATGCCATGTGGGATCCGCAGCCTTCCTACAGGGGCCTTCCCAGCCAAACCCTTGTCCCCATTTGCATCTACTGGATCCTAATGGCAGAGTGGCATTATGTCCTAATCACCTCCCGAAGGCCCCATCTCCCATTACCATAACATCACGTTGGAGTTTAGGACTCCAACATATGAACTGGTGGGGCGGGGAGAGGCAGAGGAGGGGGACATAAACATTCAGTTCGTAACTATTCCTAACCCTTGGGAAGCTTGTATCTAGCAGGAGAGAAGAGTGTGTGTGCTGACGGTAAGGCAGTGTGATGATACGTGAACACGTGGCATTGGGAGGAAGGGCATGGCTTCTTCCTGGTGGGTCAGAGGGCAAGCAGAGTGGAGCCAGGGACGGGCAGGTCTCCCCCCGCAAAGGAGCCCTTAAACCAGCTGCAAGGTGGGAGCTCACAGGGCTCAGCCGTGTCCTGAGGGCTGCTGACCAAGACACACAAAGGCTATTGCATGTTTTGAAATACTTATTGAAATGATACCGGAAATTGTTAGTGTTAATACTAATCATCTAAGATTATTGCTTTTAAAAAATAATTTTGGCTCTAAGAAAAGCTTTTAAGTTAACAGCCTGACTGTGTCTTTGAATTATAGGGAAACAGTTCGCTTCTGGAGCCAAGGGAGCTGTGGCTGGTGGTGACCGATGTTACTCTGCAAACACAGGACGAGGGCTCGGGTCTCCCCAAAACCATGCCTGTGCGCGTGGCCCCCTCATGCGTGCTGGGCCAGGAAGTCCGGGACACGCTCTCTGAGGCCACCTCCAAGAGCTTCTTCTTCAGGGATGCTCTCCGAGACCAGGGTATGCTTTCCTCTTACTGACGGCTCTGATGTGGTGACTGAGAGATGCCAGAAAATGGCTTTGTGGATTCTTGATGCCTCTGTCTTGCTCTGGAAATGCAGGCCCCATCCCGAAGTCCACTGCGGACAAGACCCCTGCGATGGCCACATGGACAGAACCAGAACCCCCTGCATGCAGTGCCGGCACAGCAGCAGGAGATGCCAGTGGTCACTCAAGGGTGGTCCGTTGGGGTCACACTTTACAGGTGCAGAAGCCACCTGAAGCCACTGCCTGGCGCATCACTTTTGAAAACAAATGAAAAGCTAGAACATTTAAACACGTGCTTTCGTCCCTCAGTATCCACCCCTCTGCGGACACCAAGACCTGCAGGTGCTCAGGTCCCTTCTGTAAAACGGTGGGATCTGCATACGAGCTGCACACGTCCTCCCTTTTTTTTTAAAAAATAAATTTATTTATTTATTTTTGGCTGTGGGTCTTCGTTGCTGTGCATGGGCTTTCTCTAGTTGCGGCGAGCGGGGGCTACTCTTTGTTGCCGTGAGTGGGCTTCTCATTGCGGTGGCTTCTCTTGTTGTGGAGCACGGGCTTTAGTAGTTGTGGCACATGGGCTCAGTAGTTGTGACCCACGGGCTTAGTTGCTGTGCGGCTTGTGGGATCTTCCCGGCCCAGGGCTCGAACCCGTGTCCCCTGCATTGGCAGGCAGATTCTTAACCACTGCGCCACCAGGGAAGCCCTCCTCCCACACTTTAAATCTTCTCCAGATCACTTACGATGCCTAATACGATGCCAGTGCTGTGTAAATACTTGCCGGTGTGCGGCAAATTCAGATTTTGCTTTCTGGAACTTTTTTTCCAAATATTTTCCATCCGCCGTTGTTTGAATCTGCGCTAGTTTGAATCTGCAGATGCAGAACCTGCAGATGCAGAGACCTAACTGTATGCTTAGATTAGTCAGTACTTTCTTCCAGGGATCGAAGTAGGATCCTGCCTAGACTATATATTTTTCAGTGTATATAACTTGCATGACACAGGATTTGCCTTTATGAATGGAATTTGAACGCAGTGTTTGTGTGCTCTTACAGCTTAGTGCACAAGGCTTTGGGCTTCCTTTCTGCACGGTGCCGTGTCTCTGGACACACAGGGGCCGCACAGTGGTGCCCTTGGCTCCCCCAGCCCCCCCAGCTCCCAGGTGGCTGGCAGAGGACACATCTCTATTGTCAGGAGAACTCACTTGTTTCAAACCTCAGAGCTGCAATAATCTGAAGTGTCTCTGTTGGCAGGTCAGCTTGTTTGTGTTGGACGAACTGTCCTCCTGCTTCCAAAGCCCCACCTGGGTGTGGCCTCTGGTGCCTGGGAGCTGACGAGCCCTTTGATGCTGGATGAGCTGGATTCTGTCACTCGGGTCAACTCCATTTGCAGCGTCCAAGGTGGGTAGTCGATTTAGATGGAAGAGGTATTTGTATTTCCTTAAGTATCACACTTACCTTATATTCATTTGCTCATTTGTTCATTGAGTATTTGTTGCGTGCCTGACATTGGATGCGTGACAAAGACGCGACCAGAGACAGGACGGCAGCCTTCCGTGCTCCGAGTGCCTGTCGCCAGGACCTCACCTGTAGGAGGCACAGACAGGAGCCCTGAGCCGAGATGGCAGGGGAGGGGGGGCTGGTCAGGTGCAGGGTGGGGGCAGGAGGAGAGCAGGGCTTACAAAGGCTGCTGACAGGGCAGGTGGATAAGCGCCAGAATCTGGGAAGAGGCTGCAGGGGCATCTGGAGGGGCCGGAGGGGCTGCGGCCTCAGGTAGCACCCAGGGTGGGGGGCGAAACAGGGCAAGGAAGTAGACCTGCAGGTGGATTAGTCAGGAGGGAAACTGACAGGTAGGGTAACAAATTCAGTACAGGGGAGCGAGACGTGGACGGAGGGCAGGAATGTCTGTGAAAGCAATTTGCTGAACTAATTTCCAAAAAGTACAGAAATTCCAAAAGTAACATTGAGGGCCTGTCTCTTCCACCCTTGGACCACTAGATGCCTGAACCCCACTGTGGTTTTTATGAACAGCAAAAGCTGTGATGCCACTGATGCTTGAACCCACAGTCCCTGCGTGCTTGTGAGGTTGAGCACGTGTTCATCGTGTTGAGGCCGTTTGGATTTTCCCTTCTTTGCGTCTCCTTTTCCCGTTAGTACCGAAACATAACTGCTACAGCCTGGTGGTCCTGAAGAAGTCAGGCTCTGTCACCTGTGTCCGGGTCCCCACTTTCTCATCTCTGCAACAGGGATAACAGGACTGACCCCAAAGCCTTGCTGAGGAGTAAATGAGCTGGTGGTGAAGGCGGACATTCAGTGCTCCGTGCTCTGGGCGGCAGGCTGCGGGCGGCAGGCTGCAGGCGGCTGGCTGGGGGCTGGAGGCAGTGACGGCAGGGGTGGGGCGCCAGGGCCCTCAGGATTGCTCTGGCAGAGTTGGTCAAGGCCTTCCAGACAGGAGAGGGCACGTGGAGAACGCCGGGCAGCCGTGAGAGCTTCGTGTGCTGGCGGAGCGGGGCTGTCGTGGGCAGGCTGGCCCTGTGCTGTTCTGCCGTCCCCGGCCGTGTTAACGAGGTGGGATGGTCAGATTTTTGTCTTAAATGAAGCGATTCTTTCAGCACCACGGATGGATCGACTGTGGTGCAAAGCCGGGGCTGGCTGTTGGCAGGAAGATGATTGCGCTGCTGTTTGGAGGAGCACGGGGGAGGGTGGCCGCGAGGCTGGAGGCCGAGAGGGCCAAACTCGTGCAGTCTCAGGCAGCCTGTCCACAGCCTGTGGTTTCCAGCTGGCCGCCGAGAGGCTCCCATCCCCTCACCTCTCTCAGAGCGGGGTCGCTCCCGGGCGCAGAGCAGGGAAGGATGAGGAAGCAGCCCCCAAGTGACAGTCCCCACCCCTCCCACTTTGCCTTTAGGAGACCGCAGGCATCGCCACCACCCAAAGCACCATTTTATGAGAAAGTGCACCTGAAGAGCTGGCTTCCTGAGGAGGGTTTGGAACCTGACCCACTCTTACCTGCAGCCAGGGAGTAAGAAGCACAGAGGTGCAAGCAGAGGAGAATGTGTAGACACTTGTAGGGACAGAGAGAAGACCCGAGTTTTCTGAAGACCCTAATATTTTTTGTTTTTGTTTTTTTGTTTTTTGAGGTTTTTTTTGCGGTACGTGGGCCTCTCACTGTCGTGGCCTCTCCCGTTGCGGAGCACAGGCTCCGGACGCGCAGGCTCAGCGGCCATGGTTCACGGGCCCAGCCGCTCCGCGGCATGTGGGATCTTCCCGGACCGGGGCACGAAGCCGTGTCCCCTGCATCGGCAGGCGGACTCTCAGCCACTGCGCCGCCAGGGCAGCCCCTAATATTTTTAAAAAATAATAATTTACAGTGAGATTTACAGAAGACAAACTGAACCATTTTGAAGTGAGAAGCTCAGTGGCAGTCCACTTACAGGGTTGTGCAGCCACCTCCTATTTTACATTTTGGCTTTTGTCATCTGAGTGGCTTTGAAGACAAAGTGGCAGTCTGGTTTTCAATCACAGTGTCATTGAGATGAAACTCACCCTTTTAAAGTGTACAGCTCGCTGTTCCTAGTGTGTTCACACAGTTGCACAAGCACACCCACTGACTAGCCCCAGGGAGGAACCCGTGTCTGTCCGCAGTCATGCCCCGTCCCCGCCCAGCCCCTGGCTTCTGCTTCCCTACCTTCAGTCTCATGGACACTCACGCACATGAATCCTGCACTGTGCACTCCTTGGCTTCTGGCTGCTTGCACTCAGCAGAACATTTTCGAGGCATTTCTCAGGCTGCATTCCTTTCTGTGGCTGAATATTCCATTGTATGGGTAGACCCTGTTTTGTTTAAACATTCATCAGTTGATGCACATTTTTTTTGATACTGTGATTCATGCTGCTGTGGATATTCATGTAAGGCCTTTGGGTGGACATGTATTTTCCGCTCTTTGGGTGTATTCCTGTTGTTTCAGATGGTGTTCATGTGGGCCATGATCGTAAGTAGAGAGCAGCAGCAGAACCAGGAGGAAGCTGTGCTCCCTCCAGAGAAGGTAACCCTTCCGAGGGACAGAACTGAGGCTGAGATTGGGCCCTCCCGGCGCAGACAGCATGATCACAGGGCAGTGTCGGGAAGCGTGGCCCACGGTGAGAGATCCAGTGTGCACTGTGGCCTCTCTGGAGAAGGGCAGTGTCGATGGAGGGTCTCTGGCCAGCAGCACCCGTGGAGCGACACCTGGGCAGTGGAGGGAGAGCTGGGCCAGCAAAGTCCTCCTCGTGCCCCCAGAGCAGAGCTCTGCGACAGGTCGCATCCCCTGTGCTTCATGTCCTCACCAGCATTTGGTGTTCGCAGGGCTTTAGATTGTCAGCCATTCTGACAGGTGTGTGATGGTGCCTCATTGCTATTTTAGTTTGCGTTTCCCTGACCACGTGGGACATGGAGCGACTTTTCACGTGCTCATTTCCATGTGTATATCTTCTGTGGTGAGGTGTCTGTGAAGCGCTTTGGTCCATTTTTTATTCAGGTTGTTCATTTTCTTATTGAGTTTTAAGAGTTTTTTCATGTGTTTTGGATAACGGCCCTTTGTCAGATAGGTCTTTTGCAAATATTTTTTCCTGTCCTTGGCTTGTCTCTTCATTTTCTTAACAGCGTCTGTAGACCAGTTTTAATTTTAATGAAGTCCAACATCAACTTGTTTTTTTCATGAATTGTGTTTTTGGTGAATCTAAACACTTGTTATCTGATCCAAGGTCACCCAGATTTTCTCCTGTTTTCTTCTAGGAGTTGTATAGTTTTGCATTTTACACTTAAGTCTATGATCCATTTTCAGTTAAATTTTGTGAAAGGTATAAGGTCTTTCTGGATTCATTTTTTTCCCATGTGTTTTGTCAGTTGTTCTGTCACTGTTGAAAAGGCTGTCCTTTCTCTATTGAAATGTCAAAGATCAGTCGACTATATTTATGTGGGTCTATTTCTAGGCTCTCTATTCTGTTGCACTGACTTACTTGTTCTCTCACTGCTACAGCACTGTCCTGATTACGGCAGCGCTGGTGTGTGTAGTCCTCCAGCGTGTTCTTCATTATTGTCTTGGCTATTCTAGGTCTTTGTCTCTTCCACATAAACTTTAAAATCGGTTTGTTGCGGGCTTCCCTGGTGGCGCAGTGGTTGAGAGTCCGCCTGCCGATGCAGGGGACACGGGTTCGTGCCCCGGTTTGGGAGGATCCCGCATGCTGCGGAGCGGCTGGGCCCGTGAGCCATGGCCGCTGAGCCTGCGCGTCGGGAGCCTGTGCTCCGCAGCGGGAGAGGCCACAGCAGTGAGAGGCCCGCGTACCGCCAAAAAAAAAAAAAAAAAATCGGTTTGTTGGTATCCACAGAATAACTTGCTGGGATTTTGACTGGGATTGTGTTGAATCTGTAGAGCAACTTAGAAAAAATGTACATCTTAACACTGTTGAGTCTTCCTGTACGTAAACATGGAATATCTCACCGTTGATTTCTTTCAGCAGAGTTTTATACTTTTCCTCATATAGATCTTGTACATATTTTGCTACACTTATACCTAAGTATTTCATTTATTTTAGCTAATGTAAATGGTGTTGTGTGTTTTTAATTTCAAATTCCCTCGTTTATTGTTAGTATATAGGAAAGCAATTGACTTTTGTATTTTAACCTTGTATCCTACAACCTAGCTACAAACATGTTTGTGGTTCTAGATTTTTTTGTTGTTGATTCTTGGGGATATTCTACAGAGAAAACTGTCATCTGTGGACAGGAGAGTGTTTTTCTTCATTCCCGACCTGTATACATTTTATTTCCTGTTCTGGCCTCTGGCATAAACTGGGACTCCCAGCACCAGGTTGCATAGAAGCAGTGAGAGGGGACTTCCTTGCCCTGTTGCTCCTCTTAAGGAGAAAGCATCAACTTTCTTTCTCACCATTAGGTAATGATGTTAGCTGTAGGGGGTTTGTTTGTTTGTTGTCTTTTCTGCTAAAGATAATCTCTTTATTCCACACATTGAAGGAAAAGAACCCTGCTCTTCTCCTACTGCTCTCTTCCTTCCCCTGCAGTTGGTTCTGCGTGTTGCTAAGGTCAGTACTGTCCTGTAGCTGTAAAGCCTTGCACTTTGTCTACAGGTTGATCCTCAAAGATGAAAATCAACACATGGTATTTTGGGACTTCCCTTGGTGGTCTGGTGGTTAAGACTTCGCCTTCCAGTGCAAGGGGTGTGGGTTCAATCCCTGGTTGGGGAGCTAAGATCCCACATGCCTCACTGCCAAAAAAAACAAAACGTAAATCAGAAGCAATATTGTAACAAATTAAATAATGACTTTAAAAATGGTCCACATGAAAAAAACCTTTAAAAATGGTATTTTCATTATTATGATTATATAAATACTTTTAGCTGAACTAGTCTACACACTCTAGTTCCTTTCTTCTATGGTTTTTTTCATGGAGCTTTACGTTGACTTTTATTTTCCTAGCACTGCCTGCCCTACACCCTAATTTTCTCCCAAATTCTCAAAAAACGGTGACAAATCTTTGGAGTCATCCTTTTCCTTTGTAATCTCCCTCCTGGAGCCTTCTGTCCCTCTGAACCAATCTTGACTAGTTGCTCTGTTGTCAGCTATTGTCCTGGGCCTCCCTTCTATTTATCATTTAGGTTCGATTCATTCTTTCCTAAATCACATAACTTCTTTATTGGTTTATTCTGTCTGTAGGTTTTTTGTAAATTTCTTTACCAAGTTGTGGAAACCCCCTCTAGGCTACTGAGAGTTTTTATCATGAACGGGTGTTGGATTTTGTCCAGCACTTTTTCTGCATCTATTGATATATGATCATATGATTTTTCTTTAGTCTGTTGATATGATAAATTACAGTAATTGATTTTTTAAATACTGAACCAGCCTTATAAACCTGTAATAAATCCCATTTTGTCATGGTATAATCCTTTTTTTATATAGTTGGATTAGATTGCTAATATCTTGTTAAGGGCTTTTGTAACTATGTTCATGAGAGATATTGGTCTGTAGTTTTCCTTTCATGTAATGTCTTTATCTGGATTTGGTACTAGGTGAATGCTGTCCTCAGAGGACGAGTTAGGAAATATTCCTTCTGCTACTATCTTCATGGAAGAAATTATAGAGTATTGGTATAATTCCTTTCTTAAACGTTTGATAGAATTTATCAGTGAACCCATCTGGGCCTGGTGCTTTCTGTTTTGGAAGGTTATGAATTATTGATTCAATTGCTTTAATATAGGCTTACCTTGTTTTATTGAGCTTGGTAGATCCTGCATTTTGCACAAATCGAAGTTTTGTGGCATCCCTGTGTCAAGCAAGTCTTTCAGTGCTATTTTTCAACGGCATTTTGCTCACTTTGTGTCTTGGTGTCACGTTCTGGTAATTTGTGCAGTATTTCAGATTTTTCCATTATGACTACGTTTGCTGTGGCGATCTGTGGTCAGTGATGTTTGATGCTACTGTTACAAAAACATCATGACTTGCTGAAGGCTCAGCTGATGGTCAGCATAGTTTAGCAATTAAGTATTCTTTAATTAAGTGGGTTTTTTAAGACCTAATGTATTTTTTGCACACTTAATAGACTACAGTATAGTGTAGACATAACTTTTATATGCACTGGGAACCTCCCAAATTCATGTGACTCGTTTATGGCAGTATTCGCTTTATTGTGGTGAGTGGTCTGGATCCGAGCCCACGGTATCTCTGAGGTGTGCCCGTAGGTCTCGGCCTATTCAGATCACTAGTTTCTTCTTGTGGGAGTTTTTGCAGATTGTGTCTTTCAAGGAATTGGTCCATTTCACTTAAGTTATTGAATTTGGGTGCATAGAGTTATTTCTGACATTCCTTTATTATCCTTTTAATTATTCCTTTATGGTCCTTTTATTACTGATCCCATGGGATCAGTAATGATGGCCCCTCTTTCATTTCTGATATAAATAATTTGTTTCTTCTCTCTTTTATCCTTGGTTATCCTAGCTAGAAGTTTATTAATTTTTATTGACCTTTTCAAAGAACCAACTTTTGGGTTTCTTGATTTTTTTCCTACTGATTTCCTGTTTTCAATGTCACTGATTTCTGCTCTAATTTTTGTTATTGCTTATGTTCTCCCTACTTTGTGTTTTAGTTTGCTTATCTTTTTCTTGTTTCTTAAGATGAAAGCTTAGACTGTCTATTTTAGATGTTTTCAAATATTTACATTTAGTGCTGTAAACTTCTCTAAGCACTGCTTTTGCTGCATCCCACACGTTTTGATGTGTTTTTGTTTTCATTTAGTTCGAGGTATTTTTAGATTTCTCTTGAGATTTTTTCTTTGACCCAGACCCGCGTGTTATTTAGAAGTGCACTGTTTAATCTCCAAACGTTTGGGGTTCCTTTCTGTTACTGATTCTGTTTAATTCCATCGTGGTTTAGGAGCATAGTTAGTATGATTTTTATACCTTTAAATGTGTTAAGGTGTGTTTTGTGGCCCAGGATGTAGTCTGTCTGGATGAATGTCCCATGAGAGCTTGAGAGGAAGGCGTGTCCTTCTCTTGTCGGATGGAGGCATCTGTAAACATCAGTCAGAACTGGGGAAGGTGCTACTCAGTTCAACTATGTCTTTATGATTTTCTGCCTGTGGATCTGTCGGTCACTGGTAAGGGGACTTGAGGTCTCCAAACACAATATATAAAATACAGCCGTGGGCTTCCCTGGTGGCGCAGTGGTTGAGAGTCCGCCTGCCGATGCAGGGGACGCGGGTTCGTGCCCCGGTCCGGGAGGATCCCACACGCCGCAGAGCGGCTGGGCCTGTGAGCCATGGCCGCTGAGCCTGCGTGTCGGAGCCTGTGCACCGCAGTGGGAGAGGACACAACGGTGAGAGGCCCATGTACCGCAAAAAAAAACAATAAAATACAGCCATGGGTCTCTTTCTCTCCTCGCAGTTCTGTCAGTTGGCTTCACGTGGTTTTAGCAGCCTGTTGTTAGGCAGACACACATTAAGGACAGATACGTCTCCTGGGAGAACAGACCCCTTTCCCATGAGGTAACGCCCCTCTCGATCCCTGATGCCTTTCCTTGCTCCGAAGTCGGCTGTGTCTGAAATTAATGTAGCTCCAGTTTTCTCTTATTAGCATGAGCATAATATACCTTTTTCTATCCCTTTGCTTTTCATCTCTGTGTGTCTTTGTGTTTGAAGCAGATTTCTTGTAGACACTGTAGAGATGGCTCACATTTTTTGTCCGCTCTTAAGAGTCTGTTTCTTATATTTAGACCATTCACATTTAAAGTGAATATTTATATCATTGGGTTAAGATCTATCATACGTATATTTGTTTTCTGTTCCTTGCTCTTGTTTCTTTTTTTGTTTTCCATTTTCTTCCTGCCTTTTCTCTTTTTTTTCTCCCCCTTGGCTGCACCAGGTGGGATCTTAGTTCCCCGACCAGGGATCAAACCCAGGCCCTCGGCAGTGGAAGTGCCAGGTCCTAACCACTGGATGCCAGGGAAGTCCCTGCCATTTCTCATCTTAATTGAGCATTCTATGTGATTCCATTTTCTCCTCTCAGTATGTCAATTATACTTCTAGAAAAAATTTTTAGTAGTTGCCCTAGAGTTTGCAGTGTACACTTAGAACCAGTCAAATCCACTTTCAGATAACACTGCCTGCTTCAGGGTGTAGCCACATTACCAATCTCTCCCTCAGTCCCTTATAACAGCTGTCATTCACTTCACTTACAAGGCATAACACTGAACCCATCATTGTTAGAGATCAGTTTAGAACCACAAAGGTTAAAGATTTTACTTTACCCCCATTTATTCCTTTTCCAGTGCCCTTCTTTTCCTTTATGTAGGTCCAGTTTCTGACCTGTATCATTTCATTACCTTCATTACCATTTTAACGTTGAGCACTCTGTGGGTCTCTCTGAAGCTGTCCTGCAGGCGTGCAGGTGGGTCAGATGGATGTGTACAGACTGTTATCACAGTGCAGCCAGGTCCTCCGAGAAGGCCCAGCTAACTAGGGATTAAGAGAAGATGAAGCCCAGCTGCAAAAACCAGGGATTGGCCCAGCCTCCCACACAGGAGCCCCCAGCCAAGGCAGAGGCCATGCAGGAACCAGCTCCCAGATGGACACAGGGACGGGATCCCCTGCCCTCCAGCCAGCCGTGGGCTGGCCCAGACTGGATTCCATCAAATCCAGGATAGCCCCTCAGCCGTGCTGTGCTCTGCCCTGCCCAGCCTGCCCCAGGAGGGGCTCTCAGTTGGCCTCAGGGTCTCCCTCAGCCGCCTGGACCTGGCAGGACAGCAAGCGTGTTCCCTGAGCAGAGCTGGGATGGATGCAGGGAGTGGCCTGTGCGTCAGTCACTCGCTGAGAACCCGCAGCACCTGCCAGGAAGACGTCTCCAGGAGGTGACGGCGCCCACGGCCTCCCTGCCCGAAAGGCGGCTCCAGAGCCGCGGGGACTTCCTTCCAGTCTCTTTTTGGGGACAGCTTTGCAGTTGGTTTTATCTTCCTTGCCCCACTTGACACTTTGTATCTGCCGCTTGCTGGTGGGTGGTGATCTTCCCTGCACTGTGCAGGGGGTGCGGTCACGCAGGGGGCAGAGTCCTGTCCACAAACCGGGTGTCGCCCTTGACCTAGAAGAAGGTCCTGAGCCCCAACTTCTTTCAGCCAGAAAGAAGGGCGGGGACAGTGTGGCAGAGAGCTGGCCACCCACGAAGGATGGGCCGGAGTGCTTCCCATAGGACCCTCAGGAAGGACCTTTCACAAAGTCGTTTTCATAAACATGGGATACACCTTCCCAAGCCTAATTACAAGAGGTTTCTGTAAATGAGACAAAGAATGTAAAGGCTTTTAACAGCAAACTGCAGCAATTTGCCAGATTTCTCAAACCCTAACAACAGTTGTTGTTTTCCTTCTGATGCTTCTTTAAGTGAATGTCCTAGATACTAAAGGTTAATAGTACAACTCCCACCTGTCCCCTGGGTTGCCAGAAGGGATTGCCAGTGGTGTGGAGACCCCAGATGAAATGTATTTCCTCAGACTGTGCCTCCTTCCCTAATTGGAAGGAAATTGCTTAATCCCATGTAAGTGTAAATGCTGTTAACACCCAAAGATATTCTAGGGTAAAGGAAACTGTGGTTTGGAGCAGTCTTCTTTTTCTTAATTCATTTAGCAGACCTGCCAAGGACTGTGTGAGCCTCTGTGCTGACAGCCCCTGGGGTGGGAGCCCTCCCCGCAACCTGGACTCTTGACATTCATGAAGACACACCTTCGGCTGTATTATGAGCTCTTATTGGCTTAACTTTTCATTGCTTTGACTCAATCTTGATTAGATTTGCAAGAACAATGAAATTAGCTGGGCAGCCTTTTAAAAATCAAGCTGTATTATTTTCATTTTGCAAAAGCCATTCAAGGACGCATTGCATGAATGCACTTTGATAAATTGAGCCTACTTAGTTCTCATCATTCTGTTTTATCCTCTACAAATACATTTTCTCCTAATGTTTGTTCTAGTGGAGAATGAAATTCTTTGCTCCAAGAGTGTGAAGGATGACTCTTCTATCTTTCTGGAAACCTAGGTCACATCTTACTTTTTTTAAAATGTCTAATTTCACCACTTTCCAACAAGGATGGTCTGTGATTTGCAGTGAATCTTGATGGTATGTACAATGCTTCACATTCCAAGAAAATCAGACCAACTCAGTCCCCTGTTTAAAATTCCCTTCTGTCTCCTCATCCCTTCCAAGACCAAGTCTGGAATCCCCAGCGAGACCCTGGATGGTCCTGGCCTGCCAGCCTGCGGACTTCACAGCGGTCTCACCTGCCTCTTCTTTCTGCCTGTTTGGCCTCCAGCCCCACCTCAGGGTGAAGAGTGGGCCTGTGCCTCTCCCTACGTGCAGCCCCTCCTCGGGTCCATTCTTTCGGGAAGTCTTCCCTGACACTTAGGCCAGCCTAGAGGCCTCTCTTTTGCACCTCTGAGGGGTCTTTTCCATTTCTCAATTTAGCATTTATTTCATGGTTTTCTTTAATAAACTGATTTTTTTTAGAGCAGTTTTGGGTTCACAGCAAAACCGAGCAGAAGGTACAGAGCTTTTCCGCGTTCCCCAACCCCCATACACACACAGCCTCGCCCGCTGTCAGCATCCCCCCTGGATAGTTGATGACTGTGATCGACACGCCATCATCATCCAGAGTCCATAGTTTACAGCAGGGTTCCCTCTTGGTGTTGTCATTTTATGGATTTAGACACTTCGGACATGTAGCCATCATTACAGCATCATACAGAACAGTTTCCCTGGCCTAAAACCCTCTGCGCTCCACCTCCTCAGCCCTCTCTCCCGCTTAATACCCGGAAACCACTGATCTTTTCACCATCTGTACAGCTTTGCTTTTTCCAGTGTGTCCTACAGTTGGAATCATACAGTGTGTAGCCTTTTGAGCTTGGCTTTTTTCACTTAGTAATACACATTTAAGGTCCCTTCATGTCTTTTCGTGGCTTGAGAACTCATTTTTTAAAAAATCATTGAATAACATTCCACTTTCTAGATAAACCAGAGCTTATGTATCCATCCAGCTACCGAAGGACATCTTGGTTGCTTCCGTGTTTGGTAATCCTGAATAAAGCTGCTGTAAACATCCACGTGCCGGTGCTGATGTGGACACACGTTTTCAGCTCCTCTGTGTAGATACCAAGGAGCGAGATTGTTTGATTGTATGGTAAGACTGTGTTTAATTTTGTAAGAAGTTGCCAAACTGTTCCAGAGTGGCTGCACCATTTGCGTCCCCACCAGCACTGATGAGAGTTCCTGTTGCTCCACATCCTCACCAGCATTCGGTGCTGTCAGTGTGTGGGCTGTGGCCGTTCTCGTAGGTGTGCCGCGGTGTCTCGTTGCTGTGTTCGTCTGCATTTCCCTCAAGACGTGATGCTGAACATCTTTTCACATGCTTTTCTGCTGTCTCTGTATCCTCTCCGGTGAGGTGTCTGTTCAAGTCTTTGGCCCAATTTTTAATCAGGTTATTCTGATTCTTATTGTTGAGGTTTTTTGTTGTTGTTGTTTTTTGGGGGGGTGGGGTGGGGCTGTGCTGCATGGCATATGGGATCTTAGTTTCCCAACCAGGGCTCGAACCCGTGCTCCCTGTATTGGAAAGAGGATTCTTAACCACTGGACCACCAGGGAAGTCCCTTTACTGTTGAGTTTTAAAAGTTCTAATATACTTTGGATGGCAGTCCTTGATCAGAGTGTCTTCTGCAGATATTTTCTCCCATATTTCATGATCTTTTTTTTTTTTTTTTTTTTTTGTGGTACGCGGGCCTCTCACTGTTGTGGCCTCTCCCGTTGTGGAGCACAGGCTCCGGACACACAGGTTCAGCGGCCATGGCTCACGGGCCCAGCCACTCCGTGGCATGTGGGATCTTCCCGGACCGGGGCACGAACCCGTATCCCCTGCATTGGCAGGCGGACTCTCAACCACTGCGCCACCAGGGAAGCCCCTTTCATGATCTTTTTACTTGTTATTTGTTTATCTGCTTTTCCAGCCTGACTGGCGTCCATGAAAGTGTAGATTGTGGCATCTACCCTATGTTCAAAGTGCTATGTGTGTATCCCACACTAAAGAGCATTGTACGTATTTGTTTGTTGAATAAATAAACCACAAACGTTGGAGTAAAAAAGAAATGAGGGAACCAGAGAAATCACATAAGAAGAGATACTGACAAACCAATAAGCATATTTCTCTTTCCGTACCGAAGAAGCGGAGCCTAAGCTGTGGAGCTCCAGCCTTACCGTCCGGCAGGCAGTGCTGCCTGTGAGCGCCAGTGCAGTGGGCGGGCGTGGGCGGCAGGGGTCGGAGGTTCTGTGGGAAGCGCCTCTGAAAGGGGTTCCGCCATCTCTGTGCTCACGTGCTTGGACGCAGTAACCCCACTCCATGAGCGCATCCTAAGAGAAGGGTCCAGCACGGAAGGAGCCAGGTAGACAAATGCCCACCGCCTCGGGCCAGGGCAGTTTGGAGGCCTGGTGTCCAGTCAGGAGAGTGGCCGAGAGAACCGGGACCTAAGGGGACAGCCATGCAGCAGCCTAAGGGCAGGACGAGACGGAGCAGGGATGGGGTGCTCGTCACGGCCTCAGAACATGCACGTTGGAAAAAGGCAAAAACGAAAATACTTGGTTAGTAATATGCCTGAGCTTTAAAACCTGCTCTTTGTTGTAATTTTGTGCCATGAATGGAAATTATAACATTAGGAACATTTATATAAACTCACAAATGAGAAGCAAACCTGGGGCACCTCATGTTACCGTCTGTGACCTGAGGGGCAAAGAGAAGTTGGGGGACAGAGCCGCCTCTGAGCCCGGGTCTGCTTCCCTGGGTCTAGGCGCTGTGGTCGCCGTGGACGAGAGCACCGCCTGCTCGTGGCCTGCGTGTGACCTGTGTGGTGGTGAGAGACTGGAACGGAGGCCGGAAGACAGGTAGGGGCAACAGCAGCAGCAGCCCGGGACCCCACTGCCTTGTGCCTCGGGCCAGGGGCCGGGCCCAGGGCACACGGAGGAGGCCGGGCGCCGTGTTTTCTCTCCTCACGACTGGGGTTCTGCGGTTCCCCGAGGCTCTTCCTGTCTTAAAAGAGGGAAGAGCCAGGTTTCCTCAGCTTCTTTGTTATCAGGCGGGAGAAAAAGAACTCGAGGCTAACACGAATGTGAGACACACTTGGTGACGGCACAGCTGACCTCTGCAAGCAGACATCCCTGCCCAGCCTTACCGCCCCCCACCCCGGGGCCCGTCCTTGGCGCCAGTCCTCCGCGCCCCCCCCCCCCCCGTGACTGTCGGAGGCACGTGCACAGGGCGTGTCATCACGTTCCTGCTTCTTGACGCCTCACAGGTGGTGGCCTGGACAGGCCTTCCTTGGAAGCAGGAAGGAGCAGAGACACTGGTGGTGGGAGCAGGTTTGCCGTCCGGCCCTTCCCCTTGTTGGCTGCTTGGCTGCTCCGGTTCCAGGAGCCGGGTTTCTGAGCCCCCTCCCCCCCCCCCCCCCCCCCGCTAACACGGCAGACGGACACTCACTCACGTGCAGGAAATGTCTGTGTGTCTGCCCGCCGCCAGGCTCCCACGCTCTGTGCCTTCTTGTTTCCAAAAACAGGGGCGCCTTCTCCTGTGGGGACTGCTCCCGCGTGGTCACCTCTCCCCTCCTCAGAAGGCACCTGCAGGTCTTCCTGGACTGCCCCTCACGACCCCAGTGCACAGTGAGGGTCAAGGTAGGAACCGGTGGGAGCTCGTGCATCCGCGTCCACCTACTGTGCGCCCCCTTCATCCGCGGCTGGGCCAGGGCTGCATCTCCTGCTCTTTTCCTGGGAAAGGGGGCAGGGCTCCCCTGAGGGGCCGCAGCCCTCCCCTGACTGACTTAAGGCTCTGCGACGGAAGCTGGTGGCTTAGAGTCACACGTCAGGTCTCGGTGGGGGATCGTTCCGGGTGAGCGGGGTTGGGGTCCTGACCCCACCCGTGACTGTTCTTGCAGCTGCTGCAGCGCAGTGTCTCTTCGCTCCTGAGGTTTGCCACCTGCGAGGACGGGGTAAGTTGGGGCACCCAGCCCAGGCGCGTGTCCTTACTCTCCTCCCCCGTGTCCCTTGGCTGCAAGGGCCCTCCACGTGCCACGTGCGAGCTGAGAGTCCGGACTCTCCCGAGACTCGGCTAGGCCTTCTGCTCCCTCTTCTGACTCACGCCCGAGTCCGCTAACAAGATCCTTTCCCTTTTGGAATCGAGGTTATTTTCTGATCGGCCTTGCAGTAGACATACGAATCTGTCCCCCAGCTTTGCTTATGGTAAGTCGGTCTTGAGGTTTCAGGTTAACCCTCCTGCCATGGTTTCACGTTAATAGGACAATGACCTGAGATGCACGTTTTTCTAAATTGCTGGGTCTCTAGTCTGAGTGCCTGGAAACTTGACTTTCACTTCTCAGATCTGCCCTGTTACTGTGGTGAGCTTTGTAAAGAGGTGTGAGTGAGGTGTGCTCCTCAAAGAAAGCACCACCTGAGCACACATACCTTACCTTTGGTCCTCATAAACAAGAGAGGTCTGTCCTTGTCAGAGCCATTTGAAAGCCCTGCAAGTGGCCTGTGGAATCGCTGAGCCCTGGAGAGAGTGCTGTGTCTGTGCCCTGCTGGGATCCACATCCAGGTGGCAGATATGGGTCAGCTCGTGAGACTGCTGTGAAAGGGGAGGCTCACACTTGCAGAACTTTCTGATGGGTTCCCGAAGCGAAATGCCAGCTCTTATGCCAGCCCGAATTTGGAGTCTCCCAGGCTGCTCTCCCGGCCACTTGCCAGGCCTGTCCCAGCCTGTCCTGGGCTTGGGGTGTCGGGGGAGAAGCAGCCCTTAACACTCTTTCATGTGCACCGGATGTCAGAGTTTGGAGTAAATTGGAATGTGGACAGATCTGTGCACAGAACCTTTAAGGATCCCTGGTCTGACTGTGGTTCCAGCTCTGATTCCTGGCCTCGCGCATCTCTTGAGAGCAACTCGGTGACCCCCGCAGCGCAAACCTTTGTACGGGGGGCTGCTGCGCGGTGGGGATTGATGTTTGAACCCTGCTGTAGGAGGGCTTGTAGACACATGTGCCTGACTGTGTGACAGTCCGTGTGACAGTAAGCGTGTGTGATGCCCGGGCACCGTGCTGCCCGCTGTCCCCGTGCTGCCTCACCTCCTCCCCAGCATCCCCGTGGGCGCAGCCCATGCTGCCCGGGAGGCGTCGGGGTAGGCCCGCGGTATGCTCCCTGCCGGATTCAGAGACACTGCAGAGCGGGGCCATCGCTCTGCTCACCACCCGCAGGGTAGGGCCCGCAGGGGCCTTGTGTGTGTTGCGCTCTCGTGGAGTCCTGCATTTCACGGGTGGCGAGGCCGCGGTTCCTGGGACTGCGGGTGCTTAGGTGAGGCCGATGGAGTGGGTTCCAAGGTGGGGCTGCAAACAGGCACTAAAGCCGGCAGATCTGGGTCATCGGAGAACACGTTCCTCTGGAGGATGCTGGGGGAGTGCTGCTTAAGGAGAACAGAGCAAAACGAACCCAGCAGAGCGCATGGCTGAACGCCTGGGGACAGCGCCCAGAGCACCTGCCGGCCCTGCGGTTACTCAGGCGCCTGCCTCCCCTGGGCCCCCGGCTCCCAGGAGGGTGGCCCTCAGCCACCTGCTCCATCCAGGGACCTGGCAGGAACCTGCGTTCACGTGTCGCTTCGGGTGGAGGCAGGCTGTGCCTCCCCCACAGTAAACTCCCGCTGCTCCTAGAGACACGAGAGGCAGGCGTGCGGCCCAGTTGGCGAGCGCCTCGGTGACCCTGCGTGGCTGCTCTGCTGTCAGAGGCGAGGCCGGTAGGACTGGGGGGCGCCGAGCTCCTAACCCCCCACTACCGCCCCCCGGTCTATGCCCGGTGGATTCTCAGGCTTTACGCTGACCTGGAGGGAAGCGGACACCTTCCTTCCTACCTGTAGGAGACCTCCCCGGGGCATCGGCCACGAGGCTCATCTGGATTCTGTCGGTTTTCAGGGTGAGAAGGTACATTCGCCAAAATCCAGAGAATCAGATGAGGACTTTACACGAGAACCGCGGCTCCACTCCCGGAACAAAATGTGCCGCTTCCGGGCCGGCACACACACGCGCCTTTAAAATAGAGGCACATTTTACACATGCGCGTTCGTATGACTGGCACGTGAGTTTACTGGTGTGATTGTTTTAACTTCTCCGTCTTAACTTCCCCCAAATATAATGTATAGTGTAATGTCCATTTATAAACGAGACAGTTATTATCGAAAACTGTAGCTGCCAACCCTGACACTTTAAAAAGAGGGTTTCTGCGGACTTTTCTTCCAACGCCAAGGCCCGTGCTCGTACCCAGCCGCCGGGGCCCACACCCACGCGCAGGTGCAGCCCTCAGAGCCGACACAGCGCATCCAGCATCACGGCGTCCTCCCGGCCCTGGGTGGGGACTGCCCTCCCCGGTGTCACTGTCGCCTTCCTGCTGTCGTGGGCTCCATAGAAGCCCTGGGAGTGACCTTGACGTCTTGGCCGCGGGAGGCCTCCCCACTGTCCAGTCGCATCCTCTCCTTCCCTCTCTCTGCCTGCCTGGACCGGCGACTCTCAACCCTGCTTCACCTGGCGTGCCACCAGGAAAGCCGCAGCTCCCTGCGAGCCACGATGGGGAGGCCATGCCTGTCTCGTAGGCGGGAAGACAGCCACGGCGGTGAGCTGGCTTTAGGGCAGCGTCCACATCCCAGACCGATCTGGACACTTACTGCTTCAGAATGAGCCGTCTCAACAAGGCTCGGTGCTTCCACACCGACTCTGCGCACAGACCTGCAGTCTGGACGAGGCTCCATGGGGCAGCAGCTGGTGCCCCAAAGCTGGGCTGGTGTCCCAGGAGGCCCTTCAGTCCCCGGCTGGCTGCTGTGCTCCTGTCGGCTGGGACCTTCCCGGGCTCTGGCCAGACATCCACACGGCCTGGACGCCCTCACAGCATGTGACTGGGTCCCGAGCCGGGCAGAAGATGGGCCCCGGTCCTGACAGAGCCTGGGACACACTCAGCGCCCCTCCCCTCCCACTCTGTTCACGAGAAGCCAGTTGGCCTCCCAGCCTGGACCCAGGGGGAGGGCAGCGAGGTGCCTGTCAAGGAGCTACAGACGTGCCAGCTTTGGCCATGTAGTCTGACACCCGCCCGCCCCCGCCGAGTCCCCTCTGCCAAGACAGTAATGGTGGAGGGGCGAGTTAGCAGTGAGCTCAGTCGCCACAGACGCCCGTCAAGTGTCTGGCACAGAGGAGGGCTGAGAGGTACTCCTGACGTTACTCTGCAAGTGGCAGCAAAGGAGTTTCCGAAAGAACACGTGACCTTCTAGGGCTTCAGTCTCCAAAGACCAATAAACCTCTGTTTTCAGCCCCACCCCCAAAAGAAACTGTTCTGAGGTGTGATCCACGGAGACCAGGAGGGCACAGCACACCTTCCCAGCCTGCTCACCTGGGGCCCCTGCCGCCCGTGGTTCTACATTCCCATGTAGAGATGAAACTTGCCCACAGTTCACCAGTTCCCTAAGACAATTCATCCAACAACGTGAAGGAAAGGCTTTCTGTGGCATAGGAAGAGGTGTCCAGCTCAGTGCAACTCTGGGAGAAATGGGATCCTGTTAACGAGGGAAGTTTGGGGCAAAGAAGTCCTTTGACCAGAAGTGTTGCTCCAGTGGGGAAGTGGGATGCAGCAGCAGGCGTGATGTGTGCCTCCTGCTGGGATGCAGGGCATGGCCCTTCCCATGTGTTTCCCCCCCCCAGTTTCTCCTAGGACGGCCAGCTGGGAGATGCACATCCTTGCACCCACTAACAAACATCGATCACAGATACTTTTAACGTTCTTGTGTAAAAACTAGCTCGGGGGCTTCCCTGGTGGCACAGTGGTTGGGAATCCGCCTGCCGATGCGGGGGACACGGGTTCGTGCCCCGGTCCGGGAAGATCCCATGTGCCGCGGAGCGGCTGGGCCCGTGAGCCATGGCCGCTGAGCCTGCGCGTCCGGAGCCTGTGCTCCGCAACGGGAGAGGCCACAACAGTGAGAGGCCCGCGTACCGCCAAAAAAAAAAAAAAAAAAAAATTGGCTACCAGAAAAATGCACTTCCTTCCTTTGCTTTTGCTGCAGCCTGTTCTCTCTTCTGGAGAGGGTTGGAGAGGGGTTATGGGCCGGGGAAGGGCCTAATGCTCTGTCTTTGGTGTCCTGAGCCGATGGGAACAGCAGGCCCAGGGCTGTTTGCTTTAACCAGCCTGCCTCTTATCCCTGCAGAGTTACGAGGTGAGGAGTGTCCTTGGAAAGGAGGTGGGGCCGATAACCTGTTTCGTCCGGTCCATCACCACCCGCCCAGCGGCCAGCTGCGTGGGATTGGAGGAGGTGGAACTCCTGAGCGAGGGGGGAGCCTCTTCAGCACACCGGTGGCAGCCGCAGGATCCGTGAACTTTACAAAGTGGCTGCCAGTGGTGGTGGTTCGGTAGTTATTTGTTAACTCTAGGCAGAGTGAATGTACTTTATGATCTTGAAGTGGAACTTCGATTGGGGCCAATGTTAGTAAAGTGGCTTTGTAAACTGTAAATCAAAGTACTTCTTTCTGCGATGATATATATTTTTATTGCCTTTCTGCACATTTAGGAACACGATAGAGCTTAAATAAGCTTGAGGTTTTCATTTTGTATTTACCTTAGACAATAATATAGTAGAAAAAGTTATTTTGTTCTGTAATTCTCAAGTGTTCAAATTTTACAATGATTCAACGTGTTTTTCTTATATTTCTTTTAACATTTCCCCAAAGAATTATCCTGCCGCGTGTAAACCTTTGTCCTCTATCGTCATATTACTGCTCTGCAGTGTCCAGCCTAAGCGTTCTGCAGCTCAGTATTTTTTGGAAAATGTTCTGGGGAACTATGTCAGAGGTAAAACTTTCCCATAAAGTAGAGATAAAGTGACTGGCCTGATGGTAGCTCCTTACGGAGAGACTGACAGGTCTGGTTAGTCCTGCCGGGCACTGCGCCAGGACTACGCTGCCGCAGGAGAGCTGGGGAATCGCTCTCCTTGTTGGCAGAGATCTGAGTTAAAACTAAAACCACGGATTAATCTGGACACTGTAAAGATTTCGCGTTTCCTCCCTTATGACAGTGTAATAATGACAGGCCACGGTAAACTAATTACATAATATAGACGTAGCAGCCAAGACCAAGGGAGGCTGCCTAGTACCCACTCTCATGGGGGAAAGGCAACGGCTTTATTTATTCGTCCAGATTCAGCTTTGAAGCATTACCAGTACCGGGAAGGTAGCCGATTTTAAGTAGCTTTGTGACCGTCCTTTCCATCTCCTATATGACTTCTGTACTTTATGCACTTTGAAAATCTACTTGAAGCTGTCTACAGGACTAAGGGAAGCGAAAGCAAATCCCATGAAAGCCAGAATGAGTGGGACTGGTTTTCGGATAACCTGAGCCCTCCTCTCCTTGCCCCCGACTCGAGGTGGGACCCGCTCGGGCCGGTTTCCGACACGTTCCCGGGGCGCCTTCCACCCGAGCGGGTCTCGCTCGGCAAGTTAACCGGCACGTCCGCAGGTGGAGTTTGGCCTGTTGGAGAAGCAAAGCGACGGTCCTTCCAGGAACCCGGCCCCGGGGCGCACACCAGCCAGACGCGCCCTCGCGCCCTCCCCGGCCAGTCCGGAGGGCCGCGAGCGCAGGAATCAAGGTGGGTCTAACACGCCTTTATTCTTACAAATACTGTAAAAATCAGTATAAAAAAGTGAGCATGCTCAGTCCTTTCCTCGTATCTACAGTACAAAGGTTTGTCCGAAAGTCTCTTTAACGAATGTACCTTAGCTGCCTCCTCGGGCGTAGGATGCAGAGAAGCTGCCGTCACAGTAACTTAGAGTCCACGCGGCAGCTGTCCGAGTCCCGGCCCCGCCCGGGGGTCCGGCCCGGCGGTTCCAGGCACTGCGGCCGCAGCCCGCACGCCCCCCGCGTCACCGCGCGTCCGCCGCCCCCGCGCAGGGCAAAAAGGGCGCGCCGGGCAGCTGCTTGAAGAAGCGCCGCAGGCCGGCCAGGTCCCGCGTGAGCTGCTCCACGCGCTGCTGTAGCTTCTCGTTCTCGGCCGAAAGCTCCACCAGCTTCTGCTGCATCTCCTGGTTGCGCCGCTTAGCCTTGTCGCGGCTCTTGCGCACGGCGATGTTGTTGCGCTCCCGCCGCTGCCGGTACTCGGGGCTGCCGCGGTCCGGGCCCCGCTTGCCCGCTGCCTTGTCGCGCGCCGCCCCAGGAGCTGGGGGCGCGGGGCTGCGGCGCGGCGGCTCGGGCGACGCGGGCGGAGTGGGCTGCGCGGCGGCCGCCAGGCTCACCACCGTCTGCGCGCACGCGGCCACCTGCGCGGGCAGCAGCGAGCCGGGCGCGTCGCCGTCGCCCCAGTCGGGCTCGCGCTTGAGCGGTCGCGGCGCGGGGCCGGGGCCCGCGGGGCGCGCGGGGCCCCCGGGCAGCAGCTCCAGGGTGCCCGCCTTGTGGTTGCTGTTGAAGAGGTCGGCGAAGAGCTCATCGTGGCACAGCTCCAGGGTGGGCACGGCGGCCATGGAGTCGATGTAGGCGCTGAAGTCGATAGCGCTCTCGTCGTCGTACATGGCGGGCGCGGCCGGCTCGGCTCCGCGACCCAGCTTCCCCGCGCGGCCGGGCTCGTAGAAGGCGGCGGGCTCCGCAGTCCAGGGCGCGCCGCGCGCCGGGCCGTCCAGGCTGAAGAGCGCGGCGCTCATGGCGGCGTCGGGCCGACGGCGAGCGCGGTCCCCGGGCGGGCCGGGCGCCGCCTTTTCTAGCCGGACTGACGCGCACGCCCCGCCCCGGCCGCGGACCGCGGGACCCCCGCCCGCGCGCCTCCCCCGTGCTTCCTGCCCGCCGGCCCGGCCCGCGCAGCGCTGCCGGGAACGACCCTCCCTCGGCCGCGCCTCCTCCTTCCTGCTGGTGGGTCGGGGCCTCTGCGCCCGCGGAGTCGGGGCGGAACCAGAACGGGGCCCGGGCCAGCGCGCGGACTAGGGCCCGGGGGCGCTCCCCCGCGGCTTCAGGGAATTAGGGTCTCGCGGCTTCCGGATGGCGGGGTTGGAGACGCTGCCCCGCGGGGTTCCGCCGGGTCCGTGGGGCGCTCTCCAACCCCGCGCGCCTAGGGCCGGGGGAAGCCGGGAACCACGAGCGCGCAAGAGCTCCGCGCCCCCGGAAAGCCCACGAACTCCCGGGAGCTCCACACTCAGAGCCCCGGGAGCCCCGCGCCCCCGAGGCTGCTTCCAGGGACTAGAGCAGTGCCATCTTGCGGTGGTGTCTTACTTCAGTCCTGTCTTTAGTTCTAGGCTCTTTTTTTTTTTTATGCTGTTCAGTATTCCAAAAAGAAGTGCCTTTGGATCCAAAGCAGTGGGGTAGGTCCCCTTTAGGAGAAAAATAAGGTTTACACTAGCAGCTCTGACAAGGTGTTAGCTTGCTAGCTCTTCACACTGTAAGATGCAGGTAGACTGAACTGGCTTTGTTGGTTAACGTTTCCTACAATTTGGGTCAGGTATTTCGGGTCAGTTCTATTTTTCACATCACCGTCCCTGTTCAGACCTGGTCTCTGTCCACATCCTTTCTCATTTCGTTGCTTCCCAACACCAAACGCTCCACAAGCTCCACAGTATTCCAGAGGTGACTTCTGATGACGGCACCATGGGATACTGAATAGGTTTTCTAGGACAGACATAATACGCTAGAATTACTCAGGGGCCGTGATGTGGATGTCACACGATTAATTATCTATTAAAGGTAAACCCCAGGAACACTTAGAGTGTGGTTCATGCACACCCAGAGGAAAGACATACCTATTTTGGAAGCCATAAAAACACTACTAAAGCCCTCCCCAGTCAGGGAATGCAAAATAAATACAGAGAACCATATTCTCATGAAAATAATTCAGTGAGATGATTAGTAGCTTCAGATGTCAAATTGGGATTGAGCTTGAAAGAGATGCTACGCCCATCTTTTTTTCAATGTATTAACTAGTAATGATAATGTTTAGATTTAAGAGTTTTCTTCCCTTTTACTGAAAAAGAGAAAGGAGAGGTCGTAGACCAACAAAGTAGAGATTTGTTATGACGTTTAACGGCAAGTGAAAGACCATTAAAAACACAATAAAACAATTTAAAGTTTAGCTTCTGTGACAGCAGTTGTCCAGTCATTTCTTGAATGTCTCCACTTACTGTCTTTTCCTAACTCTACTGTGAATTTATCTGAGATAAATACAAAGTAGGTCATGATTCCTCATTGTTAGGAGTCTTGAGCCTGTGTTCTGAGAACTGTGTAAAGGACGCAGTCAAATGAGAAAGTACTCCTTAAGAACGTCGGCGCCTTGGACTCGCCCGTGTCTATGAGGACGTTGCTATGTTGGGCTTAGTTGAGTTGTTCAAATGCACCACTTCATGTGGACTTTCTAAACACATCCGCCCTTGAGAAACTCAGGAGGCTGGATGTGCTCCCGCTGTGGGACACTGTTGGGGTTAGGAAATCGGGCCGGCTCACTCATAACACGAAGGGGCCATACCTCAGTCCTCACGAGGGACCACTTTCGGGTGCTTCATACGGTGCAAGATATGGGGCAACAACAGTTCTCCAAATGAAAGTCTGGAACAGTGAAAATGTTTTTGAGCAATGCCAGTGTCAAGAGGAGGGAAATTGTGACTCTAGCGCCCTCTTCAGGTGATGATTCTCAACTATCATCAGATTAGATACTTTTGTTCATCTTCTGGCTCAGGAATAATTTTAACTGTATGATATGTTCTCATGTGTTTTGTGTCAGACAACAGTGAGGTTACAAATACAGGCTTTTCGGATAAACCTGATTTCCAGTATTTTGTGTGTGTGTGTGTGAAAGGAAATATGAGGGCCAAAAGAATAAAGCCCCTGGGTATTAGGGTCACACATCCTTGGCAGTGCTTTATAAAGCCTGTGTATTTTACTAAAAACCTACTGTGATGGGTAGAAAGTTCTGCATTCCCTTCAGCCTCTGGAATTTAAGAGACAGATCTCCCAGATTACAAAGTAGCCAGAGCTGAAAACAGTTATTTGATTCTGTGAGTCAGGTGTCCAACCTGCCATACACTTGCACATGTTCCTAGTAATAAAACACAAGGAGGAGCGATTTGCCCTCCCAGCCTTGTTATTCCTGTGAAGTGGATTCAGTCTCTCAGGGACACCTGTCAGCCCTGCCACAGCTCATTGGTATTTTGATAGGAATGGCGCTGAATCTGTAGATTGCCTTGGGTAGTATGGTCATTTTAACAATACTGATTCTTCCAATCTGAGAACAAGGTACATCTTTCCATCTGTTTATGTCATCATCACATTCTTTCATCAGCGTCTTACTTTTCAGATTATATGCCTTTTGCCTCCTTAGGTAGGTTTATTCCTAAGTATTTTATTCTTTTTGATGTGATGGTAAATGGGATTGTTTAATTTCTCTGAGATTTCATTGTTAGTGTATAGAACTGTAGCAGATTTCCATATATTTATTTTGTATCCTGTAACTTTACCAGATTCTTTGGTGAACTCTAAGAGTTTTCTGGTGGCATCTTTAGGGTTTTTCTCTGTATAGCAAATCGTGTCATTAGCAAACAGTGACAGTTTTGATTCTTCCTTTCCTGTTTGGATCCTTTCTTTTCTTTTTCTTCTCTGATTGCAGCGGGTAGGACTTGCAAAACTATGTTGAATAAAAGTGGTGAGAGTGGGCATCCTTGTCTTGTTCCTCATCTTAGAGGGAATGCTTTCATATTCTCATAATTGAGTGTGATGTTAACTGTGGGTTTGTCGTATATGGCCTTTATTATGTTGAGGTAGGTTCCCTCTATGCCTGCTTTCTGGACAGTTTTATCATAAATGGGTGTTGAATTTTATCAGAATCTTTTTCTGCATCTACTGAGATGATCGTATGGTTTTTCTTCTTCAATTTGTTAACGCGGTGTACCACGTGGATATTGAAAAATCCTCGTATCCCTGGAATAAATCCCACTTGATCATGGTGTATGATCTTTTTAATATATTGTTGAATATGGCTTGCTGGTATTTTGTTGAGAATTTTTGCATCTGTGTTCATCAGTGATACTGGTTTTGTGATGTCTTTGGTTTTGGTGTCAGGGTGATGGTGGCCTCATAGAATGGGTTCGGAAGTGTTTCTTCCTCTGCAATTGTTCGGAATAGTTTCAGAAGGATAGGTGTCAGCTCTTCTCTAAATGTTTGGTAGAATTTGCCTGTGAAGCCATCTGGTCCTGGACTTATTTGTTGGGAGTTTTTATTTTTTATTTATTCATTTTCTTAAATCTTTTTTTTAGCTGTACTGGGTCTTTGTTGCTGTGCTAGGGCTTTCTCTAGTTGCAGCGAGCGGGGGCTACTGTTCATTGCAGTGTGCAGGCTTGTGGTGGCTTCTCTTGTTGTGGAGCATGGGCTCTAGGCGCGTGGGCTTCAGTAGTTGCAGCATGCGGGCTCAGTAGTTGTGGCACGTGGGCCTTAGAGTGCGTGAGCTTCATTAGTCGTGGTGCCTGGGCTCTAGGGCGTGTGGGCTTTAGTAGTTGTGGCTCACGGGCTCTAGAACACAGGCTCAGTAGTTGTGGCGCACGGGCTTAGTTGCTCTGTGGCATGTGGGCTCTTCCCGGATGAGGGATCGAACCCATGTCCCCTGCATTAACAGGTGATTCTTAACCACTGGGCCACCAGGGAAGTCCCTGTTGAGAGTTTTTAAATCACAGTTTCACTTTCAGTACTTGTGACTGGTCTGTTCGTATTTTCTATTTCTTCCTGGTTCAGTCTTGGGAGAATATGAATTCTGGGTTGTCCATTCTATGGCCGTATATTTGCTCATTGTAGTCTCTTACGATCTTTTCTATTTCTGTGGTGTCAATTGTAACTTCTCTTTTTCATTTCTGATCTTATTGATTTGGGCCCTCTCCCTTTTTTTCTTGAGGAGTCTGGCTAAAGGTTTATCAATTTTGTTTATTTTTTCAGAGAACCAGCTTTTAGTTTCATTGATCTTTTCTGTTCTTTAAAAATATTTTTATTGGAGTATAATTGCTTTACAATGGTGTGTGTGTTAGTTTCTGCTTTATAACAGAGTGAATCAGTTATACATATACATATATCCTCGTATCCCCTCCCTCTATCCCCTCCCTCTTGCATCTCCCTCCAACCCTCCCTATCCCACCTCTCTAGGTGGTCACAAAGCACTGAGCTGATCTCCCTGTGCTATGTGGCTGCTTCTCACCAGCTATCTGTTTTACATTTAGTAGTGTATATATGTCCATGCCACTCTCTCACTTCGTCCCAGCTTACCCTTCCCCCTCCCCATGTCCTCAAATCCATTCTCTATGTCTGCATCTTTATTCCTGTCCTGCCCCTAGCTTCTTCAGAACCTTTTTTTTTTTTTTTAAAGATTCTATACATATGTGTTAGTTAGCATATGGTATTTGTTTTTCTCTTTCTGACTTACTTCACTCTGTATGACAGACTCTGGGGTCCATCCACCTCACTACAAATAACTCAATTTCATTTCTTTTTATGGCTGAGTAATATTCCATTGTATATATGTGCCACATCTTCTTTATCCATTCATCTGTCGATGGACACTTAGGTTGCTTCCATGTCCTGGCTATTGTAAACAGAGCTGCAATGAACATTTTGGTACATGACTCTTTTTGAATTATGGTTTTCTCTGGGTATATGCCCAGTAATGGGATTGCTGGGTCATATGGTAGTTCTATTTTTAGTTTCTTAAGGAACCTCCGTACTGTTCTCTATAGTGGCTGTATCAGTTTACATTCCCACCAACAGTGCGAGAGGGTTCCCTTTTCTCCACACCCTCTCCAGCATTTATTGTTTGTAGATTTTTTGATGATGGCCATTCTGACTGGTGTGAGGTGACACCTCATTGTAGTTTTGATTTGCATTTCTCTAATGATTAGTGATGTTGAGCATCCTTTCATTTGTTTGTAGGCAGTCTGTATACCTTCTTTGGAGAAATGTCTATTTAGGTCTTCTGCCCATTTTTGGATTGGGTTGTTTAGTGTTTTTTTTTTGATATTGAGCTGCTTGTAAATTTTGGAGATTAATCCTTTGTCATTTGCTTCATTTGCAAATATTTTCTCCCATGCTAAGGGTTGTCTTTTTGTCTTGTTTATGGTTTCCTTTGCTATGCAAAAGCTGTGCCTATTTCCTCTTCATTTGTTTGGTCTGGTGGGTTTTTACCTTGCTCCTTCATCTGCTGTGTGTTTCTCTGTCTTCTAATTTTGCTTAACTTACTGTGTTGGGGGTCTCCTTCTCCCAGGCTGTAGGTTCATACTTCCCATTGTTTTTGGTGTCTGCTCCCAGTGGGTAAGGTTGGTTCAGTGGGTTGTGTAGGCCTTCTGGTGGAGGGGACTGGTGCCTGTTTTCTGGTGGATGAGGCTGGATCTTGTCTTTCTGTTGGGCAGGACCACGTCTGGTGGTGTGTTTTGGGGTGTCTGTGAACTTATTATGATTTTAGGCAGCCTCTCTGCTAATGGGTGGTGGTGTGTTCCTGTCTTGCTAGTTGTTTGGCATAGGGTGTTCAACACTGTAGCTTGCTGGTTGTTGAGTGGAGCTGCGTCTTAGTGTTGAGATGGAGATCTCTGGGAGAGCTTTTGCTGTTTGATATTACGTGGAGCTGGGAGGCCTCTTGTGGACCAGTGTCCTGAACTTGGCTCTCCCACCTCAGAGGCACAGCCCTGATGCCCAGCTGGAGCATGAAGACCGTGTCAGCCACACGGCTCAGAAAAGGGAGAAAGAAAGAGAGAAAGAGAGGAAGGGAGGAAGGGAGGAAGGAGGAAGGAAATAATAAAGTTATTAAAAAAATTATTTTAAAAATTTTAATAAAAAAAAGAAAAAACAAACGGACAGACAGAACCCTAGGGGAAATGGTAAAAGCAAACCTATACAGATAAAATCACACAAAGAAGCATACACATAGACACAAAAAGAGAAAAAGGAAAAAATATATATATATATATATCATTGCTCCCAAAGTCCACCTCCTCGATTTGGGATGATTTGTTGTCTATTCAGGTATTCCACAGATGCAGGTACATCAAGTTGATTGTGGAGCTTTAATCCACTGCTCCTGAGGCTGCTGGGAGAGATTTCCCTTTCTCTTCTTTGTTCTTACAGCTCCGGGGTTCAGCTTTGGGTTTGGACCCGCCTCTGCATGTAGGTCGCCTGAGGGTGTATGTTCCCTCCCAGACAGGATGGGGTTAAAGGAGCAGCTGATTCGGGGGCTCTGGCTCACTCAGGCCGGGACGAGGGAGGGGTACGGATGCGGGATGAGCCTGAGGCAGCAGAAGCCAGCGTGACCTTGCAGCAGCCTGAGGGGCGCTGTGCATTCTCTCGGGGAAGTTGTCCCTGGATCCCGGGACCCTGGCAGTGGAGGGCTGCACAGGCTCCCCGGAAGGGAGATGTGGAGAGTGACCTGTGCTCGCACACAGGCTTCTTGGTGGCAGCAGCAGAAGCCCTAGCGTCTCATGCCCGTCTCTGGTATCTGCACTGATAGCTGCAGCTCATGCCCGTCTCAGGAGCTCGTTTAGACAGTGCTCTGAATCTCCTCTCCTCGTGCACCCTGAAACAATGGTCTCTTGACTCTTAGGCAGCTCCAGACTCTTTCCCAGACTCCCTCCCGGCTAGTCGTGGTGCACTAGCCCCCTTCAGGCTGTGTTCACGCCGCCAACGCCAGCCCTCTCCCTGGGATCCGACCGAAGCCCGAGCCTCAGCTCCCAGCCCCCACCCATCCCGGCGCGGGAGCAGACAAGCCTCTCGGGCTGGTGAGTGCCGGTCGGCCCCGATCCTCTGTGCGGGAACCTCTCCACTCTGCCCTCCACACCCCTGTGGCTGCGCTCTCCTCCGCGGCTCTGAAGCTCCCCCCCGCCAACCCCCGTCTCCACCAGTGATGGGGTTTCCTAGTGTGTGGAAATTTTCCTCCTTCACAGCTCCCTCCTGGAGGGGCAGGTCCCGTCCCTATTCTTTTGTCTCTGTTTATTCGTTTTTCTTTTGCCCTCTCCCGGTATGTGGGGAGTCTCTTGCCTTTTGGGAGGTCTGAGGTCTTCTGCCAGCGTTCAGTAGGTGTTCTGTAGGAGTTGTTCCACGTGTAGATGTATTGCTGATGTATGTGAGGGGAGGAAGGTGATCTCCACGTCTTACTCCTCCATCTTGAAAGTCTCTTCTGTTGTTTTCTTCGTCTCTGTTTCTGCTCTGATCTTTATGATTTCTTGCCTTCTGCTGACTTGGGTTTTGTTTGTTCTTCCTTCTCTAGTTGCTTTAGGTGTAAGGTTAGGTTGTTTATGTGAGCTTTTCCTTGTTCTCTGAGGTAAGCTGTATCCTATAAACTTCCCTCTTAGAACCGCTTTTGCTGCATTCCATAGGTTTTGGATTGTTGTATTTTTGTCTTCATTTGTCTGTAGGTATTTTCTGATTTCATCTATTCAGTGATCCATTGGTTGTTTAGCAGCACAGTGTTTAGCTTCCACATGTTTGTGTTTTTTGCAATTTTTTTTCCTGTAGTTGACTTCTGGTCTCTGTAGCGTTGCGTTTGGAAAAGATGCTTGATATGATTTCAGTTGTCTTAAATTTACCAAGGCTTATTTTGTGGCCTAGCATGTAATCTATCCTGGAGAATTTTCCGTATGCACTTGAAAAGAGTATGTATTCTGCTGCTTTAGGATGGAATGCTCTATATATATCAATTAAGTCCATGTGGTCTAATGTGTTATTTAAGGCCTGTGTTTCCTGATGGATTTTCTGTCTGCATGATCTGTCCATTAATATAAGTGGGGTGTTAAAGTCCCCCACTAGTATTGTGTTACCATCAATTTCTCCTTTTATGTCTCTTAACATTTGCCTTATATTTAGGTGCCTCCCATATGTATATACAATTGTTGTATCTTCCTGGATGATCCCTTGATCATTATGTAGTGTCCCTCCTTGTCTCTTACAACAGTCTTTATTTTAAAGTCGATTTTGTCTGATGTAAGTATTACTACTCTGGCTTTCGTTTGATTTCCACTTGCATGGAATACCTTTTTCCACTCCCTCACTTTCAGTCTGTATGTGTCTCTAGATCTGAAGTGAGTCTCTTGTAGGCAGAATATCAAGGGGTCTTGTTTTTGTGTCCATCAGCCACTCTGTGTCTTTTAGTTGGAGCATTTACTCTGTTTACATTTAAGGTAATCATCGATATGTATGTTCTCACTGCCATTTTGTTAGTTGTTTTGGATTTGTTTGTGTAGGGTCGTTTTTCCCTTCTTTTGTTCTCTCTCATTTGATGACTAGCTTTACTGTTATGTTTGGTTTCCTTTTTCTTTTTTGGGTACATATCTATTATAGAGTTTGGGTTTGCAGTCACCGTGAGGTTTTATATAGCAGTCTGTATGTATACATGATTGTTTTAAGTTGCTGATGGCTTAATTTCAAATGCATTTTGAAAACCCTGCATTTGTACTCTCCCCCCCCCCACAATTACTGTTTCTGCTTGCATATTTTATGTCTCATTGTTTTGTGTATCCCTTAACTGCTTATTGTGGAATAGAGACAGTCTTACTACTTTTTTCTTTTAACCTCCCTACTAGCTTGGTGTGTGGAGATTTCCTACCTTCACTGTATGTTTGCCTTTACTGGTGAGCTTTTTCATTTCGTAATTTTCTTGTTTCTAGTTGTGGCCTTTTCCTTTTCACCTAGAGAAGTTCTTTTAACATTTGTTGTAAAGCTGGTTTGATGGTACTGAACTCTTTCGGCTTTTGACTTCTCCATCAAATTTGAATGAGGGCCTTCCTGGATGGATTATTCTTGGTTGTATTTTTTCCCCTTTCATCACCTTAAATATATCCTGCCCCTCCCTTTTGGCCAGTAGAGTTTCTGCTGAAAAACGGGCTGACAGCCTTATGGGAATTCCCTTGTATGTTATTTCTTATTCTCCTGTTGTTTTTAATATTCTCTCTTTATCTCTTTGTCACTTTATTTACAGTGTGTCTTGTTGTCTTACTCTTTGGGTTCATCCTGTGTGGCAGTCTCTGTGCTTCCTGGACTTGGGTGACTTGTTCCTTTCTCAGGTTAGGGACGTTTTCAGCTATTATGTCTTAAACGTTATGTTCTCAGGCTCTTTCTCTTATCTCCTTCTGGGGCCTCTATAATGCAAATATTAGTGTGTTTGATGTCCCACAGAGGTCTCTCAAACTGTCATTTCTTTTCATGCTTTTCTTTTTCTGTTCAGTGGCAGTGATTTCCACTACTGTCTTCCAGCTCACTGATTTGTCCTTCTGTACTATTGATTTCTTCCAGTGTATTTTTCATTTCAGTTACCGTATTCTCCATCTGTTTGGTTACCCTTTATGTTTTCTAACTCTTTGCTCAAAACTTCTAATTTCTCACTCTGTGCATTCTTTTCCCAAATTCTTTGATCATCTTTTTGATTCTCACTCTGAACCCTTTCTTGGGTAGATTGCCTGTCTCTACAACACTTAGTTTTTCTTCCGGGGTTTTGTATCTTGTTCCTTCATCTGGAACATATTCCTCTGCTACCTCATTTTGTCTGAGTTGCTATTTGTATTTTTATGTTTGTGGTAAGTTACGTACATTTCTCAACCTTGGAGAAGTGGCCCTCTGTAGGAGACATCTTGTGTGTCCCAGCAGTGCACTGTCCTGCAGTGTCCTCCCATTACCTATATGTTCTAAGGGTTCCCCCTAAGAGGGCTGCATGGGTCCTTCTGTTATGGTGGGCTATGTGGCTGATCTGGTGGGCTTGGTTGGCCCCTAGCCCGGTTGGTTGCCAGGACCTGCCTTGTGTAGAAGCTGCTGGCTGCTGTTTAGCGGGGCCTGGTCACGAGGCAGCTGGCTACAGAACCCTAAGGGGCCCTGAGGCTAGTGCTGGCTCAGTGATGGGTATAGTCAAGAGTCGCAAAGATTTAGGCCTGCCCATTGGAAACGGGCAGAGTTCACCCAATGGCAGGTGAACCCAGGTCCTGAGGTTAGTGCTGGACTATTGGGGTGGGGGGGGGAGGGGGGCTCCTGGTTCCTCACACAGTTAAGTATGCGGTGCAGGGTATGCATTGGCCTGTTGGTGGACAGGGCTGGGGCCAGTTGGTCTCAGAGTACGATCTGGCCTGCTGTGGGCAGGCTGGGTCTGCAGGATTGAGGTTTTCTTTTGTCTGCCCCGTGGTGGATAAGGCTGGTCAAGAGGCTGGTGCAGGCTTCCTGGAGAGAAGGCCTAGTGCCTGCCTGCTGGTGGTGGAGCTGGGTCTTAGCCCTCTGGTGGGCAGGGCCATGGTTAGGCATGGCTGTGGGCTCAGGAAGTCTTTGATGGGTGGGGCTACGTGCCCACCCAGTTAGTTGTTTGGCCTGAGGTGTCCCAGCACTGGAGCCTACAGGCTGTTGGGGCCAGGTCTCGGTGCTGATGAGCCAAGATGGCAACCAGCAGCAGCAATTCACATGGTAGAATGTTCCCAAATGTCTGCCACCAGTGTCTGTGTCCCATGGTGAGCCACATACACCCCCCACCTCTCCAGGAGACTCTCCAAGACCAGCAGATTGGTCTGACCCAGGGTCCTATCCGATTACTGCTTTTGCCCTGGTTCCTGGTATGTGTGAGATTTCATGTGTGCCCTTTAAGAATGAAGTCTCTGTTTTCCCCAGTCCTGTGGGGCTCCCAAAATTAAGCCCCTCTGGTCTTCAAAGCCAAAATGCTCTGGGGGCTTGTCTTCCTAGTGCAGGACCCCCGGGCTGGGGAGCCTGCTGTAGGGCCCAGAACTCTCACTCCTGTGGGGGAACCTCTGTAATATAATTATTCTCCAGTCTGTGGGTTGCCCACCAGGTGTGTGGGATTTGATTGTACTCGTGAGTCCGTCCCTCCTATCCATCTATCTCATTGTGGTTCCATCTTTGTCTTTAGCTGTAGAAGATCTTTTTTGGTAGCTTCCATTCTTCTTCATTGTTGGTGGCTCTGCAGATAGCTGTGATTCTGGAGTGCTCCTGAGAGGAGGTGAGCTCAGTCAGGGTCTTCGTACTCTGCCATCTCGGCCAGTCCCTCTACTGTAGTTTTTTGGTTTGTAGTTTCCATGGGGTTCATATATGATGACCTGTAACTGTAATTATTTTAAACAGGTAGTCCTTTTAAAGTTCATACGCATTCTAAAACATCCACATCTACATCCTTCCCCCACACTTTTTTTTTTAAGATTATTTATTATATTTTTATTTTTGGCTGTGTCAGGTCTTACTTGCGGCACATGGGATCTTCATTGAGGCATGTGGGGTCTTTTGTGTGGTGCACGGGCTTCTCTCTACTTGCAGCGTGCAGGTTTTCTCTCTCTAGTCGTGGCGTGCTGGCTGCAGGCTGCACTGGCTCTGTAGTTGTGGCGTGCGGGCCCCAGAGCACGTGGGTTCTGTAGTTTGTGGTATGTGGGCTCCAGGTGAGGCGTGCAAGCTCAGTAGTTGTGGCATGCGGGCTTACTCGCACAGCGGCATGTGGGATCTTAAATCCCTGACCAGGGATCAAACCCGCATCTCCTGCATTTGTAAGCGGATTCTTTACCACTGGACCACCAGGGAAGTCCCAACACTTTGTGTTTTTGATGCCATATTTTACATCTTCATTTTTATCTCTTTACTGATACTTGATTTTACAAGTTTTTGTCTTTTAATCTTTGTACTAGCTTATTTAAGTGATTGATCCTCAGCCTGTAAATATATATGTGCCTTCACTAGTGGGATTTTTCCTTTCCTATAGATACTTACTCTTGTTATATAGCCTTTTCTTTCCCACTTAGAGAAGACCCTTTAACATTTCTTTTAGGGTTGCTTAGTATGGGTGAACTTTTTTAGTTTCTGCTTCTCTGGGAAGTGCTTTATCTCTCCTTCTGTTCTCAATGACAGTGTCGCTGGGTAGAGTATCCTAGGTTGCAGGTTTTTCCCTTTCAGCACTTTAAATGTATCATGCCGTTCCCTTCTGGCCGCAGTTTCTGCAGAAAAATCAGCTAATAACCTTATGGTGGTTCCCTTGTATGTGCCTCTTTTTCTATTGCTGCCTTTAGATCTCTCTTTAACTTATTCCATTTCAATTGTGATATGTCTTGGCATTAATCTATTTGTGTTCATCTTAATTGACACACACTGTGCTTCCCATAACTGATTATGTTTCATTTCTCAGGCTTGTGAAGTTTTCAGCCATAATTTTATTAAGCGCATTTTTGACCCCCTTCTATCTCTTGCTCCCCCTTCAGGGGTGTGACCTGTATAATGTGAATGTTGGAAACACTTGATGTTATCCGAAATTCCCTTTTGGGTTTTTCTTTTTGTTGTTCTGATTGGGTTATTTCCATCTTCCAGCTCACTTATGCATTCTTCTGTATCACCTAATCTGCTGTTTATTCCGTTTTTCCTTTTAGTTACTGAATTATTAATTTCTCATTTTAAAAAATAATTTTCTAGTTTCTTGTTAAAATTCTGTGTTCATCTCCTTTTTCCTTTGTTAGCATTCTCTTTTTTGTTGGTTATCTGTTTTATACACACATCAGTGTATACATGTCCATCCCAATCTCCCAGTTCATCCGACCACCACACCCACCCCGCTTTCCCCCCTTGGTGTCCATACGTTCTCTACATCTGTGTCTCTATTTCTGCCCTGTAAACCGGTTCACCTATACCATTTTTCTAGATTCCACATATATGCTTTCATATACAGTATTTGTTTTGCTTTTTCTGACTTCACTCTGTATGACAGTCTCTAGGTCCATCCACATCTCTACAAATGACCCAATTTCGTTCCTTTTCAGGGCTGAGTAATATTCCATTGTATATATGTACCACATCTTCCTAATCCATTTGCCGTCGATGGGCAGTTAGGTTGCTTCCGTGACCTGGCTATTGTAAATAGTGCTGCAGTGAACATTGGGGTGCCTGTGTCTTTTTGAATTATGGTTTTCTCAGGGTATATGCCCAGTAGTGGGATTGCTGGGTCGTATGGTAGTTCTACTTTTAGTTTTCTAAGGAACCTCCATGCTGTTCTCCATAGTGGCTGTATCAATTTACATTCCCACCAGCAGTGCAAGAGGGTTCCTTTTTCTCCACACCCTCTCCAGCATTTATGGTCTGTAGATTTTCTGATGATGCCCATTCTAACCGGTGTGAGGTGATACCTCACTGTAGCTTTGATTTGCATTTCTCTAATAATTAGTGGTGTTGAGCAGCTTTTCATGTGCCTCTTGGCCATCTGTATGTCTTCTTTGGAGAAATGTCTATTTAGGTCTTCTGCCCATTTTTGGATTGGGGATTTTTTTCTTTTTTTTAATATTGAGCTTCATGAGTTGTGTATATATTTTGGAGGTTAATGCTTTGTCCGTTGATTCGTCTGCAGATATTTTCTCCCGTTCGGTAGGGCTGTCTTTTTCTCTTCTTTAGAGTTTCCTTTGCTGTGGAAAAGATTTTAAGTTTCATTAGGTCCCACTTGTTTATTTTTGGTTTTATATCCATTACTTTCAGAGGTGAGTCAAAAAAGATCTTGCTGTGATTTATGTCAGAGAGTTCTATGTTTTCCTCTAAGAGTTTTATAGTGTCCGGTCTTATATTTAGGTCTCTAATCCACTTTGAGTTGATTTTTGTGTATGGTGTTAGAGAGTGTTCTAATTTCATTCTTTTACATGTGGCTGTCCAGTTTTCCAAGCACCACTTATACAAGAGGCTGTCTTTTCTCCATTGTATATCCTTGTCTCCTTCGTCATAGATTAGTTGACCATAGGTGTGTGGGTTTATCTCTGGGCTTTCTATCCTGTGCTATTGATCTGTATTTCTGTTTTTGTGCCAGTACCATATTGTCTTGATTACTGTAGCTTTGTAGTATAGTATGAAGTTAGGGAGTCTTATTCTTCCAGCTCCATTTTTTCCCCTCAAGATTGCTTTGGCTACTTGGGGTCTCTTGTGTCTCCATACAGATTTTAAGATTTTTTTGTTGTAGTTCTGTAAAAAAAAAAAAAAAAATGCCATTGGTAATTTGATAGGGATTGCACTGAATCTGTAGATTGCTGTGGGTAGTATAGTCATTTTCACAATATTGATTCTTCCAATCCAAGAACGTGGTATATCTCTCCATCTGTGTCATCTTTGATTTCTTTCATCAGTGTCTTATATTTTTCTGAGTACAGGTCTTTTACCTCCTTAGGTAGGTTTATTCCTAGGTATTTTATTCTTTTTGCTGCAATGGTGAATGGGATTGTTTCCTTAATTTCCCTATCTGATCTTTCGTTGTTAGTGTATAGGGATGCAAGAGATTTCTGTGCATTAATTTTGTATCCTGCAACTTTACCGAATTCATTGATTAGCTCTAGTAGTTTTCTGGTGGCATCTTTATGACTCTCTACATATAGAATCATGTCATCTGCAAACAGTGACAGTTTTACTTCTTTGTTTCCAATTTGGATTCTTTTCATTTCTTTTTCTTCTCTGATTGCCGTGGCTAGGACTTCCAAAACTATGTTGAATAATAGTGGCAAGAGTGGACATCCTTGTCTTGTTCCTGATCTTAGAGGAAATGCTTTCAGTTTTTCCCTATTGAGGATGATGTTTGCTGTGGGTTTGTCGTACATGGCCTTTATTATGTTGAGGTAGGTTCCCTCTGTGCCCACTTTCTGGAGAGTTTTTATCATAAATGGGTGTTGAATTTTGTTACAAGCTTTTTCTGCATCTACTGAGATGATCATACGGTTTTTATTCTTCAATTTGATAATATGGTGTATCACATTGATTGAGTATATTGAGGAATCCCTGCATCCCTGGGATAAACCCCACTTGATCATGGTGTATGATCCTTTTAATGTGCTGTTGGATTCTGTTTGCTAGTATTTTGTTGAGGATTTTTGCATCTATATTCATCAGTGATATTGGCCTGTAATTTTCTTTTCTTGTAGTATCTTTATCTGGCTTTGTTATCGGGGTGATGGTGGCCTTGTAGAATGAGTTTGGGAGTGTTCCTCCCTAGGCAATTTTTTGGAAGAGTTTGAGAAAGATGGGTGTTAGCTCTTCTCTAAATGTTTGATAGATTCACCTGTGAAGCCATCTGGTACCTGGACTTTTGTTTGCTGGAAGATCTTTAATCAGAGTTTCAGCTTCATTACTTGTGATTGGTCTGTTCATGTTTTCTATGGTCCCGTCTTGGAAGGTTATACCTTCCCAAGGATTTGTCCATTTCTTCCAGGTTGTCCATTTTATCGGCATAGAGTTGCTTGTAGTAGTCTCTTAGGATGCTTTGTATTTCTGCGGTGTCTGTTGTAACGTCTCCTTTTTCATTTCTAATTTTATTGATTTGAGTCCTCTCCCTCTTTTTCTTGATGAGTCTGCCTGATGGTTTATCACTTTTGTTTATCTTCTCAAAGTACCAGCTTTTAGTTTTATTGATCTTTCCTATTGTTTTCTTTGTTTCTATTTCATTTATTTCTGCTCTGATCTTTATGATTTCTTTACTTCTGCTAACTTTGGGTTTTGTTTGTTCTTTCTGTAGTTCCTTTAGGTGTAACGTTCAATTATTTATTTGAGATTTTTCTTGTTTCTTGAGGTAGGCTTGTATAGCTATAAACTTCCCTCTTAGAACTGCTGTTGTTACATCCCATAGGTTTTGGGTTGTCATGTTTTCATTGTCATTTGTCTCTAGGTATCTTTTGATTTCCTCTGATTTCTTCAGTGATCTCTTGGTTATTTAGTAATGTATTGTTCAGCCTCCATGTGTTTGTGTTTTTTATGGTTTTTTTCCCCTGTAATTGATTTCTAATCTCATAGCGCTGTGGTCAGAAAAGATGCTTGATACGATTTCAATTTTCTTAAGTTTACCGAGGCTTGATTTGTGGCCCAAGATATGATCTATCCTGGAGAATGTTCCTTGTGCACTTGAGAAGAAAGTGAATTTTCTGCTGTTTTTGGATAGAATGCCCTATAAATATCAATTAAATCTATCTGGTCTGTTGTGTCATTTAAAGCTTGTGTTTCCTTATTAATTTTCTGTCCACTGGTGTAAGTGAGGTGTTAAAGTCACCCACTATTACTGTGTTACTGTCGATTTCCTCTTTTATAGCTGTTAGCATTTGCGTTGTATATTGAGGTGCTCCTATGTTGGGTGCATATATAATTGTTATGTTTTCTTCTTGGATTGATCCCTTGATCATTATGTAGTGTCCTTCCTTGTCTCTTGTAACATTCTTTATCTTGAAGTGTATTTTATCTGATATGAGGATAGCTACTCCAGCTTTCTTTTGATGTGCGTTTGCCTGGAATATCTTTTTCCATCCCCTCACTTTGTCTGTATGTGTCTCTAGGTCTGAAGTGGGCCTCCTGTAGACAGCATATATACGGGTCTTGTTTTTGTATCCATTCAGCGAGCCTGTGTCTTTTGGTTGGAGCAATTAATCCATTCACACTTAAGGTAATTATCAATACGTATGTTCCTATTACCATTTTCTTCATTGTTTTGAGTTTGTTTTTGTAGGTCCTTTTCTTCTCTTGTGTTTCCCACCTAGAGAAGTTCCTTTAGCATTTGTTGTGGAGCTGGTTTGGTGGTGCTGAATTATTTTAGCTTTTGCTTGTTTGTAAAGCTTCTGATTTCTCCGTCAAGTTTGAATGAAATCCTTGCTGAGTAGAGTAATCTTGGTTGTAGGTTCTTCCCTTTCGTCACTTTAAATGTATCCTGCCACTCCCTTCTGGCTTGTAGAGTTTCTGCTGAGAAATCAGGGGGTAATCTTATGGGACTCCCCTTGTATGTTATTTGTCATTTTCCCCTTGTTGCTTTTAATAATTTTTCTTTAATTCTTGTCAATCTGATTACTGTATGTCTCAGCATGTTTTTCTTTGGGTTTGTCCTACCTGGGACTCTCTGCGCTTCCTGGACTTGGGTGGCTGTTTCCTTTCCCAAGTTAGGGAAGTTTTTGACTATAATCTCTTCAAATCCCTCTCCCCCTCTCCCCCTCTCTCTCTCCCCTCCTCCTCTGGGACCCCTAAAATGCGAATATTGGTACATTTAATATTGTCCTAGAGGTTTCTCAGGCTGTCATTTCTTCTCACTCTTTTTTCTCTTTTCTGTTCTGCAGCAGTGATTTCCACCATTCTGTCTTCCAGGTCACTTAGCCTTTCTTCTGCCTCAGTTATCCTGCTATTGATTCCTTCTAGTGTATTTTTCATTTCCGTTATTGTATTGTTCCTCTTTGTTCTTTAATTCTTCTAGGTCTTTGTTAAACATTTCTTGCATCTCCTCCATCTTTGCCTCCATTCTTTTTCTGAGGTCCTGGATCACCTTTACTGTCATTATTCTGAATTCTTTTTCTGGAAGGATGCCTATCTCCACTTCATTTCGTTGTTTTTCTGGGGTTTTAGCTTGTTCCTTCATCTGGTACATAGCCCTCTGCCTTTTCATTTTGTCTGTCTTTCTGTGAATGTGATTTTTGTTCCACAGGCTGCAGGATTGTAGTTCTTCTTGCTTCTGCTGTCTGCCCTCCGGTGGATGAGCCTCTCTAAGAGGCTTATGCAAGCTTCCTGATGGGAGGAACTGGTGGTGGGTAGAGCTGGGTGTTGCCCTGGTGGGCAGAGCTCAGTAAAACTTTAATCCCCCCGTCTGCTGATGGGTGGGGCTGGGTTCCCTCCCTTTTTTTGGTTGTTTGGCCTGAGGTGACCCAGCACTGGAGCCTACAGGCTCTCTGGTGGGGCTAATGGTGGACTCTGGGAGGGCTCACGCCAAGGAGTACTTCCCAGAACTTCTGCCGCCAGTGTCCTTGTCCCCACAGTGAGCCACAGCCACCCCCCGCCTCTGCAGGAGACCCTCCAACACTAGCAGGTAGGTCTGGTTCAGTCTCCCCAGGGTCACTGCTCCTTCCCCTGGGTCCCGATGCGCACACTACTTTGTGTGTGCCCTCCAAGAAGTGGAGTCTCTGTTTCCCCCAGTCCTGTTGAAGTCCTGCAGTCAAATTCCACGAACCTTCAAAGTCTGGTTCTCTGGGAAATCCTGGTGCTGGACCCCCAGGTTGGGAAGCCTGATGTGGGGCTCAGAACCTTCACTCCAGTGGGTCGACTTCTGTAGTTAAGTTTTCTCCAGTTTGTGAGTCACCCACCCAGCAGTTATGGGGTTTGATTTCACTGTGGCTGTGCCCCTCCTACCATCTCATTGCGGCTTCTCCTTTGTCTTTGGATGTGGGGTGTCTTTTCTGGGGAGTTCCAGCGTCTTCCTGTCGATGACTGTTCAGCAGTTAGTTGTGATTCCGGTGCTCTCGTGAGAGTGGGTGCGCGTGCGTCCTTCTACTCTGCCACCTTGAACCAATCTCTGTTAGCGTTCTTGTTCTTGATGCATTGACTTCTTGCTCTTCCTTTCAACTGAGATAAACTCCTCTGCTCATTTTGCTCATCTTTCTCTGTCTCTATTAAATCAGGCGAAACGGTCACCTGTGGCGGTCTCGAAGAGGTGTCTTTATGTGGGAAGCGCCCCTGGTACCGTTTGTGTGTGTCCAGTGGCTTTGGTGGGGGAGCTGAGTTTGACTGGAACCTAAGCCACGTACTCTCTCAGCATGTGCTTAGCAGCTGTCGGCTTGGTAGGTGGTGGGGCTTGAGACAGAGGAGCCGGAGCCGGAGCCAGGGGTGGGGTGAGGCCTGCGCTGGCTCAGCTCCCACTGAGCGCTCTTTCCCCTCCCAGTACTGGTGCCCTCAGTCCCGGACGGGACCAGTGTGGACCAAGCGGGGCTGGTGTGTGGCGGGGGGGGGGGGGGGGGGGGGGGGGGCGGTTGGCAAGGGCCAGGGCATCGGGTGTGTGGTCTGGCTGCCGTCAGAGATCTGGTCTGCGTCTGATGTGCCGCCTTGTGCAATTGCCAGTAATGGCTGCCCCTTCCCTGCTCAGATGCCACTTAGGGTTTGAGCCACCACAGCAGTTTGTTGGCCAGGCTTCTTCCTTGGTCATGGCAGCTCTCACTCCATTGTGGAGCTGCAACACAAGGCAGATGCTACTGGAGTGTTAGCTTGGTTCAGGCTGGGGTGCACACTGGGTTGGTCACAGGAAACCAGTCAGCCAGCAGTGCAGTTTCAATCTGCCATCTCTGCCCAGCTTTGGGAGCCAGTAAGAATCCATGCAGTCCGTACCAGCAGAGTTCCAGGCTTCCCACAGCCTTCCAACCAGCCAAGGAGACTCGTCTTCCTGTCATTGGACCCCAGGGCTGGGCACCCAGTATGTGGCTCCAACTTCTCACTCCCCAGGGAGGGTGTCTGCCCGAGTAAATCTCCCTTTTCCTCTGAGTCCCCTCCCACGGGCACAGGTCTTCACCTGACCACGTCTCTTCCCTTCCCACCTGAAGAATCACGTGGATCTTTCTTGCAGACTTGGGTTGCACAGGAGTCTTTCTGCCAGTCTCCAGCCAGTTTTCAGTGACAGCTGTTCCACATGCAGATGCATTTTTGATGTGTTCATGAGGGGAGGGGAGCTCTGTGTCCTCCTAGTTCAGCATCTTGATTCGAGTCACTAGTATCAGCCTAATGTACTGTTCTGCCTCTGAGATGTTTTATGTAAGCCCCATGGTAACCACAAAAGACAGACAAAGAAAGAAAGGGGAAACAATATACCACCACAGAGAATAACAAATTTACAAAGGTAGGCAGAGATGGGCAGGGGGTGGGGGCGGGGCGGTGCGCAGGGCGCCAGGAGAGAAGCAACAGAAATACAAATCAACCAGAAAGCAAATGTTAAGGTGGCAGGAGTTAAGTCCTCACATATCAACAAATACTCTAAATGCAGATGGGCTGAACTCACCAATCAAAAGGCACCAAGTGGCTGGATGTATTTATTTTTAAAAGGACTCAACTATATGCTGCCTACAAGAGACCCACTTGAGCCTTCAGGACGCACGTAGACTCAAAGTGACAGGACAGGAGTAAGTATTCTGTGCAAGTGGAAACCAAAAGAAAACAAGGGTATCTATACTCTTATCAGACAAAACACTTTATGACAAAAATGGTAACAAGAGTCAAAGAAGGTCATCATTGTAAATGCTGTAAAGAGATCAATCCATCAAGTAGATATAACAGTCATAAGTATAAAGTATGTATGCACCCAGCATGGAAGGACCTGAATATGTTAGGCAAATACTAACAGAAATGAAGGGAAGCCAGACAATAATACAATAATCATAGGAGACCTCAGTGCCACACTTTGAACAAAGGATATAGATAACCCAGAAAGAAATTCAACAAGGAAATGATGGACTTGAACCAAACTTTAAGCCAAATGGACCTAACAGATAGATAGATACCTATAGAACATTCCATCCAACAGCAGCAGGATACATTCTTATCAATGGCACATGGTACCCTCTCAAGGACAGATCATGTGACAGGGCATAAAACAAGTCTTAGAAAACCTAAGATGACTGAAATCATATGAAGTATGTTTTCTGACCACCATGGTATGAAACTAGAAATCGAAAACATGAGAAAAGCTGAAAAATCTAAAAATATGTAGAAACTAAACAACACACTCCTGAACAAAGATTATCTCAAAACAAATGAAAATGGAAACACAGCATACCCAAACCTACAGGGCACTGCCAAAGCAGTTCAGTGAGGGAGGGTTAGTTAAAAATGCATATATTAATATTTTAAGATCACAAACAAACAGTACAACTTTATACCTTAAAGAACTAGAAAAAGAAGAATAAATTAAGAGCAAAGTTAGCAGAAGGAAGGAAATAATAAAGATCACAGCCAAAATAAAAGAAATAGAAATGAGTAAAAGATCAATAAGGGCTGGTTTTCCAAAAAGATAAAATTGACAAATCCTTAGTGAAACTAAGAAAAAAAGGGAGAAGGCTCAAAATCAGAAATGTAAGAGAAGAAATTCAAATGGACACTAAAGAAATGCACAGGATCATAAGGGACTACTAAAAACAAGTATACACCAACAATTTGGACAACCTAGAAGAAATGGGTAAGTTCCTAGATTGATTCAACTTATCAAGACTGAACCAGAAAGAAAAAGTCTGAACAAGCCAATAACGAGTAAGGAGCTTGTATGAGTAATCAGAAATCTCCCAATACAGAAAACACCAGGACCAGATGGTTTCATTGGAGAATTCTACCAAACGTTTAGTGAAGAATTACCACCTACCATTCTCAAACGCTCCTGAAAAACTGAAGAGCGGGGAGCACTTCCAAACACATTCTACGAGGCCCAGCGTTGCTCTGATACCATAGCCAGATAAGGACACTTCAAGAAAAGAGAACTCTAGACTAATATTCCTGATGAACACAGATGCCAAATTCCTCAACAAAATATTAGCAAACCAAATTCAAGAACTTATTAAAAGGATTATAAACCATGATCAAGTGAGATCTTTCCCTAGGATACAGGGCTGGTTCAACATACACAGATCAATAAATGTGATAAAACCACATTAACAGAATGGAGGGGAACAGTCACACGATCACCTCAACAGCTGTAGACGATGCACTTAACAAATACAGCATCATTTTATAACAGTAAAAAGCTTCAGCATATTGGGGTAGAATGAAAATACCTCAACCTAGTAAAAGCCATATGCAATAAACCCACAGCTAAAATGATGCTCAATGCATAAAAAAAAAATTAAAGCCTTCACTCTAAGATCAGTAACAAGACAAGGGTATTCACTCTCACAAACTGTTCAACGCAGTACTAGCAGTCCTTGCCAGAGGAATCAAGCAAGACCAAGAAAAGCTATCCAAATCTGAATGAGAACAGCAAAATCATCACTGTTTGCAGATGATACAATCTTATCTATTAAAAATCCCACAGCCTCAACTTTAGAACCTACTGATATAATAAATGAATTCAGTAAATTTGCAAGATATAAAAATCCATACATAGAAATAAGCTTCATTTCTATACACTGAGAATGAAACATCAAAACCAATAAAATGCCTAGGCATAAATTTAACCAAGGAAGTGAATGAAAGACGTACAATGAAAATGAAAATTATAACTTTGCTGAAAGAAACCGAAGAAGACACGAACAAGTGGAGGGGCATCCTGTGTTCATTCATCAGTTGGAAGAGTTCATGTCGTTAGAACTTTCAGGCTACCCAAAGCCGTCCATTCATTCAGTGCAATCTCTATACAAACCTCAGTGGCATTTTTCACAGAAAAAGGAAAAGATCCTAAAATTTGTATGAAACCACAAAAGACCCCAAATAGTGAAAGCAGTCATGAGAAAGAAAAACAAAACCAGATGTATCACACTTCCTGATTTCAAAGTATACTAGAAAGCAATAGTAAGTAAAACACTATGGGACTGGCATAAAAAGAGACACACAGACCAGTGGAACAGAATAGTGACCTCAGAATTAACCCCCCACATATATGGTCAACTAATATTTGATAAGGGAGCCAAGAATGTCCAATGGGAAAAGGAAAGTCCTCTCAACAAACAGTGTTGAGAAAAGTTAACAAACACATAAGAAAAATGAAACTGGACACCTATCTTACGCCACTCACAAAAATTAACTTGAAGTAGATTGAATACTCAAATATTAAGACCTAAAACCGTAAAACACTTAGAAGAAAACATAGGTGGTAAGCTCCCTGACAGCAGTCTTGGATTTGGCGACAAAAGCAAAAATAAACAAGTGGAACTACATTAAACTAAAAAGCTTCTGCACAGCAAAGGAAACCATCAACAAAAAAAGAGGCAACCTACCAAATGGGAGAAATTATTTGCAAATTATATATTTGATCAGGGGCTAACATCCAAAGTATGTAAAGAACTCATACAATTCAACAGCAGAAGAACAAACAGTACAGTTTAAAGTGGGCAGAGGGAACCCTTGTGCACTGCTGGTGGGAATGTAAATTGGTGCAGCCACTGTAGAGAACAATACGGAGCTTCCTCAAATAACTAAAAACAGAACTACCAAACGATCCAGCAATTCAATTCTGGGTATTTATTAAAAGAAAATAAAACATTAACTTGAAAAGACGTACACACCCCCGTGTTTATCGTAGCATTACTTACAATAGCCAACACATGGAATATCCCATTAATGGACAAATGGATAAAGAAAAAGTGGTACAGGTACTCCCTGCTTTCCAAAAGTTTGCATTACACCACTTTGCTTCTACAAAAGACTTACATCAGTACAGTAATGGCTTTTTTCATAAAGGCGAAAATCTTCTTTGGATTTCTTTTGGTTAGTGAAAACAGGTACTAATGTAGGACTTCTGTAAAAGTGGCATAATTTGAACTTCAGGAAAGCGGGGGATGCTCTTCTCTTTATACCATTTTGCTTAGGAAAGTTTTCACAGGAACGCTCTACTTTCGGATAGCAGGGCAAACTGTGTGTGTGTACGAATATTATTCAGCTATAGAAAAGGAAACCTTGGCGTTTGCGACAACACGGATGGACCTTGAGGGCATTACACTAAGCGAAATAAGTCAGACGTGGAAAGACAACCGTATGACCTCAGTTATATGTGGCATGTAAAACGAAACAAAACAAACTCATAGGTCAAACAAACACAGATTTGTGGTTGTCAGAGGTGGGGATCAAGGGATGGGCAAAATGGGTGAGTGGTCAAAAGGTACAAACTTCCAGTTATAAAGTCAGTCAGTCCTAGGGATGTAATACATAGCACGACAATAAATAACACACATAAAACAAGGTTACATACTGGTCAGTCAATGAAACTACTGTGACCAGAGGCCCCCAATAATCTAAATTATTTCCCCCTGGAGCACTGGTGCGGTATTCACCAGTTCAGTGTCTGTGCCGATGTTCCAGAACGTCACTGATGTGAAGAGCAAGAATCAACTATAATCTAAGTAACTTAAAGTCCAGGTGTCAGTCACATTAGCCACCTCTAAAGGGCTTGATGGCCGCATGTGGCTGCCGTACTGAACAGATTTAGAACACTTCCATCACTGCACTAAGTGGGTATCAAGCAGTGCTGTTTTAGTGCGTTATTCCAGAGAGAACTCCTGACCCTCTGGGCCTGGGCACAGGCAGCCTTTTCCTAGCGCCCTTGGGGTGCTGTTTCTCTCACTGTACACTGCGGATCTTCATATACAAACATCACCTTTAAAGTCTCAGCTTTAAAGTCCTCGTGGTTGGCCTCTCAAACAATGCACGTCTGTGCCTTGCCCACAGGTCTGCAAATAGTAGTTACACACAGGAACTCTAGAAGTTCCTGACAACCACGAGTCAAAGAAGATCATCTGAGCATGTCACGGAGGACGGCAGAGTAGGGCCTCTGAGGGTCAGTGCCTCCACTGAAGCTACCAATCAGCTGGCAAAATAACGGCAGAATCAGCGTCTTTGGAATGCTGGATTCAAATCAGATACTCACAGAAACCAGGGGCAAGATGCTGGGAAAACTTGGTGAGTGCTGTAGCACTGTCCTGTACTTGCCTGCCACCCCAGCTCCCAGCTGTCGGCGGTGACCACGCTCCTGGTGTGGGTTGCCAGTTCTGGGCACAAGGGGCGGGGTGGCCATAGGGACCTTGCTCTTCTAAAGCTGTCGTTGTGCATTTGACCTGTCTGGTAGTGACCTGAGGGGCCGGCACAGAGCCTTCCCTTTGCTTTGCTCTTTCAGCTCCAGCCACTTCCAGGAGGCACGAATCAAAAGCATTTAAAGACTATCCATGCTATCCGTGGGCAGATGGGGCAAGCAGCAGACAGAACCAGCAGCCTAGATGGGAGGAGGCTATGGAGGAGGGTCCTTGGGGGAACAAGGGCTTCAAAGGGCTGCCTAGTGCATTTGCACGCCAAACCCCGACACGAGCTCAGAAGAGAACTGACAACACTGAGACTTACACCACTCCTTGGGCTCCAAGGTGAAAGCTGGAGTGGAGTCGCAGGCAGCCCGGCTGAGCACTGAAGGAGCACCCCAAAACCAACCTGCAAAGTGCGGGAGGAGATCTTTTTGGTGCTGGGTGTTTAAGGAAATCTCGGTAACTATATAAATAAATCTTGGTATGTTACTCCTCTTTTTATTTATATGATTTAAAAGACAAGTGCATAAAACTAATTATAAATCTAATGTTAATGGGGATACAGTATTCTAAGATGTAACTTGTGATGGCAACAATAACAGCATCAAGTGGGAGAGAGGACAGAGCTGTACAGGAGCAGGGTTTTTGCGAAGCTGTTGGAACCAGTATCAATTCAAACTATATTGTTATCAATTCAGCATGTTAATTATAGTCATCAGAATAACCACTAAGAAAAAACTTAAAAACACACAGAAAAGGAAACAAGGTGGGAATTGAAATGATATATTAGCAAAACCAAATCAAACACAAAAGGAAACAGTTTGGGAAGAAATTGGGGGGAAAAGATGAAACTCGTAGAAAACAAATGGAAATAAGATAGAAATGGGTACTCCCTAATTTAGAAGTTGCTTTATATTTAAGCAGATTAAATTCACCAGAGGTACTGGCAACATGGATTATAAAAGCATAAGCCAATTATACACTATCTACAAGCGACTCATTTTAGAGCCAAAGTCACAAACAGACCGAAAGTCTGGAAACATGTTTTCCATGCATTAATAACCAGTAGAAAGCTGGCATGATATGTATATAGCTGATTCACTTTGTTATACCACAGAAACTAACAAACACACCATTGTAAAGCAATTATACTCTAATAAAGATGTTTAAAAAAATAATAAAATAAAATGAAAACAAAACAAAAAAAGAAAGCTGGCATGGCTACTAGTATCCGGAAATAGACTCTTAAGTCACAACTTGTTACAGGAGACCAAAAAGGGGCATTATATACTGATAAAGTCAGTCCATCAAAAAGACATCACAATTATAAAGATACACGCACCAGACAGCAGGGCCCACCCCCACCCAAATACAGGAAGCAAAGCTTGACAGAACTGAAGGGAGAAACAGACCTACATTAACAGCTGAAGACCTCAACACCCCAATTTCAATAATGGGCACACAGAACATCTAGACAGAAGAATAAGGAAACAGAGGACCTGAACCCCACATATCAGCCAGACCTAACAGACAGGCACAGAACACTCCACCCACGACCACAGAGCACACTCCTCTCAGTGCACTGGAACATTCTCCAGGATAGACCACATGTTAGGCCACCAAACAAGTCTCCATAAATTAAAAAAGATTAAAATCTTACGAAATATCTTCTCTAACCAAATGCAATAAAGCTAGAGATCCATAAAGAAGGAAAAGTGAAAGATTCCAAATATGTGGAAATTAAACAACGTAGTCTTAACCAAATCAAAAATGAAATCACGAGGAAAATTAGAAAACACTTTGAGACAAAGGAAAACAAAAACACAGCATACCAAAATTTAAGGAATGTAGCAAAAACCATGGTCAGACTTGTTGACAAAAATTCAATTAACAATCAAATGAAGAAAGAAAAAAGGGCATTTTATTCAAGCCAAACTGAGGATTCGGAGAACTGTTCCACCTGTTTAGAAGTCCAAGGCACAGTCAGACATTTTTGAGACGAAGGATCGTGTATATAACAATGACTACTGGTATTTTATAGAAACGTCACCACAACACACAGTCCAGGTAAGCACGTACAAAGGAGCAGCATGTCACCGTGACCCCAGCAGATCTGGGAAAGAGTGCTATTCTTTCAAGAAGTTACACTGCTAGCATCAGAAGGAAAGGAAACAGTGATCTTTGTGGTTGAGCGGCCGCTCCGCCTTTGAGGAGCTCTGGTTAGTGTGCAGTGGGACGCACACTGCACGTGAGGGGGCACGGAGGAGACCCGGACACACACACAAGAAGAATTTTTCAATCTTTCTTGTCCTGCCTTAAAATATAAATTTCATTTCACCACACTTCAGTGCCTACATTAAAAAAGAAAGATTGCAAATGAGTAACCTAATGCTACACTTTTAGGAACTAAGGAAAGGAAGAGCAAACTCAACTCAATGCCAGTAAACTGAGAAAACAGTCAAGATTAGAAGCACAGATAAAACAGAGCACAGAAAAAGAGATGCAACAAAACCAAACACTGGTGCCTTGAAGAGCTCAACAAAATTGACACACCTCTTTCCAGACTGATTCAGAAAAAAAAGAAAAAAAAAACTCATTAGTTCTAATATCAAAAATGAAAGTGGGGGGTGGCGCAGTGGTTGAGAGTCCGCCTGCTGATGCAGGGGACATGGGTTCGTGGCCCGGTCCAGGAAGATCCCACATGCCGCGGAGCAGCTGGGCCCATGAGCCATGGCCGCCGAGCCTGCGCGTCCGGAGCCTGTGCTCCGCAACGGGAGAGGCCACAACAGTGAGATGCCTGCATACCGCAAAAAAGAAAAAAAAAAAAAAAAAAAAAGAAAGCGGGGACATCATCTACCTTACAGAAATAAAAATGCCAACTTATCAGAAGTTCCTAGAAACATAAATTACCAAAACTGACTCAAGTCATAGAAAATCTGAAGAGATCTGCAACAAGAGACTTCATCAGTAATAGAAAAAACCTCCCCAAAAGAAAAGGATGGCTTTACTGGTGAATTGTACCAAACCCTGAAAGAAGAATTAACACCAGTCCTTCTCAAACTCTTCCAGAAAACATCAGAGAAGGGAACACTCCCGAACTCGTTCTATGAACCCAGCATTACCCTGATACCAAAGCCAGACAGAGAGGCTCCATAAGAGAATTATAGACTAATAACCCTTATGGGCACTGATGCAAAGATCCTCAACAAAATACGAGGAAATGGAATCCAACCTCAGAGTAAAAGGATTTCTCACCATGGCCAGGTGGGATTTGTCCCAGCACTGCAAGGGTGACTCAACATCTAGCATCGGGCTTCCCTGGTGGCGCAGTGGTTAAGAATCTGCCTGCCAATGCAGGGGACGCGGGTTCGAGCCCTGGCCTGGAAAGATCCCACATGCCACGGAGCAACTAAGCCGCTGCGCCACAACTACTGAGCCTGCGCTTTAGAGCCCACGAGCCACAACTACTGAGCCCATGCGCCTAGAGCCCGTGCTCCGCAACAAAGAGTAGCCCCTGCTTGCCACAACCAGAGAAAAGCCCGCGTGCAGCAACGAAGACCCAACGTGGCCAAAAATTAAATTAAAAAGAAAATCTAGTATCGAATGTTGTAATATACAACTTTAACAAAGGAGAAAAAACACAGGTTCATCTCAACTGATGCAAAAAAAGTATTTGACAAAATTCAACACCATTTCACGATAAAAACACACAGCAAACTAAGACTAGAAGGGAACTTCTTCAGCACGACAAAGGACATTGCTGAAAACCCACAGATGACATCACACTCACTGGTGAAAGATGAAAACGTTCCCCTGAGATCAGAAACAAGATAAGGATGCCCTCTTTCACCACTGCTATTCAACACTGTACTGGATGTTCTAGCCAGAGCAATCAGGCAAGAAAAAAGAAAAAATATTCAAATTGGAAAAGCAGAAGTAAAATCATCTCTATCACAGACAACATGATCCTGTATACGAAAAGTCCCAAAGATAACACAAAATAAGTACTAGAGCTAATAAATTAATCCAGCAAAGTTTCAAGAGAAAAGATCACCACACAAAGGCAGCTGTGTTCCTCTACACCAGCAATGACAATCCAAAAAGGAAATTGGGAAACTCTGTAAATACATAATATCTACAAATATACAGCAGCATCCAAAAGAATACTAAGAGTAAATTTAAACAAGGAAACTGAAAAGTAGAAACATCAAAAACCAGTAAAAATGACAAAACACTGCTGAAAGAAATTAAAGACAAATAAAAGGAAAGACACTGTGTTCATGGACTGGGAGCCTTAATATTGTTAAATAGCAAAACCACCTAAAGCCATCCACAGATTCAGTGCAATCCCAATCAAAATTCCAATGGCCTTTGCTTTTTTGAAAAGCCAGTCCTTAAACTCTTCAATTTCATGATGTTCAAAGAGAATAAGTACAAACCCCACAGCTGTGCTGTCACTTTAACATACAGACAATATTTCAAAGTTCACAAACGCCTATCTTAGCGGAAGTTACTGGTCATTGATCAACAGCACTTCGAACATTCTTGCAAGTTGATGAAATAATTTTTATTTTAGAAAGTGTTTACAGTTTACATCTTTACTCTCTCCCCACGATTTTATTTTGTCGATTGGAAGCTGTGTGTAGGCGTCCCGTCCTAAGGGAACTTAGAATTTTTTTGTTTTTTTTTCTTTAAATGTTTCAGCCATGCTGTGCAGCATGCTGGACGTCTCAGTTCCCCGACCAGGGATCGAACCCAAGCCCCCTGCAGTGCAAGCACAGAGTCCGAACCACTGGACCACTGGGGAAGTCCCCATAAACGTTTCTTATTAATGCCATAATGCATTCAACCTGTATCTATCAGAATAAGTTTGTCAAGTAATACAATGAAATAATTATAAGATGAAATGTTTGCTTGTGAAACTGCATAAAAGCTATACACTGCTTTGGGAAAAAAACTTTTAATGTTCCTTAGTCTTAAGATTTACTATTTCCCAAAATCATACAAGAGTTTCTAACTGGACATGTTTGAAAAAACAGTAACAAAAAGCTCAAAGCCCACCTGAAATCGGCTCCGGGTGGGGACAGAGGCCCTTCGAGTGCAGAGGAAGCTGCTTCTGTAACTTGGTCTGGCTGCTCTAGAACGCATGTTTTATCTCCAAATAAGGATTCATTTCAAACAGGGATTTCTTTTATTTTCCTAGAACCCGAATGCTTAGTGCTATCCCTACTTTCATACTTGGAATTTCTGAAGCTTTCCTGAGTCTGGGATGCAAAGCTCTTTCATCCACCTTCCCGTTGTGATCAGAGTAGCAAAAGTGAGTGCTGAGACCAAGGTTTTTCCCTCTCCTAAACACTTTCCCTTCCAGAGAACAGTTCTGTCATAAAATGTCAAAACTAGAAGAGAAAAATGTGAAAGGGAAAAACCTACAAAAATATCCTAAAATGTCAAATGCAATCATTTCTAAATACAATAAGCCATAATCATCGCCTGACCTTATTCCTGTGCAGCTAACATGGCTCTCAGAGTCTCCGGGACGACGTCTTCTGGGTGTGATTTCCATGGCGCCGCGAGGCAGGTCGCAGAACGCTCACGTACACAATGAACTACCACAGCTCTTGGTCCGCTCACAGCACTCGCGATCTGCTACGGTCTTGACTCCGTGCTCTGCACGAGTCTGCCCTTCTGCATCCATTTTAACCCTAACCTGGTCTATGACTATGGCCTAGTCATTCACCCAGGCCAGCATTCACTTCTTCATCAGGACCTGGATTCAACTCGGGATACAACTCTGGTGCTTCGGGACGATGAGCCCACTGACTGCTTGGATCAAAGTTTAGGACACTCTCTCCACACGCATGCCCTTTCTCTGCTGAATCCCCAGGACCTCACATCCAGGGCTCCCACCCTTCCCAAGTTCTGCCAAGGATGTTGGGGTCTGTCGCCTGGTCAATCAAGCACTTCACCTGGGCCTCTTCTGAAAGTCCACTGCCTGGCTCCTGGGCACGGACGTTGTGATCTCTGCTTCCTTGCGCTACAGCGATGTAATGCTCAAAGGCAGGCACCTTCTCATGGCCCAGAAGTAACTCATCACTGGAAAAAAGATGAAACAAACATGAAGACACAAACCACGCATGATTTTTCCTGTCCAAACCAGACATTCCCCCTCACCACGCAGAGTATTTTGTTGCTCATAACCTTAAAGCCAAGAGATTCGATCTGCAGGAAACCAGAACATGATGGATGCTGGGAACGCCTGTCTTCACGTGTCTGTGTGGACTCACTTTTACTTCGCTTGGGTTAGTATACCCAGAATGGAACGCAGGGTCCTATGGTACCCCACGTTTAACTCTTTGAGGAACTGCCACACCTCCCCACAGTGGCTGTAGCATTTTACCTTCCCAGCAGAAACACCGAGGGCTCCGACTTCTCCAGCCCTCACAACAACTCGCTATGTTCCATTTTTTGATTCCAACAATTCTAGTGGGTGTGAAGTGGAATCCCACTGCATTTATCTGATGACTAATGATGGCCAGCATCTTCCCATGTGCTTGTTGGCCATTTGTGTGTCTTCTTTACAGCAATGTCCGTTCAGGTACTGTGGTCATTTTTTAATTGAGTGGTCTTTTTATTATTCAGCGGTAAGAGTTTTTTATGTATTCTGTACACAAGTCCCTTAGCAGCTGTATGACTTTCAAATGTTTTCTCCCATTCTGTGGGCTGTATTTTTACTTTCCTGATGGTAAGCACTAAAGTTTTCAATTTTGATGAATTTATCTGTTTTTTCCTTTTCTTGTTTGTGCTTTTACTGTTATACTTAAGAGTGCCAAACTGTCATTGCCAAATCCCAGGTCCTAAAGATTTACCCGTGTTTCTTCCTAAGTATTTTACAGTTTTAGCTCTTACAGTTAGGTCTTTGATCCACTTTGAATTAACTTTGTATGTGGTGGGAGGTGGAGGTTCCACCTTCATTCCTTTGCCATTTGTTGGAAAGACCACCAAATGGTCTTGGCACCTTTGTCAAAAAACAACTGACCGCAGACAGCCTTTTATTGTTAATTAAATGGGAAAGTCCAACTTTTTTTCCTTCTTGTGAATCATTTCTACAAATTCCTGTTTGTTTTAGACCTCAACTAGAAAAATGGGAAAGCTATGTTAAAGGTAACCCGATTTGCACACTTGTTAATGAGCCGCCGCTGTGCTCTCCGCACCTCGGGGCTGTGCCGCCAGGGTCCCATTCGTCCTGAAAAAGGACAAGAGTAAGTTTAAAACCTATATCTCCTCGGGCAGGTAAAGGTATTCATGCAACAGTCTAGGAATGCGGTGCAGGGACCCCAGGCAGACTGGAAAGGGCTCCAGAGTTAGAACCTTGCAGGGCAGTGGAGAGGCCGGCCTCCTCAGGCCGTGGCCCTCCGTCTGTCAGTGCCGACACCACAGGCCGAGGATAAACATATGGTGTTCATTGATTCTTCCGGAAACGCCAGCGTGTTGGTGTGTGTTTGTTTCTTCCACAAATAACGTCTTACCAGGTAATAACTGCTGGATTGGCACCTGCTAACTTTCTCTTGGCATGATGTATCTTCTGCCGGGGATACCAGTTTTTTTCAGTTACATTTATTTCTTGAATCCACGATCCTCCTTTTCTTAGCATTTTCTGTTCAAAATTCTAAAGGAAAGGAACTCTGCTTAACAGTATACATGATCACATTCACACAGATTCACCAAGTAACGATCTTAAAAGAAACAGAATCTCTAGTTGGGGAGGGCGCCGCAGCTTTTCATGCAAACTCTCACGGCAGCACAAATAACAGTGACCACGACCGTGAGGGTCTTACCCTTAGGCTTAAAGTATCCCTCCCTGTGGAGGGTGCCTTTGCTATGCTCCCTTTTGGGGGCAGTATTGTGAAGAACCCTTGAGATTTAAGAAAGCACTATCTGTCTTTATGATCAAGGAAGACTTTGTGTAGAACAGATTTTAAACTAAAACTTTTCTCAGAGAAACCAAACCCACCATCACCAAAGGGTTAAAAATACTCTCAAGTCAGTTTCCTCCAAATAAAAGGAACGTCTCATCTGATTTTCAAGCCAAGCCAAATGATCCCAAGTGTCCATTCTGAGAAAGTGCTGTACAAAACAGTAAGTATTTTAGTAATAAACACAACATGACACATTCCCACCAGGTAACAGGAGATGTGGGTCAATCACAGGCACGCTGTAACAAAGGCACAAAGCGCGAAGAGACCACCGCACCTTCCAGTCAAAGGACGGCTCCTTCACAAACACGTCCATGGCGGTGGTGAGCAGGTCGGGGCGCGAGCGGAAAGCCCTCAGCGCACACACCATGGTGCTGCCCACGAGCCCCGTTTCTTTCAGTGGTAGCATCAGGGTGATAAACTGGCGAGTCAGACGGAAAGGCATCAGCTCAGGGACCGGCAGAAACTACAGAGAAGAGGATGTGTGAGAAGCAGTGGATGCGGGGGAGGGCCCTTCCACGGCTGTCGCTCACGCGTGGGGAGCACACCAGCTCCTGCCACACGGATGTGAAGTCACTGTGTCCACGAGCAGTGACACGGCCACGGAGAAGGAGACTTGGAGCTTGATGTCAGGGAGGGTGCGCTTCACATCCATGCGGGATGTGTCCATGACAGGGCTTCACAGAACCTCCTACCTTTTTACAGGAGCACGTTTCTCTTAGCTCCGATTATCTAATCTATCGGCACACCTTCTACAACCTGTCTGCACAAGGCTGAAACACAGCTGAGATTTTCCCTTTCCACAAGAATGACAACGTCAACGACCATGCAAACCGACCGCATGCAGAGCGGTCGCAAAGCCCAAGGGCAACTCCAGCCCAGAGCGGAGAAGGGCACACTCACCTGGGTGGCTGATCCGAAAGCATGTCCAAAGTCGATCCCGATCGCGCCGCCCGTCTCCAAGCTCACCATGAGGTTGTTCAGGTGCCTGTCTCCGATGCCCAAGACCCAGTGGCTGATGCACAGGAGTGCGTGGGAGCTGGCAAAGTGGTCGCGGAGAGCCAGGAAGGCCTCGGGGCCGGTGCTCATCTTCAGGAAGGCCCGCCTGCAGGGCGACAGTCGCGTGGCCTCTGCCCTCTGCCCCCGCCCCCAGCCCCCGTGAGCAAAGTCGGGAATACTCTTACTTTAAGAGATCGGCCGGCACTTTACTTTCTCTTTTTCTAAAAGATGTGACTGTTTCAGTGCGACTAGCTCCCCTATGATTTAATAATAGGAAATGTCCGATTAGAACTTCTCATGACTTGAAATTTAAACCTCTTTGTTATATTGAAGCTCGAATATCAGACAACAGCTAGATTTTGATGATCTGAGGCAACACTTGCTAAGAAACAAAAGTGAATACGCAACGTTGAGAAGAATGAACTGGTCGGCGCAACACATACTTGAACATGAGCGCGTAGGCCCCAGGGTCACACCTTCCCGACATCCTCCTCAGCCAGTCTCTATACTCAGACGCTGGTGCCCGGGGGTCACTAACAAGTAGGGAAAGAGAAATCAGCATTAGGAAGATGTCCAGGGTTGCTGATTTCAGAGGCAAACATCACCAGGAATTCACTGAAAAGTAGTGAAGAGTCAGGGAAAATAAACGTGACTTTCATCATATTTAATATTAGCACTGAACTCCTGCTACTCTGGGTCTAGGATTTCCACACGCCATTATCCATTCTTCATCACGCCTCAAGAACCATGGCTATCTCCTGTGCAGAAGTTCAGGAGCAGAACCACCAGATGCAATAAACGTCCCACTTCACACACAGGAACAAGATGAGCTGACGATGCAGGCATAAGGTCCCACACGCCTGACCCTGGGCGGGACCCCTCGCAGCAGGACAGCACCACGTGCAACTTGTTTAAAGCACGTAAATCACTAAAGAAGCAAAATGGCCACAAGCTACTTGTTGAAGACAGCCTGTCTGCTTCTGTCATTAAACACTGCCACGCTTTTTTTTTTCTTTTAAACCATTTCCAGTATGCAGACACAGACAAAATCCACAGTAAGTGCCAAAAAGTATCTTCTTAAATGACGATGGGTTTGAATTGAATTTGAAAAGCTTGTTTTCAATAATGCTTCACAGGCAAAAGGCAGTGTGGGGACAGGTGGAAACCCTGTGTTACTTGTATGTTTAGCCACTTTTGCGTTTGCATCAAAAGTTTTAACAATTTTCCTTAAAAATAATAATAATAATCACTAAAGACAGAACAACTTCACAATATGTTACTTAGTAGTTAAATCCCTTAAGGTGAATCTTTTCTGAGTTGCTACTACATTAATTTCACAAAGAGACCACTCCATTTCCATCTAAATTCTCTCCTAGTTTCAATCGGATAAAAGTCTTCAGGCTGGAAAACTGCAACATGTAAATTAAGAAAAAAAAAGCAATGATCTTAGGGATGGGGGCTTGAAGTGCCTTGTTTTAAAAAGGTAGTGGGAAGTAATGTATACAATTCCATATGTGAAAAGCACTTTATACTCCCTGGACACCTGTGTTTACCAGATGCCTTTCACTCTCTCCCATCTTACAAGTGGGAGGCGGGGGGCGGGGGCCGTGGCTCGGGCCCCCTGTGCGTCAGCACAAGCACAAGCGAGAGGGGGGCCCCTGGCCCCGGGGTGCCGGTCCTGCAGGGGCTGCAGGAACAACTTCAGGCAAAAGACTCGAGTGAATGGAAGTAACAGTTGGTAAACACTGCCCCACGTAGCAACGACTGTCCAGGAACGAGAGCGTGACCGATGAGAACACCGGCCCCGCGCAGGCGCTCTCGGGAAGGGGCAGGAGTCCAGTGAGGAGAATCTCCTTGCCCGCCAGCCTAACGCTGGTCCCCCAAACGTGCCAACCCTTGCTTCAAAACGGCTGTAAGCCATGCTGTCCTTAGTTTTCTTTACAGAAACAAGGAAATTTTTTTTTAAAACTTCCTGATTGAAAAATAACATGCTCATCGTAGGAAAACTGGAAAATAAAAAAGGATAAAGGAAAACAGAAAAAGCACCTGATTCATGACCCGGACCTACGCACCCACCTGCGCCCCCTACAGGCCGGGGCAGCCCCACCTCTCCAGCCTCAGCTGCCTCGTCTGTACAGAGGTGACAACGATACTCACCTTCTTGCTTTTTGTAAGAAATAAATGACTTCATACACATTAAGAACTGAGACTAGTGCCACAGAAAATGTATAATTAAATGTTAGCTGCTAACCTTACTGTTTTATTTTCCTCAAAGAGTCTTTTCTTCCCCAAAGTTAATCCTTTTTTAAAAATTGTGATAAAATATATGCAACTACTGTTTAGAACCCTGGACTCCATTTCCTTTGTTCACCCATGGAGAGGCAGATTGAAGTACAGGCCAGGCGGCGGCCAAGGGCGCCAATGCAAGGGCCTGAAAATTCAGGTCCCTGGAGGCAGGGTGGAGGTGACCTGTGGGCTGGGGCGGCCGGGCAGGGCCGGGGCAGGGCCCTGGGACTCCAGGTCACCTGGTGTAGGCCGCCTTCTCCTCCCGTGACATGCTGCTCAGAAGGAGTTCCTTCAAGGTGCAGGTGCTTTCGATCCATTCAATTAGCCCCAACCTGAAAGGAGAGAACAGTCATGAACACCCCTGCCCTCGCTTCTCTAGAACACAGTTCTTCCCTTTCTCCACGAGGATGAACATCACAGGCTGAGCAGCGTCTGTGCTGTTGGCCTCTGTCCCGTGACACCTAGAACCCGAACCGTCACAGGACCCCCTCCTCCCCTTCCCGACAAAACCCCTTCCGGTCCTGTGCCCCCTGCGCCCCCATCGCCCGCAGGGGGCTCTGCGCACCTGGAGGTCATGGGCACCACGCGGTAGGTGGTCACCTGCAGGCCCCTCTGGCCACAGGCGGCGTCGCGGGCGAGCACCGCGTTCATGACCTGCAGCAGCTGGCAGACGCGCTGGTCCTGCCGCAGGTCCTCCCCGCCCTTCACCAGGAAGGCGTACTCGCGCTCGTCGTGCCCGCGGACCACAATGCGCACTGGTCTCCTGAGCGAGGCCATCACTTTCACCTTTAAAGGTCAAACGAAACAGCCCGTGGCTCATCACCAGAGGGGAAACGAGGCCTGGGGCACGCCCTCCAGGGACACAGGAGCGCAACAGAGCAAAGGACAAGCGAGGGCACTGAGTCTCCTGGTCCCTGTTCCTGCCCGGCTGCAGTGCCAAGAGGTGCCAGGTTCCCGGTGACAAGTGAAGTGCTTATAAACATGCGTCCTCGGGAACAAGCCACACACGACATGTCCACTTGCTACAGACACTTAAGACTCGTACGTTTGTCTCACACACACACACACACACACACACACACAGAGTTTATTCTTCGAGTTCACTAGGTCCTTAAACATGACTGATGTTGAAAGACTGGAAACATTATATTAAGGCCAGTAAATTCCCATCAGAAAACTTGTAACACAACCCTCAGAGAACCCCGTGCGCTCGACACCGACACGGGGAGGGAGCTGCCTCTCCCGGAACCCGAGGAGCTGACGCCCGGCACCTACCCGCTCGTCGAAGCCGGCGATGCGGGCGTGGTACTCGGGCATCGGCTTCCCTCTGCCGTCGTACTGACCTGGGACAAACCACAGAAGCTGACTCAGAGGCTGCACCCTGCATTTAAAACACACCCACTGGTCTAACAGGAGGCGAGTTTTAACTCGAAGTTTTCATTGGATGTATTTTTTTAAATGCTGCCATTTCTCAGTTTGACAGGCTAGTGGACGCCGCTTCCCGCTCGGGTGGAGCAGACAAAGGCAAACAGGGACGGTAGCGCCCCGGGCGAGCACCCGTGCTGTTTCCAGCGGAGTCAAGCTGCATGTCAGGAGGCTCTGTTTTTGGTGGTTTGCTTGAAACTCATGGTATGTGATGCACAGCTGTTAATAACAACAAAGGAAATTGTTTCTCCAAATCTCTTTCTCCCCACTGGAATAAGGACCTAAGTGACCACAGTGAAACACCTGGTCTGGCAAATTCCACGGTGAAGACAGGGCGGGTCCTCAGTGCCACTAGCGTCCCTCCTGCTGGCACGTCGTGTGCCAGCACCTCGCTGCTTTAGGTGGGACCAGCGCACACCCCACAAAGCAGTGTGCAGGCACACCGCGTTTTACTGCATTTCTCCGATGCTGCAGTTCCTACCACGCACGGGTAGGTTCAGAGGACATTACCAGCTACCGTTATTAGTAGGTGGACGTCTGAGCACTTGTCTTAACCAGGAATATGACTAGACGTTTAATAAGCGTACTACTCACAGTAATTATAGATTTTCCTAATGATGAAAAATATGTGGAATTTAAAATTCTTTTTAAAGAAAGAAAACTGTCAAGACCCCGATTTCACCATCTTAGAGTCAAAAGTGCCGGCTGCAGCACGATCTCCTCCAAGCACCCTCCTGCCCACCCCCGCCGCCGCGAGGCGAACTCACCAGGGACCTCTAGCTCGTCCCTCAGGAACTCCGCCCTGAAGCTGCTCATCCAGGGCGAGCACTCCTTCAGGTTCCCCGGCGCCTTCGAGGCCCTGCTCATCCTCCCGAGCAGCAAGCTGGTGATGCTGCGGAAGTCCTGGGGCCTCATGCCAGGGAGCTTAGAGCCTCCTCTCCCGAAGTGGTCATCAAATTCTTTCCCAAAAGCCTGAAATTAATGATAATTTACCTGAAATATTAATGTTTAGCTGAACTTCTGAAAAAGTTCCAGGCTCACGAATCTTTACAATAGACAGGTGCTCAAGTTGTATTGGGTTTTTTCTGTGCTTTTAACTGACAGTTTCACTCTCCTTGAATGTTTCAACACTCTTAAAGCACAGCAGGCTGCCTTTGTTTTTGTCTTTGTGCGCCTTTGAGAAGATGGAAAGGATGACAGTCAGCGGTGACTTCTGAGCATAAGTTCTTAATAAGGGCTTTAAACACATGGGGAAATCCTTTAACCTCTGGGACCGTTGTATAGCTGCTGATCTGCACCATCATGACAACGGGAGTAAGTAGGAACAAAGTACAAAATAAAGGACATAATTCAATAGAAATGAACAGCCCAGGGACTGCCCTGCTGGCGCAGTGGTTAAGAATCCACCTGCCGATGCAGGGGACACGGGTTCGAGCCCTGGTCCGGGAAGATCCCACATGCCACGGAGCAACTAAGCCCGTGCACCACAACTACTGAGCCTGCACCCTAGAGCCCATGCTCCACAACAAGAGAAGCCACCGCAATGAGCAGCCCCCGCTCACGACAACTTGAGAAAGCCCGCGCGCAGCAACAAAGACCCAAACAGAGCCAAAAACAAATAAACAATTTTTAAAAAAATGAACAGCCCAAAGTTCTTCCTCGCAGCAAAGAGAAAAACATAAGAAAAAAACACTTTCCCTTAGTGAGGGTCTTTCAAGCCATTATTTTGGATCAAGAACCAGTATAAATAGCATTTGGGTAAGCTGTATTTCTAGAAGCGATTATTATTAGAAGTTCCCTATCCTGCAATATATTAAATCATTCTTTGTATTAGTTTCTACTCAAATATTTAAATTATAACCCTGATATCAAAACTTAAAAAACAAAACTCAAGAGTATTACTAACGGTGACCTAAGGTGTCAAGATTCACCTGATCATCTTTAATTAGAAATGTTTTCCCAAATGTAGAACTAACCCCACATCATGAGCCTGGTATAAATGAAATATCAGCTCTGTTTTAGACAATCCACTACAGGAAAATTAACATATATAAAACACAGTTCTTCCTTGGTCTATAAATGGCCTGAAAGTATAGAAACAGTCTGCAATCCTTAGAATGAAGGGAAAGATCAACCCGCATTTCCCAGCATAACCAGAACCAACACTGATCCAGATGGCAAAATGCCCCTAAGGGGCCCCTAGACTGAAACCTGAGGCAGTTCTGTTTTAGTGGATTAATATTTTAAATAATCGACGCAAATTATGTGCTGATTTGGTACAAAGCAGAAAGTTCCAGATGGACCGTCCCAGGTACTAGGAAGCAAGCCCTGGACAGACCACGGCTGCAGCTGTGGGGAGGTTTCTGCCGGGCTCGGCCCTGCTGGGCGAGCGGTGGGCTGAGCTTGGCCGGGACAAAGCCCGCCAGGCTGCGGTTTCCAGGGTGGGGCCAACAGGCAGACCCCCACCCCCCCCTTCGCAGGAAGCTCACGGCGTCCCCTCTGCCGCCCTCTCGGTCGGCCCTGGCCCGGCCACGTGCTTAGCACAAGCGGCGTGGCTCAGAACGAGGCCTGGCGAGCCCCAGACCCTGGCCGATTTCACACGTCAAGCCTGTTGGGGCCGCCATCCCTGCTGCCCGCCGGGGCTGCTCCTGCACTGTGACCGCAGAGGCTGGCGCGGCCCCAGCTGGGGACAGGGCGGACGCAAGCGCCTTCCCACCGACGGTTCCCGCTGTGGCCGCGGGCCCGCCGCCCTTCAGGACCTTCTCAGGACGTGGGTTGCCCGCCGGGGACCTGCAGTCACTGGGCAGCAGTGCTGTGAGGCTGACCTGATAGGACATGGGGTCGAACACGCGTCATAAAATGCAGTACGTGCCCAGGTTTAGGGTTTTACTGTCACTTGAGACACAGCCCGGGACACATGAGGCAGCAGGTAGTCCTGTCTGTTCCCACATTCAGACAGTTAAGGGAAGCTCCCCGAAGCAGGGACGACTCCCCCGGCCCTCCCTCTGGAGGTCAGAACCGTCCCCCGCCCGCGTATCCGACAGAGACGCCAGCGGTGGGCTCCGTGGGCAGAGGTGAGTGGAGTCGGGCCTGCCCCCGAGTCTGACTCAGGAGGGCGCCCCGGAGTCACTCTGCCTCCTGCACAGGAGCATGGCTCAGTGGACGAGGGACACAGGCTGTGGAGCAACCCCCAGCGCCCAGAGGGGAGGCACCGACACAGGCTGCAGCACGCGTGCCGCCGGCAGGGCGTGTGACCGACGTCTCGCTGGAGCACTTGGCACACCCCCAGGGGACAAAGACGCTCCTCCGCACCAGCGACGTGCGACTGGCGAGCGCCGCGGCTCCTGCACGCGCTAAAGCTTCCTGAGGTTTCGTGAACAGAAGCGGTTTCACCAAACTGTCAAAACGAACTCAGCGTGACAAACGCAGGAGAGGTGCACACAGGTGCGGACGGAGGAGGCCCACCCCGTCCCGGGGGTGGGGGGGCGGGGGTGGGGGTGGGAGGGGCCAGACGGGGGCAGGCGGGGAGCGCGGCGTGCGTTCTCGCCCTTCCAAGTCTGGAGCAACTTTGAAACTAGAGCTCACGCTGACGCCACAGTTCTGTCCACACAGCACGTGTCAGGTGGCCCCGTGAACTCTCGGAGCCTTGGACAGAACTAAGTGCTCACAAAATGGTTACAACCTGCGGCAAATACAAACGTTTTCCTGGTCCGATACCCAAATCACTCTGAGAATTAAAAACATTAAACTACACATAACCTTCATATCTAAGAATCTGGCCATGAAGAACAGAATGTAATAGAAACCCTGAGGTTTTACCTGTGCCCCGCTTGCCACTGTCTGACCTAAAAACACGCCATCAATATCTAACAGAGAGACACAAATCTAAGGAAAGTTTACAAATTCAACAGACATTTTAAAACCAGAAGTGTTAACACACCAGCAAGTAGAAGCCCTCGTCTTCATAATGACTCTGTAATCACCAAGCGGCTGCCGCTCCCCCGTACCTGGATAAACCTCCTTCGAAAACTCCCGAGACCCGGAGCCTGTGGGTCTCCCAAGGCTGCGTACATTCTCTCATACATCCTCTCAAGGTTCTTCTTATTTACAGGGTTCTTCTCTAGTTCAAGCTTGACGTCCTCCGTCCAGTCCTGTGCAGAAAAAAAGACACGTCAAGCTGGACTGCAGGCAGGTTGCACTGAGCCCGTGTCTTACGTGCGGGAAGCTGTTAACACTACCTTAAAGAGCATCTCAGGGCTGGAGAGCTGCTCCAGGGCGTTAATGAAGTCCTGAACCACTCCTTCTCGATCTAACTTAGCTTTAATCCTACAAAAAATGACCAAGTTTAGGTGCTCAAACATCTTCCAAAGATCCAAGGCCTATAATTTTTATGTCTATATAATTATATTTATATATAAAACAATACATAACCAACTACACAGTCTAGGGAAGGAGCAATTTAAAAATTATCTCCAAAACAGATGAAGCACAAAGTGTGTCCTGTATCAAGAGATGAGGTGAAAGCAAATTCTCAACATTTTGGCGCCCACGATCTCGAGTTCAAAAGGCCCCGCTTCTCAACAAACTTTCAACATTTCTCTTTGCTTTCTTTCTAAGGAAGCGATCACGCGGCAGCTACCTCTGCTGAGACACAGGAGGGCACCACAGGGTGGGTGGGTTGCATGGCTGGCCCATCGGCGAGCCAGGATGAGGGCTGTGCCCCCCAGCCTTGTCCCTCGGAAGCAAAACACTAAATAATGAGGCAAATCAGCTCTTGACAGAGAAGGGCAGCTAAAATGCCGTGCATTTACCAAGTATTCTTTCTAAAGTAAAACACTGCTGCCGGCTCTGGCAACTGTCCTCACTCACAAATCAACTGAAGAAGCGAAAAGGACACCTGGGCAGTTTACTGACTTAACGAAGAAGGGGGGGCTTCCCGGAGATTTTAAATTACAGAACAATTTCAGGAACTGATTCCAAAAAGCATCTCATCTAGTCTGTCTCAACCAACAGATTACTAATGGTTAGCATAACCATCTCATGAATAACATTTTAAGATGAACTGTGTTTACAAAAGGAAATAAATTCTACAGCAAATAACACACCAGGGCAGATGCACCCAACAGACAGACATCTAGGCCTCCTGCCCTCCATGGCAGCTCTAATTCATCTGAGGACACACATAAGCGTCCCTGTGTCTGCTTTGACCACAGACGTTTCGATAACCTTTCAGTGTTGGATGGACCTAATTTTTCTTGTGTCACCTGGCCACAAAGTCCTTGTTCTTATGGCCAGCAGAAGTGTCTCTGAAGGCATAGCTTTCACTGCTTATCATGAATGGGTACACGACGGCCTGCGGGTAGTGGTCGGCGATGTCCGCCACAGTGCGCTGGACGGCGACCCCCTCCTCCTTGTCTAGCAAGGCCACCATGTGGCTGATCCAGCCGATGAAGTGCCAGCAAGGAATGGAGGACATCTGAAACAGAGAGAAATGAGTAATGAGCGACACATGCAGCGTTCTTCCCTTACGGAAGTACTGTGTGTCCAGTATCAAAGTATGGCTGTATTTGCTACCGGCAGTATAAAAACCGACAGACGCGTAGACAGAAAGTCTTCGCAGCCCTCTCGGTTCCGACCCACTGGGAACCATCGACTCTTCTGGGCCTTTTCAGGGCGTGTGCACGTGGACCCTTTCTTCAGAAGAATGGAACTGGAGAAGACCTGCTGTTGCTGGTTTTTCTTAGATCTACCTCATTCCTTTTAACAGCTGTACCATATTCTGCTTCATTTCACAAGGGCTCTATGATGAACTTTTAGGGTATCTGCAATTTTTGCTATCCAGATACTACAATGCACAACCCTATATGTTTATCTCTTTGTACTTGTGCTATATACCCACAGGAGAAATTCCTAAATGAGTTCCTAAATTCCTTTTTACTTTTAATGTGAACCTTAACAACTGTAAAAACATGGCTAAATTTCCCTCCAAGAAGATTTTTCAAATTTCCACTTCTAAAAGCGTACATCGACTACTTTCCAAAATCCTTTCCGACACTTGACGTGATCCATTTTTAAAATCTACTGTCAATCTGACAATTTTTAAAATCTATTTTCAATCTGAGAAGTGAAAGATATCTAACTTTAATTTGCGCGTCTCATCATTAGTGAGGCTGGGCCGTCAGCGTTTACCTGCGTTGCGTGCTTTAACCGCACGTGTGTCGCCCCTTGCTACGAGTCTGTCTGTTGCGGACAGTAGAGACGCCTGCTCTCCGTCTCCAGTGTGTGTTGCAAATTTTTTCTCCCAGTTTTTTTTTCCTTAACTTTGTATATGGCATTATTTTAACGATAGAAACGTCAAGTTATTTTCCTCTATAGCTCCTGGGTTTTGTCTCTTAACTCCAAGACCATTTTCAGATTTTGCTCAGGATTTCCTCTAATGCTTTTCCAGGCGTTTATTTCGAGATAAACTCCGCCGCACTTGGAATGCTGGTGTAAAGCCAGGAAGGACGGGAGGCTTGGGGTCCCTCAGTGCAAGGCCAGCTGCCCATCTCAAGGGTCATGAGAACATCGACCCACCATTCCATTCGTTTCCACACAAACTCAAAATGCTATTTTTATTATATACAAGTATGATTTGGGGGGAAAAAAGAACCATAACTTACTGAAATATTTCTTTACTTATCTTTGAGGAAAATGCATGTGTACCACATTTCATACCGAATTTACTTTAATCTCCTGTGTAGGACCTACTGAAAACCCTCACCTGTCCAAGCGCACAGAGAACTGACTGCGGGCTCGGCGACCAGCACCGTCTACAGACCTGCTGTGCACCCTTTCTGAACTATTACGTCATCAACTCAAAGCCTGGCCCTGTCTTCCAGTTAAACATCCACGAAGTCGCTAAGGAGCCTTTCTGATAACCCTCCCCTTTTTCCCCAATGCAGCCCCAGGGGAGAGGCCGGGATGGGGTGAGAGCGGGCAAGCGCGATGTGGGGCAGGAGCCCTGGGGGTTCCCGAGATGTGGAGCATGGGGGGACGGCACCTGAAACGTCCGCCTTTTCTCGCTGCTGAACAGTGACCTGAGCATAAGGCCCCCGGACGTACAGACGCAGCTCAGCCCTGAGGGGCAGCCAGCTCCGGGTGGAGGTCTCACTTCCCGTCTCGGTCCTCGTTCAGACGCGGCCTCGTGTCAACACCCACAGAGCAAAGTGGGTGCATGGGAACACTCCCTTACACGGTTTTCAATGACACGTGTTGTTGGGATGGAGCAAAACTCAGTGGTTACGAAAAGCCATTAACACACGCACCCCACACAACACATCTGTTAGTTCGGTCAAGTCCCGTCCGCCAGAAGGAAGACACTGACCTCTCTGGTCATGAGGCTCAGGGTCTCCTCTGGATACTGCTCAACGATCTGGAGGAGTCTGGGGAACTTCAGCCTGGCCTCGCTGGAGTGTAACTTCAGAGCTTTCAGCATTTTGTCCACCACAATGGCCGGATACGTGCGCAGTTCTGCAGCGTCCAGGACTACCGGGGACAGGAGAGGAGAGACGTGGTCACTACCCACACACAGACACGAGTGGCATACTCAGCGCTGGCTGCTCTCGCCCGGGCTTCCTTTCTAACAACTACTGCAGCTCAGCAGACGGTCTCGGACTGCATGTAAGAGCTCCTCTCTGGGGCTTCCCTGGCGGCGTAGTGGTTGAGAGTCTGCCTGCCGATGCAGGGGACACAGGTTCGTGCAGTCCGGGAAGATCCCACATGCCGCGGAGCGGCTGGGCCCGTGAGCCTGCGCTCCGCAATGGAAGAGGCCGCAACAGTGAGAGGCCCGTGTACCGCAAAAAAAAAAAAAAAAAAAAAAAAAAAAAAAGCTCCTCTCTGACGCTGACCTCCGCTACCGGGTGAAGTAGTTTGCTTCCTGGGCTGGAACACGAGGGGTGGCCACAGGAGCTGGTCAGGCACGCGCCAGGGAAGCAGACGGAGGGAGGGAGGGACAGAGACGCCCAACTCCGGTCCCACACCGGCCGTGGGGCATGGCCATGTCACAGCCTCTTAAACAGACAAGCCATCTCTTAGAACACATGCCATTGAAAAACACACAGGAGAGCACAGGACCCGCAAGACCCTACATCTCCGGCGGGCAAGCGCGGGGCTCACCGGGGGGGCCCTCCTCCTGCTTGCGGAGCCGCTGGTCACAGAACTCCACCAGCGCCAGGTAAGCCGCCACCAGCCCACACGCAGGCTCCTGGCCCCGTGCCGAGCGCCCGGCCTCCTCCTGTGCTTCCGTCCGCACGGCCTCAGAAAGGTGGTGGAACGCTCTCTGGTACAGGCCTGCCGCAACCTGGAACGCACAGACCGCGGCAGGCTGTGAGCGAGACCAAGCTTCCGGAAGACCCTGCCCCCCGGGACCCGTCAGCCACGGGTAAACAGAAAGCCGCTCGAGGGCAGAGCCAGGTCTGCCTGGACTGGGAAAGAGATGCCAGCCCTACGCCATCTCGGCGCCTGAACACCAACACGCGGGGCATGGCTCAGGAGGGGCTGGAGGCTGGGGACACAAGTGATGCGGGGAGCACGTGGGAACTCACAAATACACAGAACCACCTGAGAAGTGCCAACAAAGCAGGTGCTACACAAAAAAGCAGAAAAGCTGATTCTTCCCATAAGCTAGCGGGGTGTCTGAATGGTGACCAGTGGTGAGATTCCACTAATAAGATTCACGGGAGAACCGTCCACATCAAGCCAACACAGACTTCTCATTATTAACACTAAAAGAAGGGTGTCGTTCAAATAAACAGGAAACACGGGGAGTAGGTCATTTTTCCAATAAGAAACCTGACTGCGTGTAACTGTCAAATGTGTCTTGAAAACACAAAGCGAGACTTGTCATTTCTTTCGTGTAGCGGAGCCTGCGCGGTCGAGACAAACACACGACACGAAGCGCTCAGGCTCCCAGCGTCACTACCTTCTCTGCATCCTCTGAACTGGATCCTGAGAGCTCCACGACGCTCCTGGCCTTGCTCTCCTCGATCCCAGCGAGGCAGGTGGGCTCACTGCTGAGAGCGTCGGCCATGATCTTGTACGCTGTGCCCACGAGAATGTTATGGTCACGGGACGCCACAACGTTTCTGCTCAAGTAGCCTGATGTGTTCTCACCTGCTGGATTACACACACGGACACACAGGATTTTTTGAGAACTGAGTGAGTGACGTAAGTTACAAAGAAGATATTCATAGTGTTCAAAGGCTGTTTTCTATTAAGAAACTAAAAGAAATCTTGAAGGTATAAGAAACTGACTTCAAACGTTGACTCGAGAATCTCTCGAACTCACATTAATGAACAATGTTCTTTGTCACCAGCGACCACGGCCCACCGAGGCTCAACAATTAAAACACCAAATAAACTTTCATTCAAGCATCACCCTTCTGCATTTTGTCCAAGCACTTCTTTGTGTTAACAGAGAACAGGAAGTGTGCTTTCTAATGCATTCATGCATGTACATCAATAACGCAGATTTTTATACTGATGCTGTGACCTACAGCTGACAAGGCAACAGAGACCACCGCAGTCCAAGGTCTAGTACTACGTCCGGCCGTGTGGCTCTGGGCAAGCCTACAGCGTGCAGAGGTCGAGAAGAGAAAGGGCTGTCACCCGGCAAGTCCTGCACGCACACCACCTGCTCCTCCGGGAGACGCTTACTTCACAGGGCCGTGACCGACGGCAGCCGGTCATTATCACGAGAACCGAGTGCCGTCTTCATGGCAGCAAACTCCTCCTGCCCCCCCGAAAAGCCTATAAAAGAGCTGAGCAGTCACAGCGTCATTTTCCGATCCTGGGATCAACGTGGAAAGTGCTTCCCCGTCCTGCCCAAGAGCCGGGCTCGGGACCAGCGGGAGGCCACAGGAAAGCCCTGCCGTGCACCTGGGACGTGCACACGAGACCCGGGACCCACACACGGGGCTCCCGCTCAGCCTTACAGGCCACGTCATCACAGACAGAAGAACTGAGGAGGAAAAAGGCTCTCATGGCTAATTGTTTTAGGCAGTTCTTGTATGTAAACATAAAGTTTTCAAAATAATTAAACTGTTACACCCCAAATTTGGCTAAGTCTTAAAGAGGACATTTTAGAACTTCAACTTTAGTTTACAGATGAAGAAACAAAAGCTCCAGGAGTCACAGGCGGTAGCATTACTGGACACACAGCACCTTGGCACCGCATGTTCGGTAAATACTTAATAAAACTTTTACAAATTTAATTCCCACTGTCAGATAAAGCAGCACAAAGGATACTGCGAGAAGACACACAGCCACAACACAAACTGTGGGAGGAGAAGAGCCTCGTACCCAGCAGGGGCACCGTCTTCAGCGCCGCGCAGAGCTGCTCGGGCGGGCGCTGGGCCCGGGCCCGGCCGTGGCTGAGCCGGCAGTAGCTCTGCACCCACTTCACGAGCCAGTCCTCCCGTGTTTTTGACTCTCTGTGCAGCTCCTTCAGCAGTTTCAAGGCAAGCGAGAAATTATTCTACACGGCGGAAGAGAGAAAGCAGAAAGATGACACAGGAAGATGATGAGAAGTCAGGTCACTGTACGAGAGGAGCTCCTCGCTGGCCCGCAGCGACCCATCACCTTAGCTTCACCGCGGGGACAGATACACAGTCCAGAGTCTCCGGGACACTCACGCAGCGGGGCACCCATGGCTGCCGTCTGATTCCAGGACTCTGTCGTCCGCCAAGAAACCCTCCATCCACAGGCATCTGCTCCCCTCCCCCAGCCCCCAGAGACTACAGCCTTCTGCCCCGGGTCTGCCCGTTCCGGACACGTCCTACCCAGGGAGTGTGTCAGGTGGTGCTCGCATCAGAACTTCACCCCTCGCTGTGGCTGCGTAACATGCACTGCTTGCCTAAACCACAGCTCATTTATCTATTTATCTACTGATAAACCTTCGCGTTGTTGCCACCTTTTGGCTATTCTGAATAATGCTCTTTTTTCTAATTTCAATGAACACAAAGAATCTGTATACAGATTTCTGTGTGGACGTTAAGTTTTCATTTCTCTTGGGTATATACCGAGGAGGGGAACTGCTGGGTCAAATGGTAACCCTCTGGCTTTTGGAGGAGCTGCCAGACTGATTTCCACGGTGGCTGCACTGCTCACCTCCCTGCACGGAGGGCCGTCCCTCCACTCCAGCCGTCCTGTGGGTGTGCAGCGGGACCTGGCTGTGGTTTGACCTACATCCTCCTGATGACTCGTGGTGCTGAGTGTCTTTTCTTTCCTTCTTTCTCTCTCTCTCCCTCTTTCTTTCTTTCTTTCGCCATGCCACACGGCTTGCGGGATCTTAAGTTCCCCAACCAGGGATCGAACCCGTGCCCCCTGCAGTGGAAGTGCGGAGTCCTAACCACTGGACCGCCAGGGAAGCGCCCTGAGTGTCTTTTCATGTGCGTACTGACCACTTGTGTGTCTTCTTGTGAGAAATGTCTATTCAGATCCTTTGCCTGTTTTCTCGCTGGGTTGTTTGACTTTCTGTTGTTCGGTTGTAAAGAGTTATTTATGTATTCTGGATAAGCGGACCCTTACCAGATACATGATTTCCAAATATTTTTTCCCATCATATGGGTTGTCTCTTCACTTTCTTGAGTGTGCCATTTGAGGCACAGAAGTTTTTAGTTTTAATACACATTTCTCTGTTTTTTACTTAGCTGGTTGTTTGGGGATGTCTTTTACATCTAATTCCCTGCTGAGCTTCAAGGACACTGACATCAGTCCTGTGCGTCCTTGTTACGACCCTTCCAACCACTCAGTCCAGGAGTCCAGCCACCCTCGTCATTCCTGCAGTCTCTGGCCTTATTACATCTGCATATAAGAGTGTACATTTCACACAGTTCTCATCCCCACCAGCACGTCCAAGACCTTCGATGACCTCCTAGCCTCCAGTCCCTAGTGCTGGGTCACATGCTCTACAATCCACCTCAAACCAGCATCAGGAGACAAGCCGTCCGCCCACAGCGGCCTCCACAACTCCCAGCTTCTCCCCTTGGGATTCTGTTTAAACGTATCTCCGTACCTGCCTCTCCTACCACCCCCAAATGCCCCCCGCTCCATGGGGCCCTCCTGGCCCCTCTTCTTGTGCCCTGCCCCCAGCAGCGGGGAGCACCCACTGCACCCCCGCCCTGGGATGTGCCCCTCACTTCCTGCTGAGAGGCCACATGCGCCACCTCGGCCCCGGCCACTCCCTGCTGCACCCGGAGCTGAGGGGATGGAGGGCGAAATGGCCAGGGCCTGCTGGAAAAACAGCATCTCCTTTTTCTCTGCGGGAAACAGTGAGGGAAGACACTACCTGAGTCCAGAAAGACGCAGTGGGGAGGGGGCACGACTTGAAACACCCACAGCATCCACAACTTCAAGGGGAGAGCCTGGGGAGACCAGGCGAGGGGGCAGGGCCTCCTCGGTGGAGTATCTGAGACCATCTGAAGGCCAGCTCGTCCAGAACTGAACGCAGGGAACTGACAGAGTTATTACTTCCTTTATTCACTTAGGCTGCTGTTATGGGAAATATAAAAATTCCTGATACAAGACCCATCTCAAAGAAACACCTATAAATGAGCCTTTAAACCCACAAAACAGAAATATTATTTGTACTAGAATAATATTCTTTGCTTTATAATAGCAATCAATATAGGGTCATTAAAACAGCAAGCTCCCCTAGTATATCCAAATATGATTTAATTACATGAAAAATATAATTTAATACAGTTGAAATGCTTATATGTGACTTTTAAGCAAACCGCCCTTTTATCAAGAAAGGATCTTATTATCAAATGATGGATTTCCACAAACTAAACCTAAATATAATTTGTTACTACCTGGCAAGCATTCATTTTGTTAAATAAGAGAAAACCTTTTCTTTATAAGTAAAGCAGAGAATAATCATTTTGAGATGATTAACAAGTGTATAATAAACTTTAGAGGCTTTCTGGAAATTTTTAAGTAAGTATTTCTTCAAGTGTACTTCCTTATAGAGAAAAAAAAAGTACTAACTACTCAATTATCTCTAAGCTTCAGATTTTAAAGAAAAGCTAAGTTTAAAGAATGCCAGTTTTGGATCGTCTGTGACCCGGGCGTGCCCACCTGCTTCCGTGCGCTCTCCACCATCTGCAGCCTCATGGAGAACTTGCAGCTCGCGATCAGAGACCGAGCATCTTCCCCCAGAGCCTGCACGCCCATCCCGTCCGCATCCTCACTCACACCACCATCGTCCGGAAGGAGACTGAGCTTCTCCTCTATTTTGCTGAGAAAGAAACATCTACAGGAAACAAAGAAAAATAAGAATTAATGCCGGACGCATAAAAGAAATCTCTGAGATTCAGGAAGCTGCTGGACAGCATTCAGACAGAAATTCTACAGTTGTTAAAATTTTGCTCATTTTTTAGACTATAAATATACACTCTCAGAACGGGACTTAACCCCCATTTTAATTAACCAGCTCTTGGAAGATCACTGAGGGTACTTCAACACAATTTTCCAGACAGCATCTACCGCTTCCACCTCCACAAAGTGAAGTATTCACACTCGCAACCTGCTCTCTTAACAAATGGACAGCACACCCTGTGTTGAGTCAACACCATTTTTCTCCTTTTATCTCTGAATCTAAGGTCTTCGTCACACACGTGGACAGTGTCAAGCAGCGGGCAGGTTACCACCACCGAGAACAACGGCTGTATCACATGAACGGCCAGAAGGTTATTCTTATTTGTATCATGATTTACATATTTGACTTGGTTCCCATGATTCTAGTTTCATTATTTTCGTTGTCAGTAACACGGACAAAGGACCTGAACATACAACATTCACCCCAATTAATAGTCAACTAACTTTCTGTGCATCTGCGGACTAATTTCGATTTCTTAGAAACACTGCAGCCACATAAACTAGCAAGTCTCACACCTCTCTTGCTTATTTTTTTCAGTTTTTCCCAACAAGCAGCCTCCCCAGCCACGGATCTGCTCCTGTACTCCTGACCCCATGACCACCACGCAAGTGCCCACTTCCTTCCCAAGAGCTAAACAAGCGAAGGTGGTGGACCCCGGGTGCTGGGTAAACACCTGGAGAAGCAACGCGTGAACAGGAATGTCACCCTGTGGCGTGAACGAGGGCCTGGGCTCCCAGAAAGTGGGGCAGCAGGGGAGAAGGACACGCCGTCACCAGCGAGAAGAGGGCATTCCACTCCGCAAGGCAGGGTAGCCAGGAAGTCCCAGAGGGAGGGCACAGGTGAAACAAAGGTGATACCTGCCATGCTCTTGTGTCAGCCCTTGGAGGAAGGAGCCCGGAAAGAGCCATCTTGGTAAAAGTGACAGAGCCCTGGCTCTGGTGAGGCCACAGGAGGCGCCACAGCCGCCCTTCTGCTGGTGACGGCTAGAAACGGGGTAGTATGCAATCACAACCACCCAGGGGTCTGAGGGTCAGCAAGAGACGGCCACCTTCAAGGACGCAGAGACCAGAAAAAGGTTCTGCCACTGTGGTGAGTGTCCTGCTTTTCTCTATCTTCTCCCAGTTCTGCCACAAGGACAACCACAATGTGGAGCGTGGCAGCCTGAGTACGAAGACCCTGAAAGAAGCAAGCCCTGTTGTGTTGTGCCCAGAGGAACCAAAGGCTGCAAAGGGAGCCCTGCAGGGGAGAGAGCGGACAAGGGAGCCTCAAGCTCCAAACAAGAAGCCGCGTGGGCCGTGGCTACCCCACGACGGGCACATGTGCAGGACTGACTTGAGAGCTGAACTGAGACCTGAGCCAGGAGAAAGCGAGAGCCCAGGTGCAAGTCTAAGGGGCCGGCTGCTGCAGGGTCAGAACAGCCCACGTCCCCTGGGAGCTGTAAAGGGGCTCAGTCTACACACTTTCTAGGACACAAGCCAAAATTCACCGAAATCCAAAGAACCCAAGAAAATGTGCCTGTTTTTAGTGAAAAGGACAGTAAGCAGATGTCGACTCTGAGATGATCAATAGGTTGGCAAAGGTCATACAAGGACCTTTAAACAGCTATTTTAACCATCTCTAAGGGGTCAAGAAAAATACACATGGAATAAACGAAAAAGTAGGTATCTCAGCAGAGAGGGAGTGTAAAAAGAGCCAAATAGAAATTTTACTGAAAAGTACCCGAAATAAAACATTCACTAGACAGAATTAAAAGAGGAAACAACAGTGAGTTTGAAGACAGATCAATAGAAATGATCTAATCTGAAGAATAAAGAGAAAAAAGATTGAATGAAAGTGAACCTGTGGGACAATGTCAAAAGGTCTAATATATGTGTAATTGGCATCCCACAAACGAGAAAAATTGGGGCAAAAAAAATACTTGAAGAAACAATAACAGAAAATTTCCCAAATTTGGTGACATATATGTACAGATTCAAGAAGCTTGGTGAAGCTCAAACTGGATAAATTCAAAGAAAACCATACACAGACACATCATAATTAAACTGATAACCAACAATTAAAAAAAACAATCTTGACACCAGCCCCCATATATGACACATTACATACTGGGGAACAACCATTTGAACAAGCATGACCTTCCCTACATAGAGGACAAATGATCCCCCAGTACTCTATACCCTCAGAAAATATTCTTCAGGAATGAAGTGAAATAAAGACACCTCAGGCAAAGGAAAAGCAAGAGAATTCATCACAGGCAGATCTGAATTCCAAGAACTGCTAAAGGAAAATCTTCAGCTGAAGGGAAATATTAGAGGAAAACTTGGATCTTCAGGAACAAATGATAAGCATCAAAAATGGTGAGTGTAGGGCCTTCCCTGGTGGTCCCGTGGTTAAGACTCCGCCCTTCCACTGCAGGGGGCATGGGTTCAATCCTGGTTGGGGAACTAAGATCCCACATGCCATGCAGCATGGCCTCTCCGCAAAAAAAAAAGGAAAGGAAAAAAGAGAGAGAGAGAAAGAAAGAAAAAGAAATGGTGAGTATAAAAGACTGTTCCTTGTAAGTTCTGAATCATGTTAGACTATTTAAAGCAAAAATATATTATCTGTTAATATTTTCACTGTTACTTCATATATATATATATATATACATATACGTGAAGTACACACGTCAATGTGTCTTTACTGCAACATAAGCTAAAGTGCACATTTCATCAGGAAGACACAGCAATTATCAACATGTATGTGCCTAATAACTGATTATTAGGCAAACAGACAATTCCACAATCACAGTAGGAGGTTTTGAAATCCCAATCTCAACAGCAGATGGAGCTAAACAAAAAAAATCACTAAAGACATGGAAGATCTGAAAAACACAATTGACCACCTCAATCTAAATGAAAATTATAAACATTCTGCAGTCCAAGAACTGCAGAATACACAGGATTTTCAAGTGCACATGGTGTATTTACTAAAGTAGACCATACGCTTGGTCATAAAACAAGTCTCAATAAATTTAAAAAGGCTGAAACCATACAGTGTGTGTTTATAACCACAAGGAGTTAATTCAGAAATCAATAAATAAGAGACACAGAAAACTCACTTCTAACTATTTCATGGATCAAAAACCGTGTGCCACAACAACTGAGCCTGCGCTCTAGAGCCTGCAAGCCACATCTACTGAAGCCCGTGCACCTAGAGCCCGTGTTCCGTGACAGGAGAAGCCACTGCAATGAGAAGCCCGCGTACCACAACGAAGAGTAGCCCCCCACTCGCCACAACTAGAGAAAGCCTGTGCACAGCAACGAAGACCCAACACAGCCAAAAATAAATAAATTTTTAAAAAAAGCAACATATTACATCATGAACACAGCAAAGACAAGTGATGTCACCACACCACAAACAGCAAAGATAAGTGACATCATCCAGATCGTGACACAGGTCATTCTCGACCTCGGTCCCCCTCACAGGAAAACCAACCAACAACACTCAAGGACAAGACAGCACTGGGAAAATCCCACAACATGGGGATGAGGTGAAAACAGCCCCACACCCCAGGGACTGCGAGGGACCCCACTTGAAGGGTGCGAGAAGAAGCCACACTGGGACCGCAGCCAGGGCCCCCGAGCCTACGGTTTCTCCAGTGGGAAGAGGAAAGCCCAGGGCTGTGGGTCTCACCTCCCAGGCATCGCGGGGCTCAGGGTATGACAGAAGACGGGGTGGGGCTTACAACTACCAGGGCTGGGATCCTGCCAGGCAGTCCCAGCAGAGCCCAAGCAGAAATGCTAACCAGTGGCTTCACGTGCCTGAGCCGACACGGTGGCCCAGTCTGACCAGGGAGCTGGGCAGGGCGCGCGTCTGCCCGATTCAGGACCCAAACAATGAGCCTTGCTGGCCTGGAGCGTGTTCTGCCCTCTGCCTGGGCAGGGAGCTAATTCCCAGCCCCACCCACCTGACTGGGAAACCCAGCCGGAGCTCGGGGTACCTGCATAGCCCACGCTGCGACCCTGCTCACAGCAGAACGTGCTCAGAGCGCCTGCCGGTGGACACAGCCAGGACTCCGGCCCAGCAGTCCAGGGAGCTTGGCTCACGGTTCTTTTGGTTCCCAAACAAGAGTCTGGCCAGCCGGGGGCCTGTATGGTGGCCCCTCGCGCACGGGCAGGGAAACCAACCTGCCGAAGAGCCTTCAGCTCACCTAGCCGGGGAACCTCACCAGGGCACGTGGGGAAACCCCACAGCCCAGTGCACCGTGGTGCTGGAGCCTCTCCCTTCCCGTCTGCAGAGGCAAACCGGTGGCCTGCCTAGCCAGGGAATTCGCTGTGCAGTCCCACCTGATCTGGGTCCCCAAACGATGAGTTATGCTGGCCCTGGGGCCAGCTTGGCTGCCTCCCCCGACCCCCTGGGGCAGTACCCCACCTACTGCTGAGCATGGCACCCAGTCCCGGCCACCTAGGAAGCCTGACCAGAGAATGCAGGCAACACAGAGCCATGCTACAGCTGCGCTGGGGCAGGACCCCAGTCCTACCCAACTGTGCTGGGCCAGTGGCACCCCGACCCCCAACCTCAGAGCTCAGGCAGCAGCCTCACCCCAAATACACAACAGCAGGTTCCACCTGCCCAAGGAAGCTACCAGCTGGCACATCCAGAGCCCCAGGCTGAGCTGACTGGTGAAAGACTATCTCTGCAAAGTCTGAACAAGACCATTTACTCAGATGCAGATACCAACATAGGGAACCAAGGATCACGAAAAATCAGCTATGATGCCACCAAAGGAAACTAAGAAAGCTCCATACCTGACCCTAAAGAAATTGAGATCTGTGAACTGTCGGACAAGAATTCAGAATAATCCACTTAAAGAAGTCAGTGAACTACAAGAAAGCACAGACAACTAAGTGAAATTAGGAAAACAATGCATGAACAAAATGAGAGTTTAACAAAAAGACAAAAACCATCAAAAAACAAAAACAGGAATCCTGGAACTGAAGAATTCAACAGAGAGCTTCAAAAGCAGATTCAACCATGCAGCAGATTCAATGAAATTATCCAGTCAGGGGAGCAAAAGAAAACAGAATGAAAAAGAGTGTAGCAGAGCATAAGAGAAACAACACACCCATTATAAAAATCCCAGAAGGAGAAGAGATAAAGAAAAAGACAAAGTACATTTAAAGCAATAATGGTTGAAAACTTCCCTAACCTGAGGAGAGATATGGACACCCAGATCCTTGAATCCCAAAAGACCCCAACAATGCAGGGTTCCAGGGTTCGATCCCTGGTCAGGGAGCTAGGTTCCACATGCTTGTGGCAATTAAGAGTTCGCAAGCCACAACTAAGGAGCCCTCGAGCTGCAACTAAGAAGCCTGCCTGCCGTAACTAAGGAACCTGCCTGCCACAACTAAGGAGCCCACCTGCCACAACTAAGGAGCCCACCTGCTGCAACGAAGACTCAGTGCAACCAAATAAATAAATAAATAAATACTTGGAGGGGAAAAAAAAAAGAACCCAAGTAGGTTGAATCCAAACAGGGGTACACCGAGACACATTACAACTGAAGTGTCCAAAGTCCAAGACAAAGACTTTTGGAAGCAGCAAGAGAAAGGCGACATGTCACACAAGGGAACCCTCCCACCCCCCACCCAGTAAGACTATAGGCAAAGTCCTCAAAAGGAACATTTCAGGACAGGAGAGAATGGGGTGATACATTCAAAATATTGAAAGAAAAAAAGAACTGTCAACCAAGAATACTGTATCTGGCAAAGCTGTCCTTCAGAAATGAAGAAGAGATAAACAAAAGCTGAGGGAGTCCATTACCAGACCTGCCTGCCTTACAAGAAAGCTAAAGGGAGTTCTTCAAGCAGAACTGTGATGCTAATTAACATCACAGAAACATATGAAGTTAGTACATAACTCACTGGTAATGGTAACTATAAAACCAAAGTCGAATTCTCTAATACGGCAGTGGTGGTATGTAATTCACTGACAACTCTAGTTTAAAACTTAAAAAACAAATGTATTAAATATAACCATAACTTCAATAATCTGGTATTGGATGCATGATATAAAAATATGTAAACTGTAACATCAATAACCTAAAATGTAAGAGGGATGAGGACACAAAAGCATAATAAAGTTTAAGAATGTTATCACAGTTAAGTTGTTATCAGCTTAAAATCAGGTGTTACAAGATAGTTTATGTAAGCCTTGTGGTAAACACAAAGGAAAAAACTGTAGTAGTCACACAAAAGATCACGATGAAGAAGTCAAAGCCCACCAAACAAAAAGTCATCCATCAAATCACACAAAAAGAGAACAGGATAAGCAACAAGGGGTAATGAACCCACAAAACTGTCAGAGAACAATTAACAAAATAGCAACAGTAAGCCTTACCTACTGATAATTACTTCAAATGTAAATGGTTTAGATTCTCCAAGCGATTAAAAAAAACAAGATCCAGGGAGTTACCTCGAGGTCCAGTGGTTAGGACCCCAGGCACTTTCACTGCCGTAGCCCAGGTTCAATCCCTGGTCAGGGAACATAGATCCCACAAGCCATGAGGCACAGGCCGGAAGGAAAAAAAAAAAAAAAAGATCTCCAACGATATGCTGCCTACAATACACTCACTTTCGCTCTGAAGACACACTGACAAGGGTGGGAGAGATATTTCAAGCAAATGGTAACCTAAAAAAAGCAGGGGTAGCTATACTATACCAGACGAAATAAGATTTTAAGCTAACTGATAAAAAGATACAAGGAAGGTCATTACATGATGATAAAGGGGCCAACTGCCAATCTGTCAAGAAAATACAACGACTGTAAATATTTATGCACCAAACAATGAAGCACCTATAGGTATATAGGGCAAATACTGATAGAACTAGAAGGAGAAATAAACAGCAATACAATAATAGTTGGGGGTTTTAATACCACTGTCAACAATGGACAGATCACCCAGACAGAAAATCAATAAGGAAATAGCAGATTTGAACAATATTATAGACACACACACACAATAAAACAGAAAAACAACACGATCAGTTAAACAGATGCAGAAAAAGCATTTGGCAAAATTCAACACCATTCATGATAAAACAACTTTCAGAAAATCAGTATATGAACAGCAAATAACCAGAAAATACAATGAAAAAAAAAAAACCCTCTGTTCACAACAGTGCTGAAAAAACCATACATACTTAGGAGCAAATCTAACAAAAGACAGCTAAGATCTCCAGATGGAAAAGATACAGATCTTTGAAATTAAAGAGGACCTAAATAAACGGAGAGACATACCATATTCATGAATTGGAGAACTCTACACTGTTAAGACAGCAATTCCCAAAGTTGATCTAGAGGCAACAAAATCCCAAACTCTGTTTTTCTTTTTTCTCTGGTAGAAATTGATAAGCAGATACTAAAATGTATATAAAAATGTAAGCAACCTAAAATAAACAAAGCAGTTTTCATAAAGGAAACAAAGTTGGAGAACTCACCCTATCTGACTTAAGACTTACTATAAAGCATCAGTAATGAAGACAGTGTGATACTGTGAACAGATATGCATATAAATCAAGGAACAGAACAGAGCATTCAAACACAGACCCACAGACATAACCGTCACTGACTTTCAGAAAAGGTGCCAAGGCAATTCAGTGATACAAAGTAAGACTTCTGAACAAATGGGAGTAGACAACTAGCTATCCATATGGAAAAAGTGAACATGTATCCCTACCTCATACCATCTACAAGAATTATCTTCCACTTGGGGCTTCCCTGGTGGCGCAGTGGTTGAGAGTCCACCTGCCGATGCAGGGGACGCGGGTTCGTGCCCCGGTCCGGGAGGATCTCACATGCCGCGGAGCGGCTGGGGCCGTGAGCCATGGCCGCTGGGCCTGTGCGTCCAGAGCCTGTGCTCCGCAACGGGAGAGGCCGCAATGGTGAGAGGCCCGCGTACCGCAAAAAAAAAAAAAAAAAAAAATCTTCCACTGGATCATAGACCTAAATGTAAGAACTAAAACTACAACATTTCTAGAAGGAAACACAGGAGGATAATTTTGCAAGATGAGCCTGGAGGGACTTCCCTGGTGGCACAGTGGTTAAGACCCCGTGCTCCCAATGCAGGGGGCTCGGGGTTTGATCCCTGGTCAGGGAACTAGATCCCACATGCACGCTGCAACTAAGGAGCTGGAAAGCCACAACTAAGGAGCCCACCTGCCGCAATAAGACCCGGCACAAGGCTGGTCTGGGCTAAAGTCATCCACAGACACAGAACACGGAGGAGTAGGTCTCATCAGAAGCAGGATACAGGCATGTCTCAAAGCATCTCCCACACTGCTTGTTAGTTGCAGAGGAAAGAACAGGGCTTGTACACCAGCAAGACCAGACATAGTATTAACCAGGCAATCAACACTGCTACCACCAGTAAAAGGCAGGAGGACACTCTGCGCTTCCAGATGCGAAGCCGCAGGACGAATACTCCACTTCAGTGGCATTCTGGCTACGGGTATTTCACCCGAACATAATCAGGAGGATACACAGCCAAACCCAAACTGCAGAAAATTCCCCAGGAGTGTCAGTGTCACGAGGGCCTGTTCCAGATTAGGGGGGACCAAAAAGATACATCAATTAAATGTGTACACGACTCTGCACTGGATCCTGTCTTAAGAGACAAATTGCTTTAAAGGACGCTAATGGGACAACTGACAGAACTGAAACTGAGGCTGTAGATTAAAATGAAAACAGAGAAGTGACTACTGTACTGTGGTTCTAAGAATATACTCTTTTTCTTAGGAAAGGTACACCGATAAACAAAGAGGTAAAGAAATAGATGTATGCAACTTACCCTCAAATGGTTCCGAAAATAAATATATGTATGTGGAGAGAAAGAAAAAAATGCTAACGCGGCAACATGTTAAAAAATGTTAAAAAAAAAAAAAAGTATATCTGGGTACAAGGTACACAGGAGAGTTCTACTTTTCTTGTAATCTTTTTTATAGGTAAGAACTTGTCTCAAAATAAAAAGTAAAAAAATTTGAAAAACAAAAAGGATAAAAAGTAAAATTTTAAAAAGCTGTAGTATCAGAGGAAACAGGGTCCAACGGCAAGAATGCCAAACATGGGATCACAGTCCTTCAGTCCTACTGACTGTGTGTTTTTGAATAAAATAACTCACAACCGTTCGGGCTCTATTACCTCTTCTCCGACACATATAGTTAATACCTGCCTAGGATTACCCAGGGCCGTTACAGGTGAGGAAAAGAATCTCAGACCTGGCGAAGTGATGAATACAGCACGTAACAGAGCTGGGAGGTAGGAGGTGGGGGTGTCAAAAATCCAGGTTATAATAACAGAATAACAAGAAGCTGTTCAGCAGTATCTTCTTTGCCGCCATGTCACTCGCCCACATTCAGCCCTGAGACAGGAGCAGAGGGGACGCCCCTGCCTTCTCTCCCCACCCAGCACGGAACGGACCAGGGCACAAAGACGCACGGAGAGTACTGCCAGAACAACCTCAGTGCAAACTGGCCCACGAGGCTCAGACCCCACATTTGTCTAAACCACAGTTTGGGAGAAAAGCTATTCTGGCAACTTCAAAAAAGAAACCACATTCAACTCAGAAGGCTCAGCATCTCACCGATTCGTGATGATGTCATCCCAGACGTTCATGGGGTCCATTTTAGCATCCGGATATCTACTTGTCCAGGTTTTTAGAAGCCTCTTAAGGGGAAGGTGAGATGACAAATTGCCTAAAAATAATATCAGAGTGTGACTATGTCCACGGCTCAGTGACCAGACCACCTTACAAAGCACAGCTGTCAAGTTTCTTGTCCAAATTTAAACGTTTTGTCTTATCTTTCACAACAGGAGCAAAAGCTACCAGATTTTAAATATTCTGGCATTAAAACTCAATTTCTTCGGGCCATAGAGGGAAGACGAGGAAATAAACATACACAATCTCTACATTTAGCACAGGTCCACAATCCTCCATCCACGATTCCAAAATCTAAAAAGCACTGAAAACTGACATGTTTTTCACAGAGTTGCAGCCAATTTTCCCGTGTGCAAAATCTGATCTGAATCATCACAGGGCAACTTACAGTCTGTTTACGCCACTCGTGGGGACACCCACCCAGGCGGTGGACAGCCATCAGTCGTGGGCTGACGGGCCACTGCACACAAGGCCCAACCCAGTATGCACACTAGGTGGCTGGAGATAACCCCAAACGACCTGGCCTCGAGGGCTTCGGTAAAGGGATTCACGATAATCCTCATGAAATTTAAATTTCGCACTGCTAATGTTTAAAGCTTTGGTTTTCTTTCAGCTTAAATCACAGTCCTGAGCTCAAAATCTGGATCCTTCATGTATTAGCTTAGGCAAGTTATTTGATCTCTGATGCCCTACAAAACGAGAAGAAAGGATCTACATCTCATAAGGCAGTTATAAAAACTAGAAACTACAGAGATAGAGAAAAGAGATCAACATAGCTCCTGGGATAATACATCATTAATAATAACGCACTTGAAACTCATTCTCCAGATTTAAAACAGAGAACAGCTAGGTAGATAGTTCTGAATACCAACTCTTATTAGTACTCTGAAAAGCCTCCAAAACTGAAATTCAGATTTACAGTCAAGACGTTACCTCTGACTCTGGGTGGCCTCCCATCAGCACCAGGATAAAACCTACTCATCGGCAACAGAATGGCCTTCCAGGTCCGGGCATTGCCTCCCTTGGCCTCACCGTACCAGCTGGCACCCAGGACAGAAGCTCTGGCACCTCAGGGTCAGGCCGGTCCTCTGCGAGCTCCTCTCTCCCGACCACGCCCAACTCGGGGTCCTGCCGGCCGGGTGCTGTCACCCCAGTTTCTCATGGGGCCCTGGACCTGCCTCTGTCTCTGTGGGTGCCATGTGTCAGACCACTACTCCTTGGAAGCTTCTCCAGTGCCCAGAATCACACTTGACCATGTTAAACACTTACTTCAACAATCCCAAATACATACATTTGTAGAATAAACCCAAGGCAGTTTCTAACCCGTACAGTAAGAAACATGTACTATCACTAGGCAAAAAGATCAGAAGCCAAAACTCTTCCGAAATTATAAAAGAAAAACAAGGCAGGTATAAATTGAACGTTACCTTGTTTGCTAATAAAGCTGATGAACTCCTGGATTTCTATGAAAGTCTGCACAGACTGCAATTTGGTGAGTCTACTTCTGTGTAAGAGGACATCAATACTAGAATAATTCTGGAAAGAAGTTAGTTAGCACTGGTTACAAGTCAATTTACTGCATTAGATTTTAACACAGTTCTCAACATGAAACAGCAGCTACCCTATAAACACATCAGTTACACAGGACGTCTCAGAGTGGTTAATAATTAGGTCATGGGAGCAATTAACAAACAGTGTAATTTTCTTTTTTAATTTAGGTTTTCAATTGCATTTCAGTTCAACAAAATCAATAAAAGTAATACAATCGGGTACTGCTACCTCTATTTGCCACCAATTCTTAAAAATCACAACATCCTATAATGTAAAACTGCCAACTACAGAAGCCAATCTTTCTTCTTCGATAAACTTCAAGTGTACTACTCAACCTCAAACACATTTGAAAAGTAGAACAAAGACAGTGAACGTCCATATATGGCAACGACAAATGTTCACAGACTCTACACAAGACACGGCTTTAACAACAGAACGAGCCGACACCAAAGGAGAACACAGAGCCGGGACTGGCGGGGCCTCTGCTCTCAGGTGCTCGTCCACAGTCAGAGAAAGGAAACCCCAAGGGGACACAAGACGTGGAACGTTCTAAAACAGAGAAAGGCACTAAAAGGCCCCAGGACCAAGGCCGGTGTCCACAGGCCTCAGGGGAACCAGGACGTGGGGAAGGTGGGCCCATCACGCGGTCGGTCAGGGGAACCTGCTGCTGTGATTCCCACCCAGGAGTTTACCGATGTCAGAAAGGTCACAGAGATGGCACATTCCCGGCTGGGATGTCATATTACCTGCAAAAACATCTGAATGCAGTTTCTGATGTAATACTCGGCCCTGTCGACGTCATCTTGCAGGAGGTAGAGGAGACTCAGCTCCTGGCTGTAGCGGAGCTCGAGCAGGGCCCTCCGCAGCTCCGAGGTCACCGCCTCGTCCACGAAGGTCAGCAGGGCCTGGTCACCCTCCCCACGGAGCAGGGACTTGAGCCTGCTGCGGATCATGTGAGGCAGGCAGGTCTCCTGAGGAGCAAGAATCGCATCACCACGGCATCTCTGGTGTCATTTTACAGGCCCAGGTGCCAAAGCGATGGTGCTTAATGCTTCAAATGTTAAAGCACCTAAGGCTACAATTTTTAGAACAAGTTCATCTAAAGTGCTTCATTTTATAACCACAAAATACATAGGAACACGGTCTACAGAAAATGGCAACTACTTGTAGCTGAAAGACAACTGGACGTCTGGTACAAAGACAGGGACCTCCAGGCACGGCCGAGGACAGCAGTGCGGATGGGCCAGGCGGGCCCAGCGAGACTGCAACACCGCGCAGACACAACAGGAAATGTTCTCCCGGTGGTCACGCCAGGGATGCTGACGTTCATTTTTAAAGGCCTCCGCTTACTCTGAAAGGCTGAGCTAAAAGCGGTGAGCAGTTTATTATGCAGTTTGGGGGCTGTCTGGTCGTATAAATACCCTACTGCTGCACAACTACTGCCCTGTTTTTGAACACTTCTAAACAACTTGACTAATGAGAGCACACCTGACCATCTAAAACATTTATTTCCGTGGCCTCAGAAATGACCCCACACACCTGACAGAAGGGTTCACTCCACATCCTGCTGAGATCTGGGGCGCCCTCGCCGTCAGCACTGGCCGTGGAGCAGTACGCCAGCGATTTCCAGTCGGCAAGCTGGTTGTAACACTCGAGGGATGCAAGTTCCCAGAAGTCCTTCTCGGCTTCCGCGGGCTCACCGTCTGCCCACTCTTGTCTATTGAGGGCCTGGTAAGATTATTTTACAAAGTTGCGAACAGTACAAATGAAAACATCTGCACTGTAGGCTGTGTAACATTCGTACTAAGAACAACCATTTTCAGACATATGACAAGAGGAGAAAAAAGGGAAAACAGAGTAACTTGAGTGGAATCTAATAGTCAAATGAGTATTAAAAACCCCAGCCAAGAGGGAACCACGTCTCTGGGAAACTTAACAATGAAGCCAGTGAATAAGCTGAAGACTTTAAATGACCCATAATTTGATGTAAATACTGTAGATTATTTACTACTTACAGAGCTCTCAGAATGGAAATTAGAAAATAAGACGTTTACAGAAAATTGCAGAAGATTCCACCACCTGGATCTCTCACACAGGCCGCAGACCTGAACTCCAAGTATGTAGCTGCTACACATCCACACTCGGCCACAGGTAGCTCAAACACAAACCTGAACTTCAGTCATGTTCCCAAAACCAACTCTTACCTACCTCTTTATAAATTTTTTACTTCCTGAATGAACACAATCTACTCAAATGGAAATTACATAATAATATCAGATACTGAAGTAACATCTTACAATTTTATCGTACTTGGTAAAACATGCTTTCTTTTATTCAGTGACGTTTTCTTAAAAAGAGTAAGGGATAACAATACTTAGCTCACATGCGGTTATTATGAAGCCATTTTCTGATGCTAATCTTTGTGTAAATTCTAAGGAATAAAAGCTGAAATACTTGAAGCTCTAAATTCTAAAGCTAACAATTTTTCCATTCAGAGATCAAAAGTGTTTAAGCAACTAACACACTTGGTAGAGATCAACTTTACCTCGTTATACAGCCGCGCAGCTTCAGAATAATCACTTCTCGCTTCTGCTAGTAACGCGTCCTGTGTGATCTGCTTTGTTCCTATCTCACTGCTGAAAATACCACGGAGGGTGTCATACTCTCCAATCGACCTGTACAGCCTATAAAACAAACCAAAAGAAAAAAAATAAGTCCAAATCAATGAATGCCCCAGTATTTTTTAAGTCTTTACTCTAATGAAATGATATTAAATCAAGATGTCATACGTTATAATTAACCAAAAAAGATACGTTATTCTTGTTTTGTAAAAATATGAAATCTAAAAAATTTTGAAGTTACCATTAAGTTTTACTACTTTAGCCGTACTGAAGGCAGAAGTTATTCTACAGCGCATTTAAAGTAAAATCTGAAAATTATAGGTTTACAATGCGTAAGTTAACTCATTAAATGAGCCTGTTCTGTGTTAATTCATTGCTGAGACACTGCTCTTATCTGTGGTAACCTATCTGGAATCCTTGTCTAGTCCTAAAATTTGGAATGTAGTTAAGAACCCCAAAGCAGGTGAATTAGTCCTGGTCCTAGAGATGACACGTTTTACTCCACGTTCTATGGCTTTCTCAATTCTACTGACAGCCTGGACACGGGCTAGAGCATTCATCTCTGCCGTTAACACAAATCTGCTGGTCCGTCAGCCAAGCTCCCCCTTTAAGGTAGTCTCAAGTGTTCAGTAAGTTCGCTCCCTTCTCTCTAGAGACTTCTTCCCACCTTCTGAGTCCCCACACAAATGTCCTCTCTTCCTAACCCTGCAGTCGCCTGACCACCGAGCTGAGGACCACTTCCCTCCTGGTCTTCCTGAGTTTGGTGCTTCCCTGGGTATGAAATTTCATGTGTTTATTACATCAAAAAGCCCCACGGGTTCTCTTTCAGAGCCCACTGACTCCAAATTTAGACCAAAAAAATCTAATAGCTATAGCTCTCTTACTGCCCTGCTCATGGGGAGTTAAAGGTAACAAATCAGAGGCAGAGGTAGGGAGGTGGGAAAATAGCCCACGGCCCAGGAGTCCAAGAGGAGAGGAAGCTACAAGCATTCTCCAGGAATTCAGAAAACACACCAGCCTTAGGTCCACCCTACACTGGCCCCCGGTCCCTGGACCACATATGCTGTAGTGTGGTCAAAACAATGATGTAGGACTTCCCTGGTGGTCCAGTGGCAAAGACCCCGTGCTCCCAATGACCAGGGGCCCATGTTCGACCCCTGGTCCGGGAACTAGATCCCACATGCATGTCGCAACTAAGAGCGGGTTTGCATGCCACAACTAAAGATCCCGCACACTACAACGAAGACCCGGCACAGCCAAATGAACAATTAAAAATAAATAAATATTTTTAAAAATTCTGTTTGAAAGGAATGCACAAACATAATATAAAAAGTGTGAGGAAGCCTTAATAAAGCTAGAAAAAAAATGTTTAAAAGTTTAGGCCCTTAAAAGCTGTGTGCTTCGTTTATCCAGACAACACCCAAGACCTGAGACTCTGCCCCCTGAAACTCCCAAGCGCACAAGGCGTCACTACTGCCCATGGCCACGCCAGACACAAGAGGGTAAGGACGCCCGCGGGCAGAAGCAGCCCCCGCAGAGGCCCTTCCTCCCGCCCAGGGTGCTGCCTGCGCCGCTGGCGGTGTCTAACCCGCGCTGTGCTGCTGCCGGCACCTGGCGCAGAGCCTCGCTACCCACCACGGCACTCAGTTCAGAGAGACAGGAGCGACCATGCACCAGCGGCGAGGCAACAACCCCCGCTCTCACTTCCACTCTTACACCCAGAACCCGAAGACCTAAAAACCAGTGTTACAGAAAAGAAGCGCAAGTGAATTTCACCCGAATCCAGCATCCTCAGAATTAGGCACTGGCTTTCTTATGATGAAGCCTCACATAACCGAAACGGAATTTGTTTTTCCCAAATAAACGAAGTAACTGTATCAGATATATTGGCCTCGGCCCCAGCGGGGTCGGGGCCCAGGCGTACCTGGCGAGCTCCATCCATCTGCTGACGGTGGCGGGGAGGCCGGGCCTGCCCCGAGCGCGCTTGGCAGGAGGCTCCTGGGGCAGCAGGTGCAGCAGCGCTTCCTCCAGCAGGTGGATGGCCCCCGGCTGCTGCAGGCCCGCCAAGCCGGCGCTGCTGACCACGGCCGGGTCCAGGCTCAGCAGGTCGGCGTGTCGGCAGCTGACCTCCTGCGAAGACAGACACGGCGGCCCTCTAGCCCACGGCTCCCCAGCCACCTCTGCCAGCAAGGACCTCGTTCTGCTAAGCACGAAGGTCTGACGTTCATGGTGCAGAAAGCACAAGCTCCTCTGTGTGATTCTGTTAAGCCTTCCCTCCACTTGCTCAGAGGAGGAAATGATCTCTCCTTACTGCACACTTCCAATCCAGGATTAATTCAGAGCAACAAAGCCACTAGTGGACAGTGAGGGTTTTACACATTTGCTGTATGTCCAGACCACAACCGCAGTTTCCCGGAACGTATACCCTGGAGAGACGAGGAGAGCATCTGAGACACAAAGATCGCACACCCAGCCACTGCAGAGTAGGTGTGCTCACCCCCACTACCTGGCAGCCTCCTCACGTCTCCCCACCCCGGGGGCTCACGTGCTCAGCAACAGGGAATGGAGGGCTTCGGGAATTATCATGTTGACCTTTACTTTGTAACTCTCAATTTGAGAGTTCTGTATATGCAAAAATAACGAAAAGTGAGCCCCAAACCAATAGAGAGAACAGTATGGCTAGTAGGACAGCATCTCATGACGACAGACCTGCGTCTGCATGCACATCTGGAAGGGCACCTGCCTCCCGCCCTGCGAAGCTGCTGGGCCCGGAACCCTCGCTGAGACTGACCAGCTACCACCGAGCCAACTTGCATTCAACACCAGGGGTCTTGGAAGAACACAGATTCTCCAAAGCAAGCAAACAAACAAAAATGCTTGTCACTCTTAGCTGGAGCTAGTGGTACAGGAAAGAAAATCCAAACAAAATTCTATTTCCATGAACAACACAGCAGGACTTCCCTGCTGGCGCAGTGGTTAAGAATCCGCCTGCCAATGCAGGGGACACGGGTTCGAGCCCTGGTCCGGGAGGATCCCACATGCCGCGGAGCAACTAAGCCTGTGCGCCACAACTACTCAGCCTGCGCTCTAGAGCCCGTGAGCCACAACTACTGAAGCCTGTGTGCTCCAGGGCCTGCGTGCTACAACTACTGAAGCCTGCACGCCTACAGCCTGTGCTCCGCAACAAGAGAAGCCACTGCAATGAGAAGCCCATGCACCACAACTACTGAGCCTGCGCTCTAGAGCCTGCACGCCACAACTACCGAGCCCGCGCACCACAACTACTGAGCTCATGCACCACAACTACTGAAGCCCGCGCACCTAGAGCCCGTGCTCCACAAGAGAAGCCACCGCAACGAGAAGCCCGTGCACCTCAACCAAGAGTAGCTCCCCGCTCACCGCAACTTGAGAAAGCCCGCACGCAGCAACAAAGAACCAACGCAGCAAAAAATAGATAAAATTAAATCTTTAAAAAACAAAATCGCTTCGGGATAAAATGTAAAGAGAAACTTATTTTGAAATACCGGCTGATTCAATATAACTTCTCAAGCCTTGTCTTTGGCATCACCAGGAGAAAGCCAATGAAGGAATTCTACTTGTAAATTATAAACCAATAAAAATAGAGTATATAAAAAGAAACTGTATTAACAGTTTCACGCTACAACAAAAAAGTACGAAGTAAGAATACTAAGTACTTCATCTCCGGAATTATTACCCAATCAGTTTGCAAACCAAAGCTACTGATAAATAACACCAAAGAATGTAATTTTTAAATTATTCCAGGGAGGTAACTAGTTACAAAAATACTGAAATGAATCCAATGGATTTTCTATTAGGGACTTTTGTAACGATCCATGGTTTGAACGGCAAAGAAAACATTTCTTACATGAAAGAGTAATCTTCCAGTAAGTGTGTTTAGTGCGTACAAAAGTCCGTCTACACTAGTTCTCCGCTCGAAGATCACAGCCTTCAAAGCCTTCTCTGAGGGCGGCCTCACAGCGCCCACAACAGTGCACAGCCCACCCCGGCCGAGAGGCGGCCTGCCGACCTGCCTCTCCTCAGCCTGCACCACCCCGGGCTTCTGCATCACTCGGCCCTCGTGCCCTTCCGCCTCTGCCTGTCTACCGCCTGGCCCGAGCCCGCCTGTGCCTCCGTCCCCTGCCCACAGCCAGGCAAGGGCTGCACCCACGTCCCCAGAGGACGGCAGGAGGACTGGGCGCCACGCGACACGCAGGTGCGAGCAGAACACTAAGGGGACTGGCTGGTTTAAGACCTGAACAATTTTATATCAAGTTTGATTTCATCACTCCATCATATGTAAGTTTTTTTTTTTAATACAAATAAATTGCGTCTAACCATCTGGGAAGAAGCGGCCCCATCACAGGACATGTGCTCTGTTAAAACCCTCGTTTCAACTAAGAAGCCAACGGAGTCGCTAGATGCCGGCGTGCGAAGGGCGGGAGACAGTGCGCGCGCGGCCTCACCTGGATACAGGACACAAACGGAGGGAAGAAGAGGAAGGTGGTGCTGAGCAAGTGAGTGAAGTCCTGCAGCAGCTTCTGGGTGGCGCCACGCCTCTCAGACGCGGTCCTGTGCTTGTCCATCTCCTTCAGGATCCCGGAGCACAGGCTGCTGAAGAGCTGCTTCGCGATGAGCGGATCCCTCTGCAGGACATTCCGGAGGAGCACAGACTGGGGTGACTCACCCACAGCACCGGAGCCGAACCCAAACACACAAGCTGCTGCCCACACGGCCACGCCGACAGCCGCAGCCGTCGACGGGGAGGGTTCGGAACTTAACCCAGCACATCTGTTATAAAAGGCACGACGGCACGGATTCCAGACCCAGAGTACAGACTCAGAAGCTGGCTCAAGTCCTGCGTGAGTCTGGACCTGCGGGTCCCTGCCCCGGGCCAGGGGGACACAGGGCCATCCCTGGGGACTGAGAGCAGCCTGGAGACATTGGAAAATGGCCCTGAGCTTAGACGACAGGCCAGAGCCCCATCACCGTGGCCATTTAATCCCTTGACGCCAGCAGGAGCCACCTCCGTCCTGCGTGGTGGGTGGCCAGGCTGACGGACACAGTCAGTCCCTCCCACTGTCCCCGGGCACAGACCCCAGTGCTGAGAACGGCTCCCAGCAGGCAGCGTCTACATTTTTAAAATGAAGGCATGAAAGCAAGAATACATAAAATTTTTAAATTATTTTGTTTGGTAAAAGCTGTGTCTGAATAAAAACTATAATTTGATTTTTCTTTATGTTGTTCATTACTCTAGTTTAGGTAATGTATTTGTCTTATAAAAAGTCATAAGGGTTCTTATATAAAATTTTAGAAAATACGCATCAGGAAACAAGAAGAAAATAAATATTGCCCATCGTTACACTCCACGGAGACGGTTACTGCCAGGTGGGCCTCTCACTCTGCTACGTGGGGTCCACTTAGTCTGTCAGGGGGCTTCCACGTCTACACCCACTGACTCTTGTGTACAAATTCCTTCCTCTACACGTGAATCTGCACGTGGGACAAGCGGCCCAGAACCTCACACACACACGCACACAACAGTGCCGCAGGGGAAGTGGTGGGACTCGCGCGTCTGCAATCTGGTCACACTGGGGGCTCACTCAGGTGCTCCGGTGACGTGAGCCGTCCCCACGGAGGGAAGCTGGGGGAGGGGACACAGGACTTGGGCTATTTTTGCAAATTCCTGTCACTCTGTAATTATTTAAACAAAAATCTTACCAAGCAGTATGGGCTACACAGACATAATCCATTACTATCATCAACATTAGTACTGCCAGTTAAGTGCCGTAAAATATGAGGCATCACGTTTCAGCACCTACAGCACAGTCATGTATTACGTGATATGTATGATACCCTTCGATTATAAACAGTACTTCAATTAAAGTCAAAGAAACCTTGATCAGACTTTGCAGGGATAAATATCCTGCTTCTGTCAGAGAATTCAGTGAGAAAACTTCCCTCACTCCCAGTACACTTATCCCCGAATGGCTGAGAAAAGTACTCCCCATCCCCGGCTAATAAGACAATTACCAGAGAAGGACACTGATCCCACTGTCGCTCTCTCGATCCTTCCCCGAAAGAGCTCTCTTGATCCTCCCCAGAAAGAGGATTTTGTATAATCAATGATTTAAGTGACTTAGCAACTTACACACTGTTTCATTCCCACTGACATTACTGGTGAGAAAAACAGACTCAGTGTGTGACTGGCACACAGAGACACTGGGCCCAGAGCAAAGTGTCTCGATGGTACCCCGTGTCAGGGTCTCACAGAGCTAGGAAGCGGCAGAGCCATGACTGGGGACAAGGCCCTTCACTGAGCCCACCGTGTGGGACAGATCAGCACCTCTGCCCTGCACAGAGGCAGCCCTGCGAGCATGAGGTGGGTTCCAGCACCGACCTGGGCCACAGCCTGCAAGGGGGTGATCAGGCTGCTGTGCGGAATCTGGATGTCAGGAAGGTCTCCACGACGGTAACTTCTGTACAGGACGACGTGGGCCTCGTGCTTCATTTTTAACTCACTCTTCATCTCCTATAGTCGTTAGCAACGGAGGAAGATTAGAATTCTCAGTTAAGAATACCAGTAGCCGGCTTCCCTGGTGGCGCAGTGGTTGTGAGTCCGCCTGCCGATGCAGGGGACACGGGTTCATGCCCCGGTCCGGGAAGATCCCACATGCCGCAGAGCGGCTGGGCCCGTGAGCCATGGCCGCTGAGCCTGCATGTCCGGAGCCTGTGCTCCACAACAGGAGAGGCCACAGCAGTGAGAGGCCCGCGTACCGCAAAAAAAAAAAAAAGAACGAATACCAGTAGCGTGTGAGCTATGAAACTGTCAGCACCCACCACTAACAGAAAAGTGAATCAGGGACTTCCCTGGCGGTCCAGCAGTTAAGACTTTGCCTTCCAATGCAGGGGGTGCGGGTTCGATCCCTGGTCCCACATGCCTCGTGGCCAAAAAACCAAAACAGAAAACAGAAGCAATATTGTAATGAATTCAATAAAGACTTTAAAAATGGTCCTCATCAAAAAATCTCTTGCAAAAAAAAAGTGAATCAATGACAATTTCTAACCAAGACGGTTTAGTCACTATGCTTTACCAGTCTGGCAAATGATAAATCTGGAACAAAAACCACTGTCAGATGAACAGTGAAGATTATTTAAATATTTATTACAAAGAAATCTGAGTTTCTCTGAAATCAGAGAACTTGATTTAAAACTTTTTAAAGCCATAAACGAGAGGCTGTGTTTCCAGTCTGACAAACCTCGCGATGAGCCCCACCCTGCCGGCCCTGCTCTCCCCACGCGGGGCCCATGCGACGCTGCCGGGAACGCACCTCTGCAGCTGCTCCCTCCGCAGGGACCGTCTCTGCGGAGCCCCCCACTCCAGCCTCTTTAACAGGCTCCCCAGCGTGCTCATCTCCCCTGGTTAGTTTCCGGCGCTGCCCCTTCTTTCTGTCTGCTGTACACACCGGACCACAGCTCTGCCATCAAGCACTCAGGTGACACGCCCCCAGCTGGCGAGCGCGCCCAACACTGAGCGCGGGTCATCCCCACCCTCTCCCTGAGACCCTCGGGGGTCAGCCCAGTGCCTATGCCCCCAAGCCCACTCCTGGCTCCCCAGAAGCCCAGGCAGGATTCAGACTGAACGAGGGGCTCGCAGCTCAAATGCCTCCGGTGGAATGGGGTTGGCAACAGGCCTGAAGTGTTGCATTAGTTGCGCTGGTTGCCACAGTTACAGGGATGAGAGGGAGGTGAAAGCACGTTTTCTTTCCACAGGAGACCCAGGGGAACCATTTAACCACCCCGTGCTCAAATTTGGAAGTTAAGTGGCTGAGGATTTAAGCTGAGTTAGAACAAGACAGGGCTTTCACTCACAATCTGGCCCGGTAACAGCTGGGCATCATCACTGATCTGTATCTCGCACTGGAGCCAGGGCTACACAAACTCTCCCGTCACGTCCACATTTTGAGGAACGTCCAGCCACCGGTTCGTGCCACACGTGTGGCTGCAGCGGGCAGCTCAGCCCCAGCCCTTCTCCTCGCCCACCCCCGTGGCACCTCCAGCAGCACACCCCCCTGCTCACAATGGCTTGCTGGTCCCGAGCTGGGTCAGGGCTCTGGCCTCGGCGTCGAGAGGGGCTGAAGCTGGGAGGCAGGACCCCACGGGGAAGGGCGGTCTCGTCTCCACCATGTGGAGAAAGCCCGTCTGTCCAGAGAGAGCAGCCCCCGAGGGGAGGGCGGACCGGAGCAGCTCAGGGGACCCCCAGTGGGCTGCCGCCACAGTCGGACTCTAGACCGACAGGGAGCCTGTGTCCTCGGCACACGTCCTCTGACAGACAACAGCCATTTCTGATCAAATGCTAGAAAGAGACACAAACCTTCTCTCGCTTTTGCTCAGCCACACCTTTCCTGGCATAAATCAAACTCAGTTTTTCTCGGTCCTTTAGAAACCGTCTGCGTAATCGCAATATTTCTGCCCGATTGTCTGGACCTGAAGAACAGAAAACAGGCTGGTTATTCGCGGCCGACTTTGTCCTCCTCCCCAGAATCCCTGACACAAAAGCGAGGCTGTCTCTGAGCTCCATCTTTTACCTCCCCTTAGTTTTGTTCTCAAAACAAAGCCGCACAGGAAACCGCTGACCACTTCGGGAAGCTGGCAAACAGCAAGTCGTGCCGCCTCGGTGCCGACCGACGGCCGTGCGGAGAGAACCGGCAGAGGCCAGACAGCACCCGGGGACAGCGGAGAGGGCTCGGGGACGCGAGGCTGGGGCAGAAACCCTGGGGGCCGTGAGGACTCCTGGAATCCGGGGCCGCCCCGGCACCAGGCCCTGGGCCTGCAGGCAGGAGGGTGGAGATCTGGCCTCTAGGGGACCAACCAGCACAAAAGGGGGGCTTCTGCGCCATGGTGGAGGCCAGTCAGCACACGCCCAACGTGCAGCCACCCCTCCAGACACTGTTTATCGCCCCGGCTGGAACACAGCTAAAGCCGGAAGCCACCAGTTGCTTGAGGAAAGCTTCAAATAGGAAAAACAGAACCAAACTATAGCAAAACAGCAAAAGCTGAAAGCAGGCCGTCTAGGAAGGAAATTCAAAAAATGATCATTTATCAGAAAGAGCAGAGTAGATATTGCAACAGTGGACCGATGGGATGTTCAGAGACTAAAAAGGCTCATGGAAACTAAAAACAGGATGTCATCACTTGAAAGCATAGGTTAGAAGATAAGGTTGAAGACATGCCCCAGAATAGAGAACGAAAAGGGTAAAAACAGGGACTTCCCTGGTGGTCCAGTGGTAAAGAATCCACCTTCCATGGCAGGGGACACGGGTTCGATCCCTGGTCGGGGAACTAAGATCCTACATGGCGGGGGGGCGGGGGGGCGGGGGGGCGGGCGGCAACTAAGCCCACGCGCCGCAGCTAGTGAGCCCACGCACCTCAACAAGAGATCCCGTGTGCCTCAACGTCCCACATGCCACAACTAAGACCCAACGCAGTCAAAATTTAAAAATAAATAAAATATATTTTTTTAAAAGGGTAAAAACAGAAAATTAGAAGGCTAATCCATTAGGTCTGATAGTCAAACAGAATCCCAAAAAGAGAAAACTGACACTTGGAAATCATCATCAAAATCATCCACGGGAGAGGACGGAACCCTTTTCATAATGGAAAAGAACACAAAAAAGAACGTATATAGATACACATATATGCGTAACTGAATCACTTTGCTGTACAGTAGAAATTAACACAACGTTGTAAATCTATACTTCAATAAATTTTTTAAAAAAATAAATAAAATAAAATGTCTAGAGCAATGAAAAACAAAAACAAAACAGACAAACAAACAAAATCACCCAAGCAAAAATATTCCAGAACCGGAAAACAGGAGTTAGCAGCCTGAAAGGGCCTTCCTCAAGCCCAGGAAAATGGACTAAAACAGACCTGCACCTAAGGACCCTTTTGTGACGTTTCCTAAAACTGGTCTTAAAGAGAAGATCCTGAGAGCATCCCCAGAGTAAAGACCCTGTCCTCACAAAGGACCATGACGAGGCCACACCAGGCTCCTCAGAGCCCAGAGCTCTGTCCCCACAAGCACCAGTGCCTGCAAAGCAGTGAATAGCATCGCGTCACAAGAGCCACCGTGCTGACCCCTACCCTGGAAGGTCTCCGGGGAGGTGCCCCCCAGGAAGGAGGACCAGACCGAGGAAGGACAGTCCGGGGCCAGCAGCCTGGACGCAGCACTCGGAGGCTCAAGGGAGATTTCACACAGACAACAGCTGTGCAACTCAGAGGAAACTAGGGGACAAATGTGTAGAAAGCCAAACAGCTAAAGAAAATAGTCATGTACACAGGAAGCTGCTCCTGTAACTTTGTTCGAAATAATGAGCGAAAAGAAAAAAAGAAAAGAAAAAAAAAGGAAAGGGGAAGAAAAGAAAAAAAAAAAACCCGAAATGTTCATAAACAGAGTATTGACAGTCTCTTGTATATTCATTCTACTGAATCCTATGCAATGATTTAAAAGAAACTTGTGCTATGTGTATCAATATGGATAAACAATATTGAACAAAAAGTGTGCATGTAGAAAATAGAAACATTTTATAATATTTTATAAAACATGCAGAGCAATGCCTTACTTTTTTTATGAATATAAGTTATGAATAAAAGTACATAAATTATCTGTGGAAATGAGCTACACAAAATTCAGGACCGAAGATTACCTCTGGGAAGATTATGGAGGGGAGTGAAATACAATTTGGGAGAGTTTTTGTTTAGGGTTTTTTCTTTAACTGAAATAATTGTGGCAAAAGTTAAATTTGGTAAAGCCTGGCTGTGGATATAGGAATGTCAAATATATTATTTTTATTTTGTCTATATCTGAAATATTTCATAATTATAAAAATATAAATATGAAAAGAAGTCTGTTGGTTTAGAAACCTGAATGGCTGACACCTGGCAAATAAAGTTGGTAGAAGTAAAAAAAGAAAAAGAAAACAGTCATACACTCAATGCCCTGTGATAGACCATAACGGAAAAGAATATAAAAAAAGAACATCTCTGTGTGTGTAAGCGAGTCACTGTGCCGTACAGCAGAGACTCGTGCAACACTGTAAACCAACTACACTTCAATAAAAAAGAAAGAAAGTAGCCATTACTACCCAGGAAAAATTACTGCACGAGACAGGAAAAGAGGCCCACGTGACCCCAGCTCAGGCGTGAACTGCTCAGGCACGTGGGTGAGCCCAGGGCTAGGGCACGCGCTTCCCACGAGTGGGTGCGGGGCGGGCGAGGGCTGGGGACGCAGAGCCAGAGAGAGTGACTGAGACCCAAAGGAAAGGGGCAATAAAAACGCCAACCGGAGCTGTAGAAGTCGCACGAGGGACCTGGCCGAGGGCGGATGCCATCGCTTCCCGCGAGTCTGAGGCGCTGGCCTGTCTGCTGGCTCCCCGCCTGAGCCGGGGCTCCTCCCAGGGCCCCCAGCCCACCCCGTCAGCCTCCTTACCTGCCCCCGCCCCGGCCCCGAGCTGACCGCCTGTGTCCTCACTCCCCACCGTCCAGGCCTGGCCTGACCCCTCTCCACCCCATCCGGACCTCAACTATCTGAGGCTCAGCCTCCACATCCTACCTCCTCTTGTGACCCCTAAACTTCCAGAAAGTCACTAAGCGACGGGGCTGAGCCCACTTTACTCAACCGCTTTCTGGACCCCGAACCGTGCTTCCACAGTGCTGGGCGCCACGCGGGGGCCGGGACGCGGGGACAGCCACAGGCTCACGGAGGCGCGCGTTTCAACACACCTCAGCGACCGCCTACCTTTTGCTCCGTTGTCCACCTCGTCCCCTGGGAGGCGCAGCCTTTTCTTCCCAAAGTCGGGTCCCACTGACTTTGGGGCTGCCCCGCGCAACCCCTCAGGCCTCTTGTGGGCAAACAGCAAGGACGAGGACGAGGGCGAGGACTCAGTGGCGGGGGCCGAGCCGTCCCCCAGCGGGTCAATGCTGCCCCCCGTCAGCCAGTGGCAGGAGCCTCCTCCCCCTGCAAACAGGCGTGACAGGCGCGTCAGGGCAGCGGGGACACGCCGCGGACACGCCGCTCGAGAGCAGAGGCCGCCGCCTGGCAGCAGTGACCAATACGGGAGCCGGCCAGGTCCCCGCGGTAAGACCCGGGCGGCGGGCTCCCGTGTCCTCAACGTGAGAAGTGGGAGACATGTCACCTGCTCCTAAGAACGATACTTTGTGTCTGCAACAAGGTACTAAGGTCCGTGATTTCTAGCATCAGTGTCATAAAAGTTCCACACTAACTGTCCAAATCACTCCTATTTCTAGAACCAACAGAAATGTGAAGAAATCCCACGAAGGAAAAGCACTGAAGAATTTACATAAAACCACTTGGGGATTTCACTCTACAACTTGTACTCTGCTGATCAAAGGAACCAGCTGACTCATTTGAGAAAGGAAAGTTTAATGAACTACAAACACAGGAGATGAATCTGGTTTAGCTCTGCTTTGCTTCTGAGGTAATAAGGGGTTTTAAACATGATGCACTAAACGAAACCAAAACGTACACGTACTAAGACTCTTCCTGCTTTCTCCAATCAGAAATAACCCTTTTCTTCCCTTTCTTGGCTGTGGTGGACACAGGACGCCCATCGGACTCCACGCTTCTAAGCGCCCAGCATGCCTGCTGGTTGAGCGGCCGTCCCCACCTCCACCCCCAGGACTGTCCCCACGGGACTCCTGTCCCCACCCACCCCCCGAGTCTGCCCTCCAGGAACTCAGCCCCCCTCCTCCTTCATGTCTTCTGGGGGGTCCCTGCTGCCCCGACAGCCGGCGCCTCGCGGCAGATGCGTTACCTGCACTCTGTGTGGGTGTGAAGTCGAGCTGCTGTTGGGTGGCCCGGACCTGCCCGGCCAGCCCCCGCCGAGCCGAGAGGGGCCCATCCTGCGTCCGGGTCTGGAGCGCACTCTGGGAGGCCTGGGTCTCCAGGAACATCGGAGTGAGGACCGTGCTCCGACAGCGCCAGTCGGGATCAATAGAATACTCCTGCACACGAGAGTTTCAGGTGAAGCAGTGGCCCTTCTCGGCAACACTCAAATGCTTTATTTAAAATCTAATGGTCCCATCAGCATGTACGTACTATAACTTCATGTGTCTCTGTGAGAAGTAGCTTAAGAACCTTTTCAAACTGAGTTTTAACGGAACAGTTATCTGCCAACTAGACAAGCCCATCAGTCCTGGGGAGGAAAAAACCCTTTCCTACTCCTCCACACTCTGCATCCAGAGGCTCACGCCCACCCTCAGGAAACGCCTCAGCTCCTCTGAGCACCCAGCCCCCACCCGGCGCCCAGACCGCCAGGCGCTAGGGTCGCGGGGGTGGCAGGGCGGGCTCTGCTCCAGGAGCTCTGGGCCGAGGGCTGGGGCTGCTGGGCCGAGGCGCCAACGGGGCTGCGCCACCGCGGCTGCTGGGCCGAGGCGCCAACGGGCATCTACGGGGGTGGCGGGAGGGGAGAGAGGAACAGCTACGTGGAGGCTGAAGGGACGAGGGTGCGCCGCGTGCAGAGTGACGCACAGGCGCTGTCTCAGGAAGAACGTGCGTGGATTCCAAATAACATCAGGAAGCCAGCACGCTGGTCGTCAGGGCAACGCCGACCAAAGCACAGCGAGACATCACCTCGCACCTGTCAGGATGGCTGTCATCAGAAGGGGGCCCTGTGCACTGCTGTTGGGGCTGTAAGCTGGTGCAGCCACTGTGGAAAACTGTGGAGCTTCCTCAGGAAACTTAAAATACAACTACCATACGATCCAGCAATTCCACGCCTGTGTATTTATCCAAAGAGAACGAAAACACTAATTTGAAAAGATACAGGCAACCTAGGACTTCCCTGGTGGCACAGTGGTTAAGAATCCGCCGGCCAGTGCAGGGAACACGGGTTTGAGCCCTGGTCCGGGAAGACCCCACATGCCGTGGAGCAACTAAGCCCGCGAGCCACAGCTACTGAGCCCGTGTGCCACAACTACTGAAGCCCACAGGCCTAGAGCCCGTGCTCCGCAACGAGACACCACTGCAATGAGAAGCCCGCGCACCACAACGAAGGGTAGGCCCCACTCACCGCAACTAGAGAAAGCCTGCACGCGGCAACAAAGACCCAACGCAGCAAAAAAAAAAAAAAAAGATACAGGCACCCTAATGTTCATAGCAGCACTATTTACAATAGCCTAGACATGGGAACAACCTAAGGGTCCATCGCCAGATGAATGGATAAAGAAGATGTGGTGTACATACACACACACGCACACACACACACAGACACGCACACACAATGAAATACTGCTCAGCCCTGAAAAACAATGACATCCTGCCATTTGCCAACAACATGGATGGACCTTGAAGGCTACAAGAAATAAGTCAGAGAGAAAGACAAATACTGTATGGTCTTATTCATATGTAGAATCTGGAACAAAAAACAAACCAAGCTTATAAAAACAGAGAGCAGACTGGTGGTGAGGGGTAGGGGATGGGAGAAATGGGTAAAGGGGGTCAAAAGATACAAACCTCCAGCTATAAAAGAAGTAAGTCCTGGGGTACAATGTACACATGGTGACTGCTGCGTATTTGAAAGCTGCTGAGAGAGTAGAGCTTGCAAGTTCTCATCACAAGAAGAAAATGTGTAACTGGGAGGTGACGGATGTTAACTGGATTTATTGTGGTGGTGACTTTGTAATACATACAAACACCGAATCATTACCACGTACACCTGAAACTAATCCAATGCTATACTTCATTTATACCTCAATTAAAGAAAAGAGGAAGGCATTTAACACTAGTGGACAATGTCTGCTGAGCAACAGGCAGGGAAAGCTCAGATCACAGGGGTGAGAGCTCACCTGAAACTCACACTCCGACAGAGGGTGCTCGAACACGGGACTACGGAAGTCGGGGCTCACGCTGGTCATTTCAAGCAGAAAATCTGTCGCTAAACTTAAGAAGCGCACTTCTATCTTCGGGGAATATAAGGAATTTAGGGCCAGCAAGCGGTCCAAGGTGTTGGACGGCAACCTAGTTTCGTGGCTCCAGAAGTTCCGAATCATTAATCTGAAGGGCAGAGAGGAAAGAAGAGAAGGAGGCCTGTACGTGTGCCCAGCAGGGAAGGCATCTCCTGCCGCCCCCCCACCGCCCCCGCCCAGAGCTCAACGCAGGGCAACCATAGGCAAAACTGTGTCA